>NW_024581117.1:1345765-1807463 GCF_017639235.1 Corvus kubaryi
CGGAGAGTGCCCTCTCTTTACTTCTTTGCCTTTGCCTGCGTGCCTGCCTGACAGCGACAGGAAGATACAGCCGCTTTTAGGTGAGGAGCTCTACCCCTTTTTCATTGTGTGTTGGGCACTGAGTGTCACCTTCCAGAGGGGTTTCAGCGTTGACCTCCGGGCTTCTTTGTGTCGGCACGCGAGGGGTAAAACCCCCTTCTGCCAGCTCACAGCGGCTGAAAACCCCTCCAGTAACTTGCACAACAAACTGGTTAATTTCTGATCTTCTGGCAAAACATACATGACTTTGATTTTATTCCAGAATTTTTCAAAAGGTTGAAAGGTCCCCCTCCCCTCCACCTCCTCTCTCCTTCCCGTCTCCCTCCTCCCCTTTCTCTACTCCTCCTCTTCTCCCCCCTTCTTAAAAATATTGTCACAGAGGTGCTACCGCTGCCACTGATGGCTCAGTTTTGGCCGGCAGTGGGTCTGTCTTGTAGTTGGCAGGTACTGGCTCTGTCAGACGTGGGTGCAGCTTTTGGTATCTTCTCAAGAATCCACCCCTGTAGTCTCCCTGCTACCAAAGCTTTGCCGTGTAAACCAAATGCAAGGATGACAAACAGGGCCCTGGGTAGAAGCACAGTTTTACCAAACAGAGTGAGAGGACAAGAAAAGAACGTGTTGCACTTTCTCAGAGAAACTCCCTATGATTTGGGATTTGGCTAGGTCTAATTTTTTAGATGTATTAAATAATTAAATGGCAAATTTACTTTTTAATATCAAGGATTTTCCTACACATATTAGAACATATCTAAAGCAACTGTTATTTCTGATGTAAATAATATAGCAATCAATTAATAAGAGTAAAATCCATTCTTTCTCGTTTTTCTTTAGTCCCTTCAAAGTATCTCAGACAATTTTTAACTGCTATAAACCATAGCTTGAAAAAACTTTTCCACAGAAAGACATCATTCTGTCTTTATCTCTGAAAGCAATCTCAAAGGCTGATATAAAAGAGATTTTGAACCAACTGCTACCTTAACAAGTGCATCAAACAGACTTATTTACTGTTTCCCTCTGTGCTTACAATTTAGAATTTGATTTTACATTTCTTCATGAAATAAGAATGCAATCACATGTTGTGCACCTTAAACAAAACTGCATTCAAAGTGAATAAATCAAGGAAGCTATGTAGCTTCTTTAGAAAGAAAGCAGATAAAGGACAGAAGAGGAAGAACTGCTACAGTTTCCAAACCAAAGCAAAAATCAAGTGAGTAGCTACATTATTTCACTTTTACCATTAATGAGATAGTAAGTTTCAAACCATCAGCATAACTTGTGGTGAGGCAGTTTCAATCACATTCTTTTCAGGCCAAAAATTGCTGCCTTTCCAATCCAGTCTTTTACACCTCTTTTACCTGAAAACTAGGAGACAGGTCTCATGAGGGCAGCTGTTACCTGAGGCTGATAAAGAAGAATGCAAAAGCCAAACAGCACCAGAGCAAGGCAGATTAATAAGAATAATTTATCCATGTTCCAACAATTCCAAACCAAGAATTTATGGCATTGGTGCTCATTACTCCCTACTTAATAGATACTTGCATTTAAAACGACATATTCACATCAGTATGACTTAGCTTCTTCCCCAGTCAAATCAGGAATGCATCTATACTTCTGGAATACATACCAATTCATTCAGGGAAAGGTTCAATTCTGAAATGAGTTTCTTATTTAGGCCATTAAAAAGCCATCTGCTTCAGTAATTAGTCTTAATTATATTCCAAGTGGACACCAAAACTCTTTTAAATAGAATTTGTTTGCATAAAATAAGTATGTGAACCAGGCTGGTATCCAGGCAATATCTTCCAAAGCTTGATTATCGTTACAGTGATTTTTTCTGTTACATCTAGTTGGAAACTCTTTTGTTTCAATTTATGACCATAGGCATTCATTTTATATCTCAATAAAAATGATCCCCTGCTTCTTAGTAACCTCATCATAAGCATAGGAAGACAGCTTTTAGGTGCCTATAAACATTTCCTTCTGTGGGACATTCACAAGTCCATTCCCCTCAGGTTCTGTCCAGAGGGCACATACTACAACCTTAGACAATACTTGTTGCTCTTCACTGAACTTAACCCAGCTTGTCTGTCTCTTTCTTATATGTGGGATGGGGGAAGAAATCCCATTGTATTCCACATAACACTAACGAGTGTTGAATAAAGAAAAGTCCACCAGGTTCACCAGGTCGTCTAAAGCAGAGCTGCTTCCTAGCTAGCCAGTTCTCAGTCTACACCATTGGATGGGATTAGCCTGTCCCACACACAAGACTTTGCATTCGTCTTTATTAAATTCAGTGAGCTTCTTGGTGATCTGTCCTCGTCCCTTGGCAGTAGCTCTGCCTTTTAGTTTTGTTGAATCTCAGTCTGGTGTCATTTACATGCTTGAAAAGGGTTTGTTACAACTCCTCCTGTGAGTCAGTCATAAATATGTCAGACAGAACCCTAAGGTTTTATGTTGCAGAACAGAATGGGTTAAACATAGACAGTGTGGCTGACATGTTAAAAATGGTACAGCAGGAGCTATGAGAAAGATGCAGAAAGAAGGAATTGCAGAAATCACTTCCCTTTGCACAGAACAGAACATCCTGTTGAAGAATGCAGAACATCCTGCAGCAAGATGAGTGCACAAATGAAAAAGTAACATTATAGCTTGCTATGCATTAGCTAGCACGTAGACAGAACAAACAGAAATTGTTATGCAGAAGCCTAAACAATATAAATATCTGTGCCTCTTTTCAATAAACCTCCTTGCATCATCGATGCTTGGTCTGTGTGTGTTCAATTGCTGTCAGTTTTACAATTGTAGCCAGCCTTCAGCTACAGTCACTTAAAACAGTCACTTAAAATTTACCTCCTGAGACTTACAACTCACCAAATTTTTCACTAATCTAGCAGACCATTCCACTGGGGGTGATGTCTGTTCTTGAATAATAAGGTGCTGTGAGAGATGGTGTGCTAAAGTCAAAATGAATTGCATCCAAATCTCCACAGAAGTCAATTAGGTTGTACAAACGTGTTCTGCACTTGGTACATAATGTGTTAACTATTGCATGTATCATAGAATCACAGAATTTCTCAAGTTGGAAGGCACCCATAAGTGCTTCATAAGGATCATCAACTTCAGCTCCTCCTTGCAGAAGGATGACTACACAAACTTTTATACTGTAAAGGTTTTACTTTGATTTTAAATATCCCAAATTTTTAATTGCTATAATGCATAAGAATAATAGTATTTAATACATAAGAAAAATAGTATTGTGCTAAGAACTGTACAGAAGAAAATGTGAATGATGCTGCATAATGTATCTGCTGAATCTCCTATGAGCCAAAGCTTTGGATTTCAGTTTTTGTCACTGGATTCCAATAGTCTTTTGCTTCATTTGCTTTTGTTGCTAAGTAAGGTGATCTTCCTTTATAGGGATGATTCAAAATCATTTTTCTGTGGCCTGTTCTGATTTTAGCCCTGCCAGTACATGGACTTAAACTAACACTAGCTTCTTACCCAGTCATTTTCTGTTCAAATCCTCCTTTATAGTACAGTGAAAGACTAGAGGTCAAAATCCTCTTTACTGTCTCTGTAATCACCTTCTCCAATGTTTTCCAAAGGTGGAAAGCATAATGACCTGCAACTGCACCAGTTGCAAATCCATGTCCAGCTGCTGTCATGGTTCTGGTCAGCTGTCAGTGCAGCATGGCTGGGTCCCAGACGGCTGCCACAGGGACACTTGGCATAGTATAGGCCTTCAGAGGAGGAGGCTGTGACTCCTTCCATGATGAAAGGGAGAAGGGGATATGTAGTTCGTATGTTATCTACCTTCAGAATTATTTCAGTCAGCACACTCAGAACCCCACTCCTCCAAATTTGTATCATCTGGTCATACCAACTTGAGTTTTCTCAAGAATATCCTGACTCAGTTTTCTTCTACTGGTATTTTCTCCTTCTGCCCGGTGCACATGCTTGAGACATCCTTTAGCTCTTGTAAAATCTAATTTATTTATTTATTTGTTTGTTTGTTTGTTTCGGGGGTTTTTTTGTGAGGGTTTTTTTTTTTGGTTGATTTGGTTGGTTTTAGATTTTTTTTTGTTGTTGTGGATGCTGTGTTTGAGTTTTGTTCATTAAACTTATTATTATCAAGGATTTTTATTTTGCTTTGTTTTGTTCCTTTGAGTTATTTTTAATCAATTTCTATTGTAAGGGGAGAAAGTACTGACATTGTTAAACAGATTTAATGGGACTATGAACTAGCCCTTGTTTTCATTTTGCTAGTAATAGTAATAGGTAAAGCCACCTACTAGAATAAAACACACTATTTAGGCAGCTCTTAATTTTCAACAAAACATCTTTAGAAAACATGCATGCTTTCATTACCATGGTTGTAAGCTTTCAGTTTGAACCTATAATGAGAACCAATGTTTATAAAGTTCTTTTGTCCAACATGGAAGAAAACCTAAACTCCGTGTCTGTAAGTAAATTCAAGAACCTCTCTGTTCCTTTTCCCCCAACAATTTTATTTATCATTTCATACAAGGTTTCTCAGATTTTACACCTTCTATGGAAGTGTCACTGAGTAGCTCAAGGGAGGTGATTCTCCTTCACTTGCTCTGAGGAGACCCCACCTGCAGTTCTCTGTCCAGGTCTGGGGTTCTTAGCACAGGAAAGACATACTCCTGTTTGAGTTGGTCCAGAGGAGAGCCAAAAAAATATTAGAGGAATGTGTCTCTTATGAGGAATGGCAGAGAGAGCTGGTTGTTCAGTCTGGAGAAGAGAAGGCTCCCGGGAGACCTCCTTGTAGTCTTTCAATACTTAATGGGGCTTATAAGAAAAATGACCACAGACCTTTTAGTAGGGGCTACTGTGATAGGACAAAGGTCAGTGGTTTTAAATTAAAAGAAAGTATATTCAGAATAAATACAAGGAAAAAAAAAAAAAGATGGCATTATTGAAGCTCTGGAACCAGTTTCTCAGGCCAGGCAGTAAACTCTCCCCATCGCTGTAAACACTCAAGGTCAGGTTGAACACGGCTCTGAACAACCTGATCTAGTTGAAGATGTCCCTGCCCATAGCAGGGTATTTGGACTAGATGTCGTTTAAAAGTCTTTTCTAACCTAAGCTCTTCTCATTCTATGACTCCTTCTCCTTTAGGAATCTCTAATTCTGATGTGCTTCTGTATATATCTTGGGTCATACCAACAAACCACTGATGCCTTCTTAGAAGACACATCACTGTAAGGGAAAAATCATCTTCACAAGGAGACACAAATGAAAAGAACAAGATGTAATCTGTGGGCTAATTTCATGCTTTCAAACAGATCTTTCTCCTATAAGTAAGTTTCACAGTTTAAGGATAGACTGTCCACACTGATCCCTGTTTCAGGGTTTGTTGTTTTTTTTTTTTTTTTTTCTTTAATTGCATACTTATTCAGGATACATAGAATCTTTAAAGACAGAGGAACTGATACACTGAATGACCATTAAAATAATACTATATCTATTGGCTCTGTACCACAGATCAGTTCAATGCTTTTCCTGAGTCTCTGCTTAACCATATAAAAGATACAGCAATATCTCTTTCAGAGAATATGGTAACATAGTGATTTATCTTATTCCTTCCTTCCTTCCTTTCTAGTTCTCCAAGAACACAGGCTAATATTGTGGTTTGCTCCTGACCAGAAAAGGCCTTCCTTTTCTTTCAGATGCTCTCAAGTTGCACTGATGGAGGCATTGGAGTGGATATCAAAGGCAGAAGGTTTTACAAAATTATCTTGGCATAGGTGAAAAATCTTGCAACTACTTTATTCATGAATTCTCAAGACCGTAAGTTTAAAAACTAGAACAGCAGCAAAAAGAGACTATCTTGAAAAAGAGGAAGACTGAGCAAAGGTAAGACCCACACATCACTACTGTTTATGATCAAAATATGTTAAATGTTTTTGTTGAATTTTAATAGACTGAATTTTAAGAGATTGAAGTCATTGCTTTTGTGAATAATTTACTTGAGAGGTTGTCAGTCTGCCTAGCAAAAATGCTTTTCGCTTTATATGCTCAGAAAAAAACATAGCCCTCTGTGCTAATTCTTGAGACTGTTATGGTGATAGGAAAAACAGATTATTGGTAAGAAAAGATCATATAGGAAGAAATTTGCAAGGTTTTTATTGCAATATTAGGCTTTGACACAAGATTCAGAAATATAAAATATCTATGAGTGGCAATTGAGAAAAAAAAAGAAATAAAACATTAACCCAAAAGTTGTTGTAAAATCTGTCCCTGAAGACAACCTTTTTTGGTTCTGCAAGTGCAGTAGCAAAACTGAATGAAGAAGACAAAATCCATAAACTAGGGACAAGTTTTAAATTATTTTCTTGACTGACAAAGTTTTCACATGTCATTATATTAAAAAAGTGTTATTACAAAAGGAAAAAAATGTAAAAATCTACAAAATACATTTCTAAAAAAATTAATCTTTGAAATGTAGTACTTTAAAGGAATTGTTGTTCAAAATTATTTTACTTTAAAATTCAAATGCAAGAATGACAATTTTGAAAATATCAAAAGAAATGTGAATAATTGGCTCTTTTTCCAGCTGTTTGAGAATATCTTTTGATTTACCATATCATTATATTCTCACTAACAATTTCAATAGTAATGAACCAACACACTTCTCATTTTAAAAGAAAACTAAAACCTAACTGATAATTGTTATTTTGTGTTCTAAAAGGACTTTTAGTGCATCAAGAAATAGATTAAAAGAATCTGTGTTTCAGAACATTTAACAAAACACATTCTTATTTTTAAATTTCAGGGAGTAAAGTGTGGAAAAAAGAAAAATTATTTTTTTTCTTACATAAAGCAATCATGATACTTCCCTATGGTGTCCTTGGTGCACTTAATTTTATCACCTGTAGCTGGCTCAAAGTCTTACACCTAACTTTGAGATCTAGAAAAGGTAGTGAAGCTGTAGATGTTCCTTGTCTATTGTTAGTTTTTCAATTAGATTTTCCCACTGGCTTTTAGCTTTTCAGGTTGTAATTAGTATGGGAATTGATACATTAATTCCCAATTAGTTAATCTGTTTATGTTCTTTTCTCAGACTGGTATGAGTCTGAGTAAAAGAGGTTTTGGTCACAACTTCCATTGCTTTTAAGCATTTATCTGTAGCAAATGGCTTGAGCCATAGTAGAAAACTACAAACACACACCCCCCTTCATGTCCAGTAACTTCTCTATACTCTGATGTTTCTCTCTTTTTTTTTTTTTTTCAGGTTTTAGCGGCAAACATACACAGCTTACACCAAAAGATTTGAAACTAGGTACTGCAAAGAACTCTTCAACTCCTGAAGATCTCAAAAAGAAGGCCAACTGCTTTCTCATCAGTATTTTCACCCTAACACCTTTTTAGTTGGAATATCTAAGCTGACTGCAAGTCTCATATACCTTTACTCAACAGCAAAGCTGTCCTTGGAGAACTCTAAACCGAGCCGTCCATTTCCAATACTAACACATCTTCCTTTAGTTTTGTCTATTCCTCTCTTGAGGCTGAATTGCAAAACAGATCACTGATGTGAGCAAAGTAAAAACTGCTCTTGGGAAAAGAAGGGATTGACTTAGAGGCTTGCTGCTCCTTTGCTCTTGAAGCATTGATGCCCCTCTACTGCCCTATCTCCCGTAAGGTTCTTTATATGAGTTCCCTTAAACAACATTTTTGCTTGTCTGACTAAAAGAAACTAATACACTCCCTGATGTGGCAGGCAGTGAAGGTGTCGGGTAAGGGAAAAATAGAAGTAAGAGCATAATTTTTTTATCAGCTTTAAAACCAACAAGCTGATTCAGCTGTATACTACACCAAAAGAAGAACCTTGGTAAGAGTTAAGGTGCATCGATTTGGGCATACCAGTTTGCGTTTTATCGTAATCTAGAATAGCAAGCACAAACCTTTCTTCTTGCTATGTCTAGACCTGTCACTTTAGTATTAAGACCTCCTTACCAATACCCTGTATGTTAAGGAATAAAGAGTAGTGTGATCCCCTCAAGACAGCTGCCTTTGCATTCCAAAACAGTCTTTTGCACACACTGTTCATCTACTTTTAAAAGTCTTCTAGGAGATAAAATGTTATGGTTACATAAATGGAATATTAGAGTTTTATGCTTTTATTTACACAATCTGTTGATATGCTTGGACAGAAAGCTTGCCTACTGCTCACATGCAGCTTTTGTCAGTCAATGAAAATGTTTCAAGATAATCAATGGACAGAATTCAAATGTCCAGATAAATTCCTGCAACACCTTCTGGACATCAGAAGGCATTTAGGCTTCCTCTTTATCAAGACAATTCTCATTTCATATAAATGCTTTTTTTTTTTTTTCTGTATTTCTTTCAACTCTTCACTGTAGTTGTCTTAACTGGTAGGGAATAACAATTGTAATTTGTTTCAAGCTCATTTGAAGTTGGTATAGCCTTGCAACATTTGCATAAGTTAGAAAGAGAGTCTGGCAAAAATGGACAGTTTAAAGTGACTAAGCAACTGAGGTTTCAATAACAAGAAACCACTTGGATAATCAATAGCAGCTCATGGTCAGTCTGATGCAGGGTTGTTTTGCCTTTTTTCCTGTTTTTTTTTTTTTACTACTAGTGTTAAAAACAATAATTTCACAATGTTTCAACTCAATTCAACTTCAGTTGAGAAGACATCCAGATATCCACAAGAATTGAAGGAAGCTGACATTTCTATATTGTTACATGTGAATCATCTAGCGTGCTACCAAGATGATGTGCCTGCACAGAGAAAAAGCAGCCATGACTAATAAATAGGTGAGTATACTTGCATGCAGTGCAATCTGTTTGTGCCTATATTAACCGAATTCTGCCGTGACACTCTTCAGACTATTCCTTTGGTTTTAAGTCCCTGTTGGGAGCTCCTTCTTGGAAATAAAATGCAAAAGTATAACCAACTCATGACAAGAGTCAATTGTCTTGAATTATTTTAAATTTTTCTTTGATGTGTAAACAGAGAAAAAACCCAGAAGAAATACAGATCTTAAAAACAACCGTATAGTATTTTATTTGTTTCTCAAGTGTTCACTTGAATTTGAGCCTTAAACATTTATAATATACGCTGTACTTTATTGTTTTTATGATCGTAGTTATGACCTAGAAAACACATTCTTTTAAAAAGTGTGGTTTTGTCAAAAAAAGTCATTTTCATTTTAACTGTTTGACGTGGGAAACAGGCAAAAAATCTTCAAAACATATTTCTGAAATGAATGTCACAAATAAAAAGTATGTATCAGTGGGGGAAGAAAAGATGAGGAAAGGAGGAGCAACTAATTTAAAGGCCACCAGTATTTTTTCAGATGTTAATTAAAACCATGACAAGAACGTCAGACACTATAATTATGAAAAAGGCAAATACTTCAATGCTGCAAAGATTATCCCTTAAAAAATTGGCACCTGATATTAATTACTTAAAGTTTGGAATATTTAGAGGGCGTAGAGGGTCATTACCCTATATGAAAAAGTGAAATTATCTGGTTTACATTCAGTATGGAGATTAAGGATTTTCATTTATTTAAATATGATTGATGTCTAATTTGTTTATCGGTAAATCCTATATAAATGTCTGCAAAACAAGGGCTTAAATCTGTATACACAGCTTACATAACATGTTGATTCTTCCTTTGGCTTGCTAATACTTAAGATCATATAAACACCACAATACTTGTATTCAATTCACATTATTCACTTTGTGAAGACTTACCATTGCAAAGCATGGAACTTCACCTCCATTGAATGCAAAGAGTATGGGTTAAGTTCAACCCATAATACATAGGGTTCTAAGCAAAGACTTAGACTGCCATGTACATGAGAAAAGAGTGAGGGGGTTTTGTCGACAGAAATTGCAGTTGTCAGAAAAGATATTATACACAAAAATTTTCTAAAGTATTTTTTCTCTAATTAATGAACTTATTGGGTAGGGACCAAAGCTGTAACATTTGTGTATTCATAAGCAACAGGGTAGATAAACACTACCAGAATAGTGAAGAGTACTCCCTAACTTTTTCCAAAGGCAAGAAACCTAAGTCCAGCTACCTTAAATGTGTGTATAACAGTGCATATCATCTGGACAACAAACAGGAAGAATACTAAACTTCATACTAAACCCATGAGTTATGAATAACACAGAAATCACAGAAACTTGGTAGGAAAGGTCACAACTGGAATGGCTACAAACACCTTCAGTAAAATAGGAAAGAAATAGGAGGTGGATTTGCAGTTTATGTAAAAGAGGGAAGGTATAGGGTCATTACTAAAAAGGCAAGGAAATTTCACTAATACTGCTTACAAGAGAGAGATTGTCATTATCTTCTTTGCCTCTGTGTTTGCCAATGCTGTTGGACCTTAGATCACATAAACAAAAGGCTATGATGCATACATTGACACACTGGTGGTGGAAGACGGACAGAGCTGTGATCTCTTGTGAGGACACAACCCAAATAAATCTATGGACTCAGACAGAATCTACCACAAGGTGTCAAAGAAAGTGGCTGGCACTGTTTCAAGGCCACTTCCTGTAAGATTTGGTAAGCTGTGAAGATCAAGGGATGTCCCTCATGACTGGAAGAAGGCAAGTGTCACACACATCTACAAAAAGAACTCAAAAGAGGACCAGGAAGTGACAGGCTCGGTAACCTTACTTCAATACTTGGGAAAGTAATGAAACAAGTCCTCCTATAAGTTACTAGAAAACATAGAAAAGCAATGGGGAAAAGCCAGTATGGGTTTAACAAAATCAAGTCATGCCAGACTAACCTGATCATTTCTCTTAACACAGGGAGAGCAGGGGATGTTTCTTTCAAGGACTTCAGCAAAGCACTTAACACAGTTTCCCACTGCCTTCTCCTGGGAAAACTTGCAAGATACAGATTGATTGGATGGTTGTGAAATTGATAGGAAACAAGCTAAACAGGCTGCATTCAGAGCATGGTGTTCAAGAGCTTCTAATCAGATTGGCAACCTGCCCAGATCTGGCTCTCCCAGGATTTGACAGAGGGCCCCACACATATTCAGTGCTTTCACATATGGCCTTGATGATGGGATGGAAAGCACTTTTGCCAAGTTTCAGATGACCTGAAACTGGGTGGTTACATAGACAAGTGCCCCAGTGGGATGGGAGACAGAATACATAGGTGTCCTGTATTACCGCAGACCTGGTTCCTATGGTATATCACCGTGTCCCGCAGCCATAGGGAGGAGGAGGAGGAGAAGATCCAGCAGGTAGGAATTGTGCAGCAAGATTGATTTATTTAATTATTTTACAAACTCTTTTATAGATTTTTTCTTCATAGTCTAATTGGACAAAGGACCAGCCACCCCTTGGGGGCAATTGGCCAAAATCCTAAAACATCCATTATCAAAATATTTTCTACTATACCATAAACAAGACTTTCCAAGGTTGCAGGTGGCTTGGTTGTTTACATTCCCTGCTACCTCTTCTGTGAGAGAGAAAAGTCTCTCACGGACTTAGAAAAATAACAAGAAGATCCTCACTAACAGCATTTTTGTACCTACAGTCCTGGGTAACCCTCCCCCACCAAAAAAAAAGTATATTGTATTCTATATCTATCTAACCTGAGAAGCTGCATTTCACAATTGACAACTGTTTCAGAATGTATTTCTCAATACCTGTCTGCAGCAGGAACTGCCACCACCAGACGAACAGAGGTTCACCACTGCCCCAGCTCCTGAGTTCTCTAGTTCCTGAGTTCTCTAGTTCCCAAATTCTCCAGTTCTGAGTTCTCCAGGCACAAGAATTCTCCAGCCACCATTGCTGACAGAGCTGCCACTGCTGGGAGAGAAAGAGACCCTGTGAGGTTGTGTGAAGCAAACAGCACAGGGGAAGCAATTGACAGGTTTTGGATTCCAGAATTCTTTTTATTTGTCTTTGTTCCCTGCTGTTGTTTGAGGGAAAGGGGAGTTTTTGCAATCACAGCAGTTTGGTTGCTATGTTGTTTTTCTCTTTTTGTTCTCTCTCCCCACGTGTGGTCAGGAGAGGGGGGCTTGCTTGCCATTTTGCCATTGTCTCTCAGACTGTACAGTTATTATTGGAGGTGCCATCTTGGGGGAGGGCCTTCTCCACCATTTTGTTTTCCTTTGTTCCTCGGGAGTCCATGAGAATTCAGCACCTTTATATCAAGTGATTATTACTGTAATTTTTGCTTGTTGCTGTTTCATTTTTTAGTAAACTTTTTTTTTTTCATTTATGTCTTCTCACATTCATCTCTCCTTATTGGTGAAGGGGAAATGGTTAAAACTAAATGGGAGGTAATTAATTTTCAAGTGTCCACCCATTAAATTGCCTTAAACCAAGACAGAAGGGTAGGAGTGAGAAGACTCTTGAGTAAAGACAGTTTAATGGGACAGAAAAAAAAAATAATGGTAATAATTATGATAAAATAACTAAAATATACAAAACTATTGATGCACAATGAACTTGTTCATCACTTGTTAACAGATGTCCAGCCAGTTCCCTGTTGGGGTCTCCCCTCCTGCCATGGAGCCCTGGGAGAGGGACCTTGAGGGGACAGACACGGGGTTTCCCTGCCCCTGCTCAGCCTCGTTCCCATTGGTTGGTTTGTGTTCCCTGCGCGGGCAGAAGGACCCTTGGTCCCGTGACTGGAACAGTTCCTGGGCAGAGCCCCGGCCATGCGGCTGGAGAAATAAACATCTCTGAAACAGCTATCAAGAATCTGTCTGTCCATATATATTTCCTTTCCACGGGACTCCTGGTTTGATATATGTGTGTTGCAGGATCCCCACTACAACAAATGGTGGTGAATGCAGGCAGAACAATCCCCGATCCCTAAGCGACTGGTTTGTGTGAGTAAACCCTGGAAACTCTGGATTCCTCTTCTTGGTTTTGTTTTGCTATTCCATATCTAAACTATGGAGGAACCGTGGGAAGACTCTTGGCTCTCAGAGCCGCATATGGACATTTATCTTAAACTTAAAATGATTCTTGAACAACAATTTGTAAATTTTAGCTTGATTCAAGCTCAAAAAAAACTGAAACACTTCCTAGCATGGCTGTTTAAGAACTTTTTCTATGTTTCTTGGGATTTAATTCTTACCAAGGGCTTTTGGAAAACCGTTTGGACACAGTTAATATTGGAGTCGAAATATATGCCGATGGAAGAATATTTTCGTGACTATTATTTAATTACCGAGACTGTTGAGCAATGTCAGCTGTGTCTTGGTGAAGGGAAGCCTGGCGCAGGGACCGTGCAGCCCAGGCCACGTGCACCGAGCGCTCTGCGAGCAGCAGCGAGGCAGTTCCCGCGCGCGGGCGGAGCCAAGTGAGCAGCAGTGTCGGTGGCGGAGCGAGGAGCAGCGGGACCCGGCAGTGCCCGCCCGGTCCGGCGCAGCGCGTGGTGGAGGGAGCCCCGTGAACGCCCGACCGAGAGGGGCGGTGCGCGGGCAGCGGCTGGCGGCGGTGGCGGTAGAACGGAGCCGCGCCCAGCCGAGACGTGTGCTGGAGCAGGGCACGGGGGGGTCGTCGCTCGGGGGCCTGGCCGAGACATGGGTGCAGCACCTGGCAGCGGCAGCGAAGCTGCGACCAGAGGAGGCGACGCACGGAGAACTGAGCGGCACGGCCCGGCCCGGCCCGGCCTGGCCCGGCCCACGCAGCCCCGAACGCGACCCCAGGAAGAGCGCGCAGGCACCAGCAGCCCCGACAATTCCAACGCGGGAGCGACCGAAGGAGAGAGCAAAGATGCAGCGAGACAGAAAACAGCAGCCACTCAGAAAAAGGAAAAGATTATAGTAACTAAGATATTAGGGATAGTAAAATGGTATAATGCTAAGCAAAATTATGGTTTTATAACAAGGTGTGACAACCAGCAAGACATATTCGTGCATAGAACTGCTATTAAAAAGAATAACCCTGAAAAATGCATCCCAAGCTTGGGAGATGGAGAGGTGGTGCAATTCAAAATTGTACTAGGGAGAAAAGGGTTACAAGCATCGCAGGTCACTGGGCCTGATGGTGTTCCTGTAAAAGGCAGTATATATGCAAAAAATTGTAGTCATGTTAGACAGTATCTCCATTATAAGCCCCCCCTACAGTCTCCCTTTCCTAATCCCACCTTTCCCTTTTACCCTGTGTCCTATTACCCCCAGTGTATCCCCAATCCGTTTTTTTTATCCATGGTTTCCCTCACAAAACCATGCTTTTGCCAATTGTTTCCCCAAAAATCCCTTTCCAATGCCGAGTGGGGAATGAAAAGGGGGAGGGAAGAAATTAAACCCTCTCCTGCCTCAGTTTCCCCACAAAGCATGCTCAGAGAGTTCTGTCTCCCTTCTGTCAGCCCTAAGATGTTCCATAGAACCTGTTTGGACATTTAAAGACTCAGGAGGGTGGCTTGTTTTGTTTTGAAACTGTTCTTGTAATGTTTATCCAGTTGTTTTCATTCTCCTTTTATTAAAATAAAACGGGTGAGGTGTTGGGGTCTCCCCCCCTGCCATGTAGCCCTGGGAGAGGGGCCCTGAGGGCACAGGCACGGGGTTTCCCTGCCCCTGCTCAGCCTCGTTCCCATTGGTTGGTTTGTGTTCCCTGTGCGGGCAGAAGGACCCTCGGGTCCTGTGACTGGAACAGTTCCTGGGCAGAGCCCCGGCCATGCGGCTGGAGAAATAAACATCTCTCTGAAACAGCTATCAAGAATCTGTTTGTCCATATATATTTCCTTTCCACGGGACTCCTGGTTTGATATATGCATGTTGCAGGATCCCCACTGCAACAGTTCCCCATAGTTTTTATATTAAGCATAATGTTCTATGGCATGGAGTATCCTTGTGGCCCGTGCAGGTCAGCTGTCCTGTCTGTGTCTCCTCCCAGCTTCTTGTGGCCCTTCAGCCTTCTCACTGGCAGGGCATGAGATGCTGAAGAGTCCTTGACTCATACAGGGTAAGTCCTACTTAGCAACAACCAAAACATCAGTATGTCATCATCACTATTCTCATACTAAATCCATAATAGCATCATGATACCAGTTAGGAAGAAGAAAAACTCTATCCTAGCAAAGACCAGAACAACCAGAAGGGACGATGTTTTACAGAGGGACATGGACAAACTGCAAGAGTGAGACAGCAAGAAGAAAATGAAGTTTAAGGTAGAAAAGTGTGAAGTCCCACACCTGGGGTGACACAGACAAGGAGCCCAGTACAGGCTATCATGTGGGGTTGGGGAGCAGCCCTGCTGAAAGGGCTCTGATGACCCTGACAGACAAGTCAAAGTACCACTGCAGTAACAAAGGCAAACACATCTGCAGGGGTATTTGTAGCACAGAGAGAGAAGTGATAATCCCAACATACTCAGTGCTTGTCATGCTGCACCTGGAGTAGTGTCCAGTTCTGGTCCCCACATTTGAAAAAAGATGCAGACGGCCTGGAGAGGGACCAAAGGAGGGTACAAAGATGACCTACGGGCTGGAGAGACAGCTCTATGAGGAAAGACTGATGGAATTAGGTTTTTGTCCCTGAAGGCTCTGGGGGCGTCACATCTAAGTGTTCCGGTTTTTAATAGGCATCTACAAAGAGGATGGAGGCTTTCTCTTCCAGAGGGGACACATGGAAAAGACAAGGGGAAAAGCTTATAAATTACACTGGGAGAAATTTCATCTTGATGTAAGAAAGAAAATTTTTACAGTGAGAACCATCAATAACTGGAACATCATCTCCAGGTATGTGGTAAACTGTCATCCCTGCACATTTTCAAGATGTAATTGAAGTGTGCTAGAAAATTTCATATAGCTCCCTTTCTCACAATAGGCTGGACAAAAATGTCTTTTGTGGTCCTTTCCAAACTGGGCTGCTCCGTGGCTTAAATATTCTGTGACCATATTTGACATAAGACACGGTATCCTCAATATGGATATATTGTCATAAACATGGCATAAGATTCTGGACTCAGAGACTTAGACTTCAGTGCCGTCAGGACACTCTGTAATTCATAAATCATTGGGGAAAACAGATTGTTCATATTTTCCTGTCAGAACTTTTATAATTTATGAGTACAAGTAGTCTCTTGTCCAACCCCAGAATAGGAAGATATGAACAAAAAGGGGAAAAAAAGCAAGAGAAGTATTTTTTTAGTCAGAATAAGGATGGAAAAGTAGGAATCCTTTTTTAAGGTAAATGCACTGTTTGTTACACACAAGACTATCCTGCTGCACCAATACACAGCAGCCAACTGTTTTCCACATTTTTTATTAAAATATTACATAACATTGGAATAGTAAAGTTATTACTAAAGGAGACATTGTCTTTCAGAAACTATTCTGTTCCTACTAACTTAGTAATGAAGTTGTTATTTAGATGCTGTCACATATAGGCTGGTCAAAATTCTGGTGATTCAGAAACATAGTAACGAAAGATTCCCAGATAAAGCCCCAAAGAAGAATGTTATGACCAAGAAACACCTCATAATTTCCAGTAGAGAACTTGCTAATGGAAATTTTAATGGTGTATGCTGAGATGTGGGAACTTCAAACAGCAGACAGTAGCACAGCAGGGGTTTAAAAGCTCAATTATTTGGAATTTGTGTACCACAGATGGAACAGTGAAACGTCTGTGTTCCATCTTAGCTCCAAAGAAGCCATTTTCCATTTTATTTTCCTATTCTGATTTACCAGGTGTGAGCTAACCACACATTTGCATTGATGAGCTTCTTCTGTTCCATAAAATTTCTGCACATACCATGCTAGTAAATGGACTCCCTAGGAGTACTATAGAGAGCTTGAAAATGTGCCTTGGTCCCTCTACAGTAATTTGGTATATGCCCAGGAAATAGCTATTGTATCCACTTTATCTGAATTAAATCTTATCATCAAAACAATGAAAAGTATTCATGTTTCTTTATGTGTATTCCAAAAACATGTTAGAATTTGAGTTCCAAATGACAAGAAGAATGAACCGTTCTTGTCTCAGAAGGACCTTCGTCAATTTTACAGCCAACTGTGGTAAGGAAGAAAATCAGCACACACAGGTAGCTCACCAAATATTTCCCACACAAATCTAACAGATTGTTAAAGATGAGAAGATAGATACTTTTCATTTACAAAATAAAAGTAGTCATTGAATTGCTATGCTATTTAAATCCAGATTGACTACTAGTGCCTATATATATAGTATTTACATCAGTTTTGAGAGAACTTCATGTTCTTTTTAATTCAGAAAAATACATTTTAACATTTCAACCTGTGTGAAGACTATACAGTGTGCTCTCTGTTTTGCGCAAGAATTCAGGGTTCAGAGAGACCCCTCAGTAATGTGGCATCCAAAAACCAGCAACAACAACAAATCCAGATAACGAAATGTTTCATTTGGAAGAAAAACTACAAAATTCATATTGGAATGAGGGAACTTGGATTTTTTTTCCTTATAGAGGTTTTACCAGTCACATTTCTAGGTCAAGAGGAAAGGAAGGCAAAAATTTCAGATTCTGCCTCCTGTTATCTGAAGGCATAGATTTATAAGGTTAGGTGCATTAAACAAAAAGTCACTTGTCAGCTGCCGTCCTTCACAGTCTTGCCAGCAAATGTTCCAAGGAAACAGTGCTGTGAGAAATTTTCACAGGTGACCCCCATCCTTCTGTATTTATCTGGTCATTATGGAATGCATGCACATGCACGAAGATATGTGAATGTAATTTTTTTTTCTGCATGTACACATCACATGAATTGATTTCACTAAGAAATTAATCGTATGAAAATTAATTGTTCGGCTGCTCCCAGAAGCCTAGTATTTAAAGCACCAAGTGTTTGCCTTTGCAAAACCTTTGTTTCTTCATTCCCAGTTGAAGTTCGTGGCTTTCATAGAAAGATTTCAACTGTATATCTAAGCAGAAGAAATAATTTGGTGAAGCTAGAGAATCTCTTCTGCCTTATTATCCAGTGGCTCAGAGCAGCTGTATGAAAAAGCAGACTATGTGCCAACCAAGAATGTGACATCAGTATAAAATACGTTTCAAGTTATTATGATTTAATAATCCACTGCAAATATAAAAAATAAATACCAAAACAGCATGCAAGTAATTCCCCTATATACTTGTTTCATCTGTTTCATTTCATTGTAATTTCATACATAATTAAAATGAAATAGAATTTAAAATTATGTATGAGGCTGAAGCAGACATTCAACGATCCTTTGTCAACATCAGTGATTAGTTTTTATGTATTCAAAATTTTAATGTTTCATTATTGTAAATTCAGTGGATAAAATGGACTTCAAAGTAAGCTTTCCAGTCCCACAGCCTAAGCAGCAGCAATTAAATATCTACTGTATAAAAAAAATCCAAGGTTGAACAACTCAACCATATGGTGGAAATGACAATGAACCAACCAGAGACTGCACTGATTAGCACTGAAGATGATGATGATGAAAAAGGGGCCTAACCCTCTCTTTACTCTTTCTTCAAAAACATGGGGGGTGCAAAACAAGTATGTTTACAAGACAGTATCCCAGCATTTGTCAAGATGGTGGTATTAGCATTGTGACCAACTCTCAGGCTTTACAGCAGCAGGAGAACAAAAACATTTTTTCTTCTTCAGTAAAGCAAGATAATGATGACGATGATGATTGCAGTTTTTTCAGAGTAGAAAAGTCTCAGAATCATGCTCTTGCTTAATATGGGCAAGGAGGCTTCTCTAAACTTTGCCATCAATATGGTGTGTCTCACCATCATCTCAAAATACACATTCGAGACTACTATATATTATCAGGACAACAGATTGTGAGAGTTTGTTTGAATATCCAGAACAGTGTCACAGACATGCTTTTACCTTCTGCCTTCCACTTTGCAGCCTAATGTTGAGCCTCATCAGGTCCTGACTGGGTTGGGTCAGATTGATGATAGAAGAGAATGTGACATTGTCACATTTAGGGAAGACCAGATGCAGTGCTGTGACTCTCCATCATTTCAGCTGGTGACTGTAAACCGTACTAGTAAGAAGAACAAGCCTCTCTCACTGTGTCACATTTCCAGGCCACTTTTCCAAGACAGTGTTGTACAGAGATTTTGAGGGAAAGTCAGAGAGTTCCACTCAGCCTTGTGTGACTGACTAGGTCGCATTATTGACTCAGTTACGGGAAAGCAAACAAGTTAAACAGCAACGTAAAAATAATTGAGTAGTGGAGCTAGTTATGAGATGCAACCACTCTTCTAGATAGTTCAGCATATTATATTTATATAGAAATTGCTCTCAATATATTATTTTTACCATATCACATTCCATTCACAGCTTTTTGGTTTTTGTTTTTGCATTTTTATAATCAAACACTATGCATGTATCTCAGGATGTTTTTTAGCTTCTCCTGAGAGTAGAAACTTAATTACGTAAAGCTAGAAATAAACTTTTTTTAAGCAATAATTTTCCTGATTTCTTTAACTTGTGGTCTTATCAACATCAATTTTTATGATATGAATTTACATGCATTTACACCAAAGTAGGAAATTCCCATCAGCACAGAGGGAAGACTGAGAGAAGGTATCAACAACAAAAATAATGAAGGAAAAGGACTGCAAAGGTCCTAGATGTTTAAGATTAGTTGTGATAATACAAGCAAACAACTCAAAATCATATATTTTGTTTATTTTTTTTTTCAAAATTAAAAATTACACTCAATCCTTAAGCAGTCATGCAAGAATTAAAGAAAGAGAAACTGTGCTGACAATAGTGTGATGTGACACTGACTTTGGTAGGAGAAAAAAATACTGGTGAAAATTGCTCAGATACACTAAACACAGACTTGTAGATGTTACAAGAGGAAAGAAAAGGAAAAATGAAAAAAGGAAAACAGAAAAGGAAAAGGGGAAAAGGGAAAAGGGGAAAAATAAAGGAGAAAAGAGAAAAGGGACAAGAGAAAAGAGGGAAAATGGAGTGCTGTTTTTGTTATTGGCTAGACTTGTTCTTCAGCTTGGCACTCTAAAATAATCACTATTTAAAGGCACAAAATAAACAAAACCCACCAAAACTAAGTCAAATATGTAAAAAATTCCAGGAGTCATGTTCAGTAGAAGACAGGTTAAAAAGACACATACCAGAGCTTTTTATACAAAATTTTCCAAAGCAAAGCTTCAGCTTGTGTCCTGGAAATCACAACTATAGCCAATCCAAAGTCTTAATGATGATACAGGATTTGCAGTACAAAAAGAAAAAAATACTTTTGTTTTAAGAGTCTGAGGTTGTTGATCAAAGTCAGAAGGTTGCTTCTAGTCTTGCCCAACACTATTTGGAGAAAGGGGGCCTGTAGTATGCTGCCTATTCATAATCTGAGATATTCAAGTGACTTAAATCTTGTCCCTAAAAAAGAAGACATTTAAATATGCAAGTAATTTTGTCATAGAAGGAACATAGACAGTCTAATTTCAGGAGGGCAAATCAATGGTTTAGTTGTGTGCCAAAGCTCTTAATTAATGTTTACATTTATTTGTGGAAAAATACTGAAAGACAAAGCTCAGGAAGAAGGAGTGTCCAGGCTGGCAATAGTTAACCAGAAACAAGAAACATTTCCCACCTGAAAAATGGAACAAATGTTTCAAATCCTGAAGCACACCGGGTAACACTTGCTGGTGATTGTAAATTAATTAAGACCAGTATCTGAAAACATTCAAACTTTTCCTTGAGTCATTTATATTTGGAGTTCAATCTTGCTTAGCAGTACTCATTTGAGACGAATTTATTTGGTTCTAATGAAATGCTTCAGTGCCACTTGTAAAAAGTGTTTCTGATTGAGTTAAAAATAGACCATCTCAGTTGCAGAGAGAAAAAAGATGCTGTATAGCACACATTTTAATCTCCTTTCCAATTCTTTGACACTTTTTCTATGAAAAGACTACCATGAAATTCCTATCACCTACCTTTGCAAAGGAGGTCTCAATGAGGATATGTAAATCCTGCTGTTGTACTGTTTTAACAATGCATATACAAAGGCAACATTCCCTGCCCCCTTATTTTGTATTTAAAAAAACCTCCAACAACTCTTACACGACAGAGCCTCTTCTGTTATTCAACCAAACAATTGAACACATGCACACCTCTACAAAGTATTGTTTGACTTGAAGATAGAATAAAAGGTTAATTAAACAGCCTAAAGGAGCAACGATATTTTACTTTCTTTTTGTCACGAGGCAAGCAAAAACCCAGTTTAATTTCTTCATAATATCAGAGAAACAAAACTGTCTTTTTTAATTTCTCTTCCTGCAGAATTTTAATAATCTCAGATAAATAACAGTTCTCATGTAAATCTTTAGATTCTTATTCCAATTGGCCATTTTCAGGCAAGACCTTAAAGCAAACAGCCCTTTCTGTAGTTGCAAACATTGCATAGTCACATTTAGAGACAGAAAAACAAAAAAAAGAAAAAGAGGAAGAGGAAGAGGAAGAAGAAAGGAAGAGAAGGGAAAAGAGAAGGGAAAAGAGAAAGGAAAAGAGAAAGGAAAAGAGAAAGGAAAAGAGAAAGGAAAAGAGAAAGGAAAAGAGAAAGGAAAGGAAAGGAAAGGAAAGGAAAGGAAAGGAAAGGAAAGGAAAGGAAAGGAAAGGAAAGGAAAGGAAAGGAAAGGAAAGGGGAAAGGGGAAAGGGGAAAGGGGAAAGGGGAAAGGGGAAAGAAGGGCTTTCATATTTTTTCTTAGTTCTCATTATCCAACTCTTATTTGACTGACAATAAAACTTAAAACCAAGTCTCTTTTGATTGTGATAGCAATTCCTGAGTGATCTCTCAGCCCTTATCTCAAACCACAAGCCTTTTGTTATATTTTCTTTCCCCTGTTAACTGAGGAATGATAGAGTGGCTTTGGTGGGCACCTGGTGTGCAGCCAGGATCAGCCCACGACAGCTTTCAACAATTCTTTGGGACTGGAGAGCTCTCCCTGGAGCTTACAGAGAAGATGGTATTCTATGATGTTCATTTCGTCTTCATTTTTCTTTATATCTTTGAAATCTCCTCACTTCTATTTAATTTCTACCTACTTTATTCAGTGTCTAGTGAGACAGTTCTGAAAAACGCATACACTTTTGTCATTATTTGTTCTATGAAAATCAGAAATCAATGATTTTTGACATAGTTTTTAATTTAGTTACAGCTCCTCTGTTTTCTCCAACTGACAAGTTAGATAATCCAAATGCAGTGGCTCACAATGTAAAAAATTTATGAGATACTTTGCTCTGTTATTTAGAGCACTTTATTTTTTCCTCGTGTCCTAAAGGAAAGAATAGATTTTTAGAGCAGACTGCAGAAATTGCTGCACCACATCCCATTCTTATTTATACTCTGTTGAACTTAAGTGAACTAAAACCTTGATATAGACTTACCCATCTTCTATGAGAATGGTGATTCTTCTTCAAGCTCTCATTTGTTGTTTTTAACCAGCCAGTCAAAAGAGCTTCTTGTTTCAGTGCCTCACCAGCCTCACAGAAAAGAATTTTTTCCCAATATCTAATCTAAACCTACTCTCTTTCAGTTTGAAGCCATTCCCTGTTGTGCTGTCACTACACACCCTCGTGGAAGTCCCACTCCAGCCTCCTTGTAGGCCCCATTTAGGTACTGGAAGGCTGTTGTAAGATTCCCTGGAGCCTTCTCCTTTCCAGGCTGAACAACTGCAATTCCCTCAGGCTGTCTTCCAAGGAGAGATGCTACAGTCTTTGGATCATCTTTGTGGCCCTTCTCTGAACCCACTCCAGTAGGTCCACATATTTCCTGTGTTGGGAGCCTCAGAGCTTAATGCAGTACTCTGATGGGGTTTCACCAAAGCCAGAATCTCCCTTGACCTGCTGATCACAATTCTTTTGATGTAGTCCAGGATATGGTTGTCTGTGTTCCCAATCCCACACAAATTCTGGGATTCAGATATTTAGACAACCTCTCTTGTTTATTTAGCATAGTGGAAGCTGTGTGGGGTTTTACGTATTCTGATCCCAAATTTGTTGTGTTTCTTTCAACAGCTTTTAAAAAAGATCTTGTAGTGGTATGAGATGTGATATTGATTTTGTAATTAGGTCATCAGCAAAATATCTGTTGTCCCAAATATTTTTCTTCAGCATTACCTCAATCTGCAATGAAATTGCTTTGTGTCTAGTTTATTTTCTCGTGTACTGTGTTGAATATAGGTTTATTTCATTAGTAAATACAGCTGCCTATGGAGCCTGGCATTTTCATCTCATTGTGTTTGTTTTTTCTTAAACCTATTTGTGACTGCTTCTAGTTTAGGTGGTTTATTATACTCCTTTCATTAACTGTTACTATAGATACTTTTTGTTAACTTTTCATTAAGGAGTAACTACACGATTTTACCCCTCAGACAGAATATTAGCACTCTAATCTCCTGTTTACTCTATAAACCTGAGAGACATTTTTTCCTATGGGGGCCTATGACAGAGAATGATTAAAGCGATTTCAAACGTAACTTCTTCAAACAAAGTATTATTTATGCACCCCAAGGGTTCATAACAGATGAAACAAACAAGCAAGAAAAGAAAAAAAATTCCTGTGTGCACATTTCCTCTTGCCTAACTTTTATGGGGTTTGAAAGTTTTGGCAAATCCAGTTCAACCTAGTTGTCTCAACTTCTCTTTTAACTGAAGATATATCAAATAGTTAGGATCCATCCACTGTAATACTCTTGTTGGTATTCCTTTAAGATTTTTCACTTTTTATTTACCCCTGATTCTGACTGGAAATAATGATTCTTGCTCCTTTATTGTTTTTCAAACATTGGGATGGAGATAATGCTCTGAATTACAGCTTTCCTGTCATTTTGTCATTGATCCTTTATATTCTTGAAGTGTTTTGTTGATGTGCTTGCTTATTACTTGTTAATCAGATCCTTTAGCTTCTCAGAAATGGGAGGACATTAGCAATAGACACAGTGAATTGCAGTAGATACTCACGTTTTGATACTAGACCCTTTAATATATATAATATTAATATGCATAACTAGATAATTCAAATACAGATAGAAAAAGCAAAAGTCTTTAAATAGGCACTAACAGAAATCTCAAACACAAGTCAAAATGGAGTGTTTTCTTATTCTTTTTTTTCTTTATTATAGAAAAATAACATCAGACTTTTGTCAGTTAGAGCTATTTGTGAATGTATACAGAATTCATCATGCTCCTTGTCTGAAAAAACACTCCATCTAAACTCTCTGTTTTTTGAAAAAAGAGTCAAAATGTCAATTTTGCTTTGACATTTTCAGTGCAAAAGGAATTAGAAATGTATTTGGGTTGTGATATTTTTTGGTTATATTTTAAATTCAGAAAAAAAAAAAGACTAAGTATAAATATTTTTCAGTGACCAAATATTTTAATATGGACTTTTTTGCAGTTCTTGATTCTACTGGAAGAGATATTCCTCTAATGCTTTGATTAGCTTAACAGTCTGTTGTAGCTACCAACACCTGCCAAATGGTTCATATCAATTCTCAGATGAAAAAAAGTACAAGTACAATATTTTACATTACTTTTCATTAGCTGCTGTAACGTTTTCAGAAAATTGATTTCTATCTGCTTTGCCACAGAAGATTTTAGAGCAAGGAGAAAACAAATTGCCCTCCAAATCTTTCTTTCTGCCAGCCTATTCTTATATTAAAAAAAAAGATTCATTTGCATTTTTCATGGTTTGTAATTAATTACTTTTGTAATAATAAGCAAGTACTTGAAAAAAATAAAATACCTGAACTCAGTCTTTGGCAATTTCATAATAAACTCCTGTAAGGGAAAAGGGATATTTTGCAAAAATCTGACCTAGAGTATATTTTGAAAACGAAAACTATGATGCATCACTCTGCCATAAAATGTTCAGATAAAAACCAGCTAAGTTTTACAGTTTGATTTTTTTAAGTTTAGGTTTTACTGCTTTACAATACAATAATGGTAATCCCAAGTAAAGCTAGATCAATGATCAGGAGGTAAAGCCTGATCTGGAGAATAGAATAGGGAAATGTGTACTGCACACTTTCTTAGCCTTTAACTATTCTGAAGAGCATGCTTGAGCTGTCATAGCTTTTATTATGTGTAGGGGTAAATTTTTTCCACAGTCAATAAATATTGCAAAACAAATTTTAATGAGATATAGCATGTCTTCTCTACCAATCCTATAGGCTATTAAGAACAGTGCCTTGGAATGAAACCTGAGCTATTCTCCTGTGAGCTCATTTTTTTTTGGTCCTTGTGGTGAATAAAACTTTAATGCAACACTTTATGTGTTTTAAAACCAAAATTGAGGTAGAATGGGTGACCCTGAGTTTCTTACCTGACCATTTCCTTATTTTAGATATACTTCCTATGTCTATGAGATTCATATGTGTCTTTATTGAACTTTAATGTATTGATGCTTTGACTCTTTTCTCCATTAATTTAAAATTATTTTCCATTTTCTTTTTCATTCTTAAATGTATTTTGTACTTAAGTTTTTTAAAAATTTATTTTGATTTTTCAGAAGATTTCAAGATTGTGTTCTAATTCAGTGGCAATGCAATTACAGCTAGCAGTATCTACCTTTCATTAATTTTAAACAGTTTTATGTCAGTTAAAAGTGCTCCTGAAGAATAGTAAGATTTTAGTCACTGTGCTATGATCTTTTTCTATTTGCAATTTCTTGAGATTCCTGAATATTTTCAAGCATGATACTGCTCTACTGCTCATGCAATAAAATGTCCTTTTTTTTTTTTTTTTCTATTATTTTCTATTAGCAGTCTCCTGAAAACTGTGTAATGTCTCATGAGAACTGTGACCTTCCAATATCTGAAAGGACTCTACAAGAAAGATGGAGAGAGACTATGTACGAGAGCATGTATTGACAGGACAAAGGAGATTGGATTCAAACTGTATAAGAGTAGATTTAGATTAGACATTAGGAAAAATATCCTTGCTGTGCAGGTGGTGGGGCACTGGAACAGGTTTCACAGAGAAGTTATGGATGCCCTATCCCTGGAAATGTTTAAGGCCATGTTGGATGGGGGTTTGAACAGCCTGGTCTGTTGCAAGGGGTCTCTGTTCATGGCAGTGACGTTGGAACTAGATGATCTTTAAGGTCTCTTCCAACCCAAACCATTCTATGATTCTATTACTATAAAAAAGGGAGGAAAGTGTTAGCACTTTCTGGGTTGGAGACAGTTTTGTATTTTCTCATTTTCTGTATGTCTCTGACTTTTTATGATTTCAGACTGAATCCTTTAAAAATGTGTTCTCTTAGAACACAACGAGACCTAAGGAATTAAAGCACAGATGTTGCCCAGGGTATTGTTGGCTGAGGCAAGTCCAAGCCTTAGAAAAGACAATTGAAGATAAAGTCTTACAAACAGCATGATCTCAAATCAGAGTATTTTTCATTTCAAAACACTCCACATTTCACAATTTATCTCTTTCATCACTGAAGCTAGGAAAGGGCAAATATGTTGCTGAACTAATAGTCAAACTGTTTATAAGCTCTTAGAAGATATCAAAGAGATGACAAATAACTAGCTAGCATGCATATGTTATGAACAAAATCTATCAAATCAGTTTAATTTCTTTCCAAGGCAGCATCCTCGGAGATAAGTATGCAAAGAAGCCATGAAGAAAGAAGAAAAGCAGCAGATGTTTAATGTTCTTTTGAGATGGCATTCTTATAAGGGAGCTGTAGAAACTGGGTCTAGATGAAAGAACTGCTAAGGTGAGTGCAAACTTTTTGACTCAAATGCCCATATATACTCATGGTTTTCAACTAATGAAATAGAACATGAAATAGAGACATGTCTAACAGATTTAGAAAAGTTACTAATATGAAGAGGGTACAAGACCATTGCAGGACAACATTATCATTGAAAATGGCTTTGGCAAATTGGACAAGTGGTCAGAAGAAAAGAAATACACTTTCATAAGCAGGTATTATGTTAAGGTGTGTGAATACAGGGAGAGCAGCTACAGTGTAGTTCTGCATAAAAAGTAATGAGGAGTATAATAGCAGACCAGAAGCTGAATAAAATAAATGAACACCAAACAAGAGAAAAACCTATTCTGCAAGGACTGAGAGTTTGTATAGGATCAAAGGAAGACTGGACAACTTAATAAAAAAAGAAAATGACATAGAATGACTGAAGAGAAAGTGTGTGCTCTTTGGCTTCTTTCCCTCTCTCCCTCAATCCCTCCTCTCCTCCATCCCATTATGTTCTTTCTATAATCCACAGAAAATGTTCTGGCTGTATATGTTACAAATATCCTAACTTTCATCTATGTCCATCTCCAGCTGTAGTTAGATATAATGTTATTTAACAAGATATGTCACCTTCTGCAGCTACACCCAGAATGGCCCAGAAACTCTCATCTGAATAGTGTCTGTGTCTCAGCTTGGAAGCATATTATGAACATGGTATTTTATGGCCAGTCAGTGTTGCTGGCTTCTGCAGATTGGTTGCTGTGCTAATTTATGAAATTGACATTGAGCTGACAAAAACCAGCCATTTAACATCATCAGTACCACAAAATGCAGCCTTTAAGCTTTTCTTTTCTAAAAGAAAACTAAAAGTCTTCTAAAAAACAAAATTAATTTGCTTTTTTAGTGTGAGGATCTCAACAGCCTGAGTTCCATTTGCTGCCAATCCCCTTCTCTATATTTCTCTCTGTTTTCTTTAGAGAGTGCATGCTGCACAGTGTAGTCTAAAGACATCTCTCTGTGGGAAACTGTGAAGAAGAGAGGAAGAGGGTTATTTGTCATATGCAATTAATAAAACACAGGGTTTATGTTGCTTAAAACCCAGGAAATTTTGAGGTTCATTTTCCTCAGTGTAATTTATTCACTAAAAGCTTATGTAGAAAGCCATCTTGTTGTTTGCAAGCCTTCTACTTTGGCCTTTCAGATCAGCATATATCTCCTGTCAGGTTTTCAAATAAAGTGCAATGATACAGAAAGCTCTCAAAAATTATGCATTTTATATACCAAATGGGTATGTACTGAACTATCACCTTATGGTAATAAAACCAGAATGCATGCAATAATTTACTATTTTTAAGGTGTACCTGTTTTTCTAGCTCACCATAACTTGTTCATAACAGGGGCAACTGAATGAGAGAGGTCTCAAACATACACAGTAAATAAGTACACTCATTTTGACTAAATGTAGAAAATTATTGGAAAAAAATTAAACATGAAAGGAAAAAATACAATGATCTGACTCACACCTTTTATGATTTTTCATGTCGATTTGCCTTCTCAATATTTTTGAAAAACCTAAATAGAAGAAATTGTTATTTTAAAAACACCCAAGAGTAATTATCTTCTTCTATGGACAAAAAAATGGAATTTTTACTAAACCTGTTAAAGCCTTGGACTACATTTTATACTCATTCTACCTTTACCTTCTGACATGGCTGTCACAGTGTTAAATATTTCACGGGAAAAAATGAATGTTATTCCCAAATCCAGAGAATTACTCACTTTCATGCACCAAACTTAAACTCTTAAGCTCTGGATCTTTGTACACAAGTGTCTTTCAATTTCTCTCTGCTAAATATCTTATTTCTATGCTAAGTACAGATGGGATGTTAATTTGCTAACTGGAGTGCTATTCTGACAGACAGAGAATGTGCTTCCTAGTTCTGCATTTTTTTTTTTTTTATTTTCCAGTAATATTTATTTCAATGCATTTAAAATAGTTTTTCTATATGTGGAAGGTATGGATCTAGAATAGAAGAAGCCTACAGAAGAATTTCAAGGGATTTATTAGTCACCGAATTACTGACTCAAAGTAATAAAGCAGTTACACTGTGACTTCCAGAAAAAAAAATGTATCTCTAATATTTATTGTCATTACATTCCTGTAGGAAAAACATACTTCAGTATTACATATTTATAGTTTTAACTGTTTTGTGAATATTCTTTTGCATTTACCAGAATTATGAACAGCTTTAGTGCTAAAGCATCCATGCACTTACCTGAGTGTAGTTTTTTGTTTTTAAATCTATCTAGTCTAAATGTAATTAGCTTTTATATTTTGAAATAATCTTTTGAGTCATAAGTACTACAGTAGGTGTGTGTTTAAGTGACATCAAATAAATTTTTTCTGAATAGGTACTTAGCATATACGTTTTTTAAAAAATTGTTTTCTTACATGTGCAAAGGTTAATAGGAGAAAACACTAAGGAGAAAAAGTGGAAACATGTATACGTATTAGTTTTCATAGGACACACTCAATCTGTTCCTGTTAGTTTGCAGCATTTTGGAATAGACTTTTCCCATTTAGCAGCCAAATTAGAAAGTGCAAAAAATCTTCTGGGAAGTAAAGACTTTTTTATTGCAGAGGGACAAGGAAGTGTTGTAGAAATTACCTCAGCTTCTGCCAGACAGTGGTTTCCCAGGCATTACATTAGCTGAAAGAGTCTGATAGGATCCTGCAGGTTCAGGGGCTATTTAAATTCAGGAAAATTTTTCATTTTATGCTGTCAGCATTTTTAGCCTTTGAATGATGCAAGAAAACTTACTAAGATTTCAGCATTGTCATCCAGGCAGAGCATTGGACTGGTTACTATTTGTCTTTAGCCTGACCAAATTTAGAATTAAGTGGCTGCCTTTTTTGACCTGAAGATTATAGCCAAGATACTGTGAAACACATAATCAAATTAAAATATGATGAACAACTGACAGCGCAAGTAGTTGTAAGATTATTCAAAAGAGAAAAAAACCCCACTTTTCTATTTAGCACACCAAAATCAGCACTAAAAAATAAGCTGGTTTATTTTTCAAGGGTTGCACAACTTATGTATTTGGAATAGATGTACTAAAGGACCATTCCCTAAGAAATATTTTTAAATAACTCTTTAAAACCATAGATATTTTTGTTTGCTATAAATAATAAATATTTTATATATCATATATAGTATATTATTATTTATGGAGGTTGTAGAAAAAAATAATTTATATTAATCAGCAACCAATACCTGTTTTAATAAATAAATAAATAAATGGAAAATTAACTCCTTACCAGGAAAAGTTAGCAAAGAGTACTAAGCTATCAGTGCACTTCTCTTATTTTGTAGCAGTTCACAGATATTTGTGACACAGGTGATTTATCTGATTAATGCAATGTCTCTGAGGATGACTTTTTCCTTGCTTTAAGCTGAACATAAATATAGCTGCATCTGATTTGTGTTGAAAAGTTTTATAGGTTCCACATCCTGCATTCTGTTTATTTATTTTTTTAAATTAACTTTTAGAAATCACTACGATTTTCCATGCTTTGCAATATAGTGCCCTTGACCCTTTCCTTCTTCCCAAAAATTTGGACATGATTTTATCTAATATCACCTCAGAATAACAATATCTTCTTTACATTACAAGCCAAGAATTATAACTATTCATCTAAATCAATGAGTTTTGGAGTGGCTGATCTGCTGTTACCGGCTCTGTTCTCTTGTGCAGGGCAGGACAAGAAAGTGCTAACAGAACTGCACCCACATCCAAAAATCATCCTATTAATTAACACAAAGGTATAGTGTCGCTTTCTATCTTACTTTTCAAACCTTTTGGAAAAAAAATAATTTAAGTATTTCACTTGTTTGACCATTACAAAATATTTGGCAAACAGTTACAAATATGTATCAATTACTTAAACTCCATTCTGAAACAAATCATGTGTCCTTTTTAAAGCAAACCATTATTTCCTAAACACCTTGAAAAGAAAAACAGATGCAAGAGATACTTTCTTTTGTACTGTCATGTGTTTTCAAATCTTACTTATCCATCAGCCTCCTAGGCCAGTAGAATTTCTGCTGATCATCATAGAATCATAGAATGACCTGGGTTGGAAGGGGCCTTAAAGATCAATTTGTTCCAACCCCTCTGCTGTGGACAAGGACACTTATCACTAGACCCAATTGCTCAGAGCTGCATCCAACCTGACCTTGAACACTTCCAGGCATGGAGCATCCATGTGAGGGTGGAAGAGCTTGCTCCAGGCAGTGGCCTCCAGGGATGCCTCACCATAATAAAATCTAAAGAGTAATTTTTTGGAAAAATTATGGATCAGCACATTAACCCTTATGATAGGTGAACTGATGGTGAACATAGCCACCATCTAGAGATAGTGAGAGTTATAAATATCTTTATAATTCAATTTAATTCTGTCTTTAACAGATGAATCTGCATCGGCAAATAGGTTTTGGATTGACACCGGGATTTCATTCTCAGCATCATGATTTCTCTACTACTATTCTCTTAACAGATTAACAAAATTTGTGAAAAAGACACCATCCTTGACAAGTATGTTAAAGCATATCCTTTAGCATCCTGCTGAAATGTTTCCTGAAAATAATCTTTTCCTTATGTATTTAAAGAATATCATCTTCTCTTATATTATGTGGAAGTAGCAAACTGCTCACTACCCACTGTTTTCTTTGATTCCTATTATTAAAATAGCCTTTGGTATATGTTAAGTATAGCTTGTCTGTGATGTCTGTTATTATGGTTTATGACCGTATAAAGAACCACAATTTTCTTATACATTCTTTGTTTTGGCAATACTCAGTATCCTATGCTCCAGCAAACTGTTTTCAATAACATAATGCTGGAAGTGACAGTAAAAATATGGGTACCAAGTATGGGTACCATGTCTTGTGCAGCTTCTTCAGGATTTTAAACTCATGTATAGATAATACATGCATTTTTCCTAACAAAGAGTTATCCAAGAGAATAAATTTAATGATTACTTATGAAGAAGCCAGAAAACTAAAACACTTAAGCCTAATTACAGTGAACCTTTTATAACTGCAACTTGTTATAAACACCATTGCAAACCTGTGTAGCTTAGATCCATAAAGATCTAAACCTTTTGTTTATTGCTATGCACTTTGTACTTCAAATGAAACTGTATAAATGTTACATAAAACTTGTTTCAGAGTGATCAGCAGGCTCACAGAGAAATTTCCACCTCCCTTTACTCTTTCTCTTTTCCTAACCATCTTTTCAAAATATTCGTTCCTTCATCTACCATTTGTTGTACTGAACGTCAAATCCTGGGTTCTCATTAATCACCTAACAGTGCATTTTCAGCTCACAAAAAAGTGTCACAGGACTTTAATAGGTTTTTAAATAATATTTTACTATATTCTTATATGTACCTCAGCACTAATTTCAACATTTTAAAAATATTTAGCGGATTTTTTTTTTTAGTAATTTTTTAACAATAGAAGTAATAGGAACCAATTATTCTTCAACTGGTTTTTTTGGGGTTTTTTGCTTGCTTGATTTTGGTTTTTTTGGTCGGGATTTTTTTGGTGGGTTTATTTTTCCCTTTGTTTTTTTTCCTTTGTTTTTGTTTGGCTTGGGGTTTTTTGGGGGGAGGGGGGCTGGGGTTGTTATTTTTTGTTAGAAGCATTCAATTTCACTGAAAATAACACAGGTTTAAATAATTTTAAGAACAGGTAAAAATGGGTTTAGGGACTGTGTAAAAGGGAGGGAAGCATGCTATACAGTTCACCAGTATGTTTTCTTTCTTGTTTGTTTGTTTGTTTTGCCCTAGGGTAGGATTGAAGGATGTTATTAGTCAGCCTAAGTTTAAAAGGATAATATATCTTGGACTTTAAAATTATTTGACAATGACTCTCTGTATACTGCATACAGCAATATTTAAGTGAGAGAAAAGGGTGATAGAGAAAAGTTTATTTGCTGCATTGTTATTAAAAAATGAAATAATGCAAGGTCTACTAAACCCCAGAAACAGTCAAACCTTTTTGAATATCTTTAGATGTAATTACAAAAGGTTTGTCTTATAAAATGTTCAGTTAGGCTTTTCACACAGATTTCCTTTCTGTGTGATGTTTTGAATATTTATGTCTCAACTAAGTGCAAGCACCTTTGGTGTCTTCCTTGCAATTTACGTTTTACTTTTCTCTTTTGCTAGGGGGAAGGAAAGCAACAGAAATATAAAAAATCGGAATGTGTATGCTAGAATCATTAGAAGTGTTAACTGTGAATTTTATTATACTGGAAGGGCTAATTTGTATTTATAAATCAAATATTTGTTTTATCTTGCATACTCTCAGCCTGTCCTGCAGATAGGAAGGAATACTGTTTTTATTATTACTGTGTTGTTCAAACAGCCACCACATGATGAAGGAAGGAGGCACTCCACAAAACTATTTCAGAACTTGAAAAATATATTTATAATTTGGTTTGGGGGGGCTAAATCAGCTACGAATATCTAACCGTGGATTCTTTTCTTCAAAGACAAATGTATCTTGAATTATCTGTCCTTCTACTTGGCAAAACTAAGGAAAAGAGTGGCTTGTTGCACTTAAAAAGGAACAGAGCAATACCAAATTGATTTCTCAACAGAATGCTTTGCTATAGTCTAAGTAAGTTTCTGTGCCCTGATACTGCAGACTGGAGGCCCATTAATACAGGGGAATCCCTGCTGAGTGACTTTTACTAGTTACAACGCAGTATGTTCCATTTAGTGTGTCGCAAACTTAGGAAGTAAACTCAGAAGTTGATCTGAAAGAGCTTATTATAGTAATACAATGTATCAAATAATTATTTTCTCTTACTTCAAAATCATTGTTACCATTTCTCACTCCCTGGTTTTCTAAGCAATGCATTGTAAGGTCCCGTTGTCCTGCTTTGTATGCTCTAGAATAACAGGCTCTCAAAAGGCAGTATTTGACACCAGTGAAGAGCAGAGGGGAAATTACATTAAGGGAGATTAAGCATTTGAATCCACAGGCCATCTCAGCATGCTGTTTGTATTTAACAAATCTAAAGATATATTCTGCATATTGCTAGATCTGTGGCCCTTCATATCCTAGGGTGTCTGAAAAGTGCTGGTCCCTGCCACCTCACACTCAATAACACCCTGCACAAATAGCAGTATTCTGTATCCCTTAATATTTTATGACCTTAAGAACTGTATGTGGTACAGTAGAAGTAATCCTTGTTCCAGTTATGTCATCAAGATATGGTTTTTTAATGATGTTTCCATGCAATGTTTTCTTAAACAAGATGGCCTGTCAGATTTACATTGTGTATTCGTTTGTGAACAAGAGGAAAATTAGAATTTTCTATGTGATAGAACCCAAGCAGGTGCAAGAGCTAGGAAAAAAACCAGAGGTCTTCAGGAGGATAAATGACTATGAAAGACATAAATACCACATGAATACGGCTAGAGTAAAAGTAGAAAGCAGCAATATAAGAAAAGTTGTAGAGAAACAGGTTGAAAAGAAAGCCAGAGAAAAAACAGAAGAGCTCAAAAATCAAAGTTTGAACAAGGGGAGAGTTCAAACTGGTGACAGGAATCCCAAAATATAGCCTGTTTTCTCCCCTCATATACAATACCTACATTTCAGTTAACTCTTCTAAAGAGTAACTGTGTTATAGACATAGGGGCAGTGGTATGGGATGGACTGTAGGATTACTTCTCTTTAAAATTTCACTTCTCAAGTAAAATAAGTCTGAATAGAATTCTATGAACATTCTTGGGGCATTTAGCCAAGACCTATTTTAATCACCTGCTTTGTCATGCAGTGGCTGGAAGAAGATAGATCGAAAGACAGAGAAGTTACAAGAAGTATCAAGAAGTCATCTGTGCTTGATGTTAACTTATTTTATAGGCAATGGAATGCATAGGGTGACTCTCGTGTAAATTTGCTCTGTGCACCAAGATCCTGAAAATCCAACTAAAAGTGACTTCAGGCGTGAACTTTCAGAAGTTCAGCACAAAAATAATGCAAGAAATGACCAGGTGCAGAATATTTAGATTCTTTCATCTTGACAAATGCAGAATTAATCCCATGATTACTGCCATTCAAGACCATGGGCCTACAACACCAACTCTCTCTTTAGAGACTAAGAATCATCAATTGGACAAAACTGGTTAATCACCCATAGGGCTGGTTGTTGGTATCTTCCAAGCTATTAGACCTAGATTTGCTGCTGACTAGGGCAGTTTTTGATAATAATTTTACAGATCCTTTTATCCCTTAGTTTCATTGTTGGGAAGACTTGACACTGACCTTTGCCTCAGTATGAAATTTCATTAATTAAATTCAGCAGAAAGAGGAAGGATGTTTCCATTAAAAAAAAAAAAAAGGGCTTTTTGCTATTTAAAAGCTAACATCACCTAAAAAAATGTTTATTCTGGCCTATCTGGTCCAGTCCTGAGAAAGAAGCATATTATGAATGATGGAATAAACAGTCTGGGACAACACTAGAGGAATTTGTATCAGTAATTTTCAGTGCTCAAACCTGTAAAAAGTGGACTTTAATCCCAAACCAATTAAAATAAACTCTCATGCTGATCAATGAGGAGTACAAGAAAAAGAAGTTTATCCAGCCTTAAAGCATATAAAGTGGGAGTGATATAACTCAATACACAATATGGGTTCTGCATCTTAAAGTACATTTTTATAGTGCTGGCAGATAACAGACCACAAGCTAAAGTTTCCTCTATATGATATTTGTCTTACTGTTCTCAAACGCAGATAATCTAATTAAATGAGCCATACATATTATGGCCTATATTCTGCTTTGTCATGTCCACTGCATGGTTGTATTCTGTGAAACTACTAGATGTTTTAGAGGGCGGTTAACTGCCAAACTAGTTTTCAGATCTGACTCTGTTTCAGTTTTATTAAATCATTGCTGTTAGAGTGAGTGATTGCAATGAATTTCAGAGTTGTTTGAAACAAGAGACAAAGATTGGGAGGAAAAAAAGTCATCAGATTCCAGATTTGACACCATTGCATGATTTTTTTCACTGCTGCAGTGAATTTAATTTGATGAGGGCATCAACACTCTAGCTTTCCAGATGTTCTTTTACAGCACATAGCCATGATGTTGACTTTCTCTTTTTAGGATTTCTGAAATGCACGTGCTGTAGTTGTAAATAACATTTTGTGCAAGATAGTTCAGTGAATTAAATATATGGCCCATATATCTATAAAATAAACAAAGTGTTTTTCACTGATACCTCTAAGGTTTAAATAAAATTTGATAAAGCTTCAGAAAAGTACACATTCACATGATGAACTTGAAACTCTGTGCTAAGAAAACATAGCTTTTAATTCCCTCCAGTACTACCAAATATGTGAAGTCTCCAATTTTCAAGTTAGCAGGTAAAAAAAAGCATTTTGATTTTCTGTACTTCTAGAGCTACCATGTAAAATGTTTTATTTTGTATTTAAGCCAAGAATCAGAATTTTCCCTTTTTTTTCTTTTTTTTTTTTTTTAATTCTAACTTTTACACTTATAGTTAGCAAAGAGATGAAGGTGAAATTTGGATTGTGTCTGTCCCTCAAATAGATTCCGCTTTCTTAATAGGACAGAATTTTAATTATAACCGTTGCTTCTGAAACTATTCTGTGTTGCTGACTAAGTCCTTTGGAGCAGAAGTCACTCAAAGGTGAATGCTAACTGTGCATTCTTGAGTACAGTGATTTGTGATGCCACCACTGAGCTGTGGCTGTTTCTGGTGCCAGTGTGTTTTACAAACACCCATGACTCACCATGCACTTCCACAGATTGCTTCTCCAGCTAGCTTGGAACACCAGCAGAGACTTCTGACCATGCTTATTCACAAAGAATTAGTGTAGTGTTAAGTAAAGGAAAATACATTCTGATGGCTATGACAAGAGGTTGAACTGTGTTTTCCTAGGAGTTGGCTCTGTCTGTAATTTGTCCCTCGCTGACAGATCTTTTCCAGTTCTTTGTTCTCTGAGACACCAGGCACAAGTAAAGCCATAAAGATTTGATATAACATGGTGTCCACAATCATGGATTATTGCACTCCTTATAATGAAATACCTTTGAAAATAAAACTGTAAGTCAAAGTACTAGACTCTATGAATAAACTTGGGGTTTTTTTCTAGAAACGTATTTTAACTATTTTTTCTCAAGTGTTACTTTAAATACTTTGAATAGAAGTGCTGTTTGCAACATAAAGATCTCTCAACAAAAGCCACTTACAAAACACCATTTGGTATTTTTTACTACTCTTTAATCACATGCAAAGAAAAGTAATGTAAAAAGGTTATCAAGAGCTGTATAAGATTCACATAATTTATATATCTTTGTTTAGTAAAGGCATTCTATGACATTATTATTTCCGTTGGCACTCAGTAATTAATGAATGATGGCTATTCTGGTTTAGAATATTTAATTAAACCTGCCACCAAATATAAATGAAAGCAGAATTATTACCTTTACATTATATGTAAATTGAAAAATTTTAATCAAACCCAAATTGGATGTTGCCTGTCTATTCCCTTCCCTGTCTCTGACACTAGACTTGCTATTACAGTATTATCTTACGTTCTTCTACTTCTAGGCTATTTAAAAGGTTTTCTAGCAGATTTGATTGTTGGCAGATGTTTGGCATTCAATTATTCTGGCAGGACCTAAAATCCTCTGGAGTCCTGAATATATAACTGTAAATATGCATACAGAATTGGACATAAAATTGTGCCTTTAAAAGTGGAATACCCTAAAATTAACCTAATATTATCTATCAACTTTCTTATTTCTATTATCAAAAGAGTTAGGTGCATATTGTGCTAATAATAGATGACCTAAGAAATGAGAATTACATGCAGTCAGTATCTGATTATCTGCAGATAAATCTGTTTTGAATGCAGATAACGAAGACAGTGTTGAACCCAGGCAGGTGCCCTGGGCAGACATGTACTCTGATCCACAAAGCTTACCATTTGATCTCCATACTAGGCTTTATAGACCAGAAAATTTCATTTATCTTCACCCCAATTTTATCTTCAGTTTCATTTAGGCTGACTTTATTCAAGGGCATAGCCTAATCCGTGCTTCGTTATTTATCCCTGGGTTACTTTGCTATGTCCTGGTTAAACAGGAATTGAACGGCTTTTTGTCAAGATGAATTAAATGTGTATGCATATAAATAAATTAGTAACCCACAAAATATGCATCAAAAAGCCTAATTTATTTTAAATCATTCAGTATATAATGTTTTACAGCTCTGTATACAAAACAAAGTCTCATTTTGCTAACACAAACAGCTCTTTGGTAAAAATGTGAACATTTTTATTTACAGTCAGCTTAATAAAAGGCAGTTTCAATTGCAGTTTCAGCAACAGAAAATGATTCAAAGACTAAATAGAAAATTAGGATGCTTAGTTCTTAATTACCTTCTCATATCTGCATCTGGAGTATTGAAGACCTTTTTTTGTTAAAGATTCTTTTATTTTCTTTTACTGGTCTCCCAGAAGGAGAGAACATCTTCTTCAAGCTACATATGACAAAGAAAAAACACAGATAAAGCAAATTACTTACATTTCTGTTTCAAACTGGAGGCAATTTCTCTCTAGATTTTGTTTATTTTTCTTTTAATTAAGCCTATGAATTGTTACTTTTTGATAGATTTCAACTTATTTACAAGAGGAAAGTGTTGAAGAAATATATTTCAGAGGAAAAAGGCAAAACCAATAAAGGTGAGCCTGAAAATGGCAAAATATAGTGATTGACTCTTCCATTGATTTTGAATGTTCAATAGAGAAATTCTTTACAGAAAAAAAAGTATTTAGATAAATCTTTCTCTGAAATAATAACACTGTCTTTTGCTACAATAAGGTTAACATGTATCTACATGTTTTGCAACAGAGTGAAATTCTCAGTCAATGCAGAGGAATCAGGATGGGGAGTTATGACCAAACTGTAAATGGCTTGTAAGGAGGCTGGGGAGGGATAGGACGAGGGGAAATGGCCTTAAACTAAGATGGGTAGGTGTAGATTAGATATTAGATAGATATTCTGTACTGTGAGACTGTTGAAGCATTGGAACAGGTTGTCCAGAGGCATAGTGGATGCCCCGTTCCTGGAAGTGTTCAAGGCCAGGCTGGATGGGGTCCTGAGCAACCTAGCCTAGTGAATGACATTCCTGCCCATGGCAGAGAGGTCTGACCTAGATAATCTAGTGATGATCACAAACTACTCTATGATTCTGTGATTCTATCTTTTTAGAGGCTAGATCATTCTTTCACATGACAAACTAGAAACAAGTAGATGGAGAAGAATTAAATTTCTAGACAATTTTCTACAGTTTGTCTCTACGTTGCTCCATTACAAGTGGGAATAAAATACAGTTCACCATATTTCTACCTCTTCGCCTTTTCCACATCTGTATCTCAAAGATCTGACATGCACTGTACCTGTCAGAAATTCAGTTCTACTCTGTAATTATTCTTTTCCGCAGTATGGGGATGATGCTTCTTTCATCCTATTTGGTAAATGTCTGCACCCTATATTTCTCCCTTTTCACCAATAATTCTTTCAGATATCCTGTAAGAGACTGAAGTATTATAGTTTACAACTTAAACATTTTCTTAAAGGACTTTTAAAACTGTATTACAAAAGCTGCAAAAAAGACTACCACACCCTGGATGAGGCCCTGAGTGAGGCCTTACACCACTCACTGATGAAGTAACAACTCAGCGCTGGGGGCATTCACAAAGCACAGACTTAACACCTCCATAGTGGAGACCACAGGAACAGACCCTCCACCAAAGGGCGGAGGGAGGAGAGGCTTTGGGTATCTTGGAAAAGCCTGTGGTCAGAAGCTTATTCACAGCAAAAGGGGTGACATGGCCCATCACAGGGGCCCCCCTCAAAGGGGGCCCCAGACCCTGCACCAGAGCACCAGAGATGATGCAACAAACCCTCAGTGTTTGTTGCAAGGGACAGGGTCAAGCTAGCCCCTGCAAGGGGAGACATGTGGGCGTTCCCACCTGGCCCAAAGCATATATTAATCCATGGGATTCTGTACTCTTCGGCGTGTGGTGTGGTGGTGTGTGGCGGTGTAGCCATGGTGGCGACGGGGGACCCTCACCACCAGAAGACCAGATGGAGGGTGGAGAGGTTTTCAGCCGCTGTGAGCTGGCAGAAGGGGGTTTTACCCCTCGCGTGCTGACACAAAGAAGCCCGGAGGTCAATGCTGAAACCCCTCTGGAAGGTGACACTCAGTGCCCAACACACAATGAAAAAGGGGTAGAGCTCCTCACCCAAAAGCGGCTGTATCTTCCTGTCACTGTTAAGCAGGCACGCAGGCAAAGGCAAAGAAGTAAAGAGAGGGCACTCTCCGTATGTGTTCCACGCAGGTTTATTCCCATGGAAAGACAGGGACAAAGAGGCCAATTGGTGGGAGGGTCCAGGGATCTTATACTGGGTACAGAATAGGTGGGGAAAGGGATCTCAGCCAATGGGATAAAGACAAGCAGGTGGGATTGACAGGAAGGGAACCAATGGGAACAACACATAGGAGGGACTCAGGGAAGGATCCAATGGGACGTCGAGGAAGAAAGAACTTTCTAGAACTAATACATATTAAAGAAGAAAAATGAATATACATAACTTCATACATAAAACAAGAGAGACAAAATATTGACCAATCAGGGGGAAACATACAAAAGACAAAACAAGGGAATCATGGGTTCTCACGATGGCTGAAGTTACATGCTAAACTTGGGTTGCTAACCACAACAGCTGGTTGTCTTGAGTTCTCCTCAGGAGAAAGAGTAGCTGCAGCCACCGGCACTGCTACAGGAGGGGAGCAACGAGACGTCGTTGGAACCCTCAGATGGGTGATATGCTTCCACCTAACCCCTGTCACCTCTCCCTGTTCCCGCATGCACACTTGTTTTGTCCATTTCTTTCTCTCTTTCTTTTCTCTTCACTTCTCTTTTCCTCTTTTACTATTAAATAAAATACATCCATTTTTTGGCATCAACATCTAACCTCATTTGGTTTTAATCTCATTTCTGGGAATATTTTGAATCTTCTAAGTTCTTTCCAGTTTATGCACAGAGACTTGGCTTGCTTTTCTTTTCTGAGTTTAAATGAGATCGTAACATTTTAATTGGCGTCACAGACAGGATACCCTTAAAAATGAGAGTGTTGTTTCCAAAAAATCAATGAATTGCTAATTCTTATGATTGATCATTTTAGAAAAACAAAACAAGATACCATTCTACATTTCCTAACACTCTCTGCCTTTCTTACCCTCTCTTACTCGTTTGTTTGTTTGTTTGTTTGCTTGTGTGTTTGCACATGCACCTGTGCTAAAATGGTGCTCCCAAGGCCCAAGGTCTGGGAAATTGGCACTCCCAAGTTTAAAGACCTGGGAGATTGGAAAGGTATTTTGCTACTTGTAACTGAGATTTTTAACTTTGCGACTTGTAACTTTGGTAAACACTAGGTGCTCTCAAGGTGTAAGGAGTAGGACCTTGGACAATATTTTTTAAGGGGTGCCCCTCGAGAGAGACTACTCTGGTGTTTGTAACTTTGCTTGGTTTTGTTTCAGAGGCGCCTTCTCAGAGAGAGGAGTAGGAATTTTGTAAATTTGCTTTACCTCTGGGAAAGGTCACCGAGACCTTTGTAGTAACTTTGGTTTTGTTTAATTTGTTATAAGAGGCACCTTCCCAGAGAGAGGAGTGAGAATTTTGTAAATTTGCTTTACGCTGGGTACCCTCTGGGAAAGATCACTCCGACCTTTGTAGTAACTTTAGTTTTGTTTAGTTTGTTATAAGAGGCACCTTCCCAGAGAGAGGAGTGAGAATTTTGTAAATTTGCTTTACACAAGGCACCCTCTGGGAATGACCACTCTGATGTTTGTGGTAACATAAAATATAGTGCATAAGCTTTGTTTCCTTTATTGAATGAATTTGGTGTCAAGTCATCTTCTGCAGAGATGGTCTGTGCACTGAAATGGTTGCTGTAACATCCAAGTGATCATTGTTGTTTAATTCTCTACTCTGCTGGCAGGGCGAGAGTTAAAAAAGGCTGCAAGCAGAGCCATCGCCTGCTGTTGAAGTCGATTGTCATGTCCAAAGAAACCTTTGGAATGCAAATGAGAGAGAATTTTACGAAGGAAAAACTGTGAAGTTTTGAACCCATAACATTCTCTGAAATATGGTTTTAAGTAGCATGTAGACTCTGAATTAAAACTGGCAAGGGTCAGAAAACTACTCTGAAATGGTACCTGTATGGCCACTGAAAAATCAAAATTTGGCTGTAAACCCAGCAAAATTGGAATCTAGTCAATAAAATACAGTGAAACACTAAAAAGGCTGGGTGAACAGCAAAACTGAGTAAAAGGAGCAAATGTTATCTGCGAAACTGATAAGACTAACTGCTCCAGGCAGAAATGCCCTGAAAAAAAAAAAAGAGAAAAAGGCAGCTCAAATGCCTAAACCACTCTTTCTGCCGAACATCAAATTAATTGGAGAAGACCCCACTGAAAAACTGTGAGACAGAACACGAAAACTAAAACCCTACCTAAATAATAATAATAAATGATGCAATTAACAATTTGTTTTACACAGGCATATTTTGCCTGGGAAGCTTCTTTTCTCTTTCTAGGAATTCCAAACATCCCTGCACTGAAGAAAAAGAGAATGAATTTGTAAACAGCAAAACTGCAAGCAGCAGATTCACACCTAGATGTGATAACCATCTCTTCACCATAAGCTCTGTGACTTTGTAATAACTACAAGAATTTCTTGTTTTCTTTAATATCAGTCTGTAGTAGGCCAAACTTTTACTTTTCTTTTATAGGAACCTACAAACGGGTGAGATAGAGCTGTGTGAGAACCAATGGAACTTTTAAACTATCACCATGACTGCTTGCATTGTCAATTATTTTGTTGATGTTTGTAATTTGTTTGTGTTTGCATTGTAAAGAAATCAATTAGATTTTATATATATTGTTAAGTTTGAGTTCTTTTGCCAAGATAGTGTGGCAAAAAGTCTTATGAATATGTAATTTCTTTTTTTTTGAAAGTTTGTACAAGAATTTATACATATATGAAATCATACATATATGTATTGACTTTTCCAATTTTACTTTGGAATCATTATAATTTGGCTAATTTTTTTTCTTTCTCTTTTCTTTAAGAGTTATCAGTTAGTGAACTGAAGAATCCTAACAGAATATAGTATAAGATAAAATAAAAAACAATCTTCTACCAACTCTCAAACCCACTTAAACATCTTTTAATATACTGTTAAGTTTCCTGTGTGCAAGAACATTTTAATTCTACCTCACTTCTTTTAACCATACTACTAAAGTTCAAAAGAAAAAAAAGTTTCTTAGAGTTATACAACTAAATTTAAAGGAGAATTAATTTCTTTTTTTTTCTCTTTTTGCGTTTTTTTTAATCCCACCAATAGCAAAACTACAGTATTTATTTTGTGTCAAAATTAAGTTACAACAGTGCTATAATCTATTGCCTAATAAATGAAACATAGCCGTGATGTAAAAATGTGTTTGCATGAAAATCTTTTGTATGAAAATGTTTTTATATTTTGTGAATTTGATATGATAAAAGTTAATTTTTTCATAGACTTACCCAGTGGAACAGGAATACTACCAATGAAATTCTTCCAACTACATGTGAATGCAGTCAAGAAAACAACCTATTTTTCAGCCTTGAAGTATGCAAAAGCACACATATTCAACAAATGTATTCACATTTGTTCCAGGGTGCAATTCTATTAACAGAGCTGAAGATCCCCTGGAAACTCGACTGATGATACTGGTTAATCGTGGGGATACCCCCCACAAAGAAATTTAAAAAAAAATTAAAACCCACTGTGTAACTCTATAATCAGTTTCAAAACATATTAAGTCAATATCCAAGATATACCACATTGGGGAATCCCTCATACCCACTGTCAAATAAAGAAAACTGATCTTTGGGTTCACGGGGTAGGAAGCACTTATTAATAAGCATTAGATTAATGATTGCAATTGAATTCACATTTTTGATTATTAGAATAACTTGTATTACTTGCATTATTACTTCTTCTTCTATCTTCTCTCTTACTAACCACTCTACGTATCTCCCACTGTAGGCAACCCATAAACTAAAGAGACTTCAGAAGAAAAGTTTAAGACATGGGGTGGATTGTCAGAGACAGAAATATTATAATTTACGACTTAAACATTTTCTTAAAGGACTTTTAAAACTGTATTACAAAAGCTGCAAAAAAGACTACCGCACCCTGGATGGGGCCCTGAGTGAGGCCTTACACCACTCACTGATGAAGATAAAGTAACAACTCAGGGCTGGGGACATTTTACAAAGCACAGGCTTTGGTGGTCTCCAAGGTGGAGACCACAGCCTCAGGGCTATCAGCTGCCAGGCTCGAACAGACCCTCCACCAAAGGGCGGAGGGAGGAGAGGCTTTGGGTATCTTGGAAAAGCCTGTGGTCAGAAGCTTATTCACAGCAAAAGGGGTGACATGGCCCATCACAGGGGCCCCCCTCAAAGGGGGCCCCAGACCCTGCACCAGAGCACCAGAGATGATGCAACAAACCCTCAGTGTTTGTTGCAAGGGACAGGGTCAAGCTAGCCCCTGCAAGGGGAGACATGTGGGCGTTCCCACCTGGCCCAAAGCATATATTAATCCACAGGATTCTGTACTCTTTAGTGTGTGGCAGCATGGCGTAGCATGTGGCGGTGTAGCCATGGCGGTGACGGGGAACCCTTACCACCAGCAGACCAGATGGAGGGGAGCAACGAGACATCGCTGGAACCCTTGGATGGGTGATATGCTTCCACCTAACCCCTGTCACCTCTCCCTGTTCCCCCACCCCTCACGCACACTTCTTTTTTCCATTCTTTTCTCTCTTTCTTTTCTCTTCCTTTCTCTTTGCCTCTTTTACTATTAAATAAAATACATCCGTTTTTTGGCATCAACATCTAACCTCGTTTGGTTTTAATCTCATTTCTGGGAATATTTTGAATCTTCTAAGTTCTTTCCAGTTTTTGCACAGAGACTTAGCTTGCTTTGCTTTTCTGAGTTTAAACTGGATCCTAACATTTCCTTTCATATGTAACTTCAATTTACTAGTGTAAACATAATTCTAGATAAAGCATAAGTTTTTAATCAATTATATATTTACTTGTTTAGAGTATAATATTTTAAAAATAGAACATATTTTTATGTATTTAAAGTAATAATATATTTTAAAATATTTTAAATTTACATAAAAGTTAATACAGTTTAAACAGCCCAGTCAAATATTTTTTATGTACAAGCTGGGATTCTGTTGACTGACTGTATAGAACTCAAAGGGAAGAGAATCCAGTTTGGCATGGTCTTGTCCAAACTGCTTCTGGTAATTATTATTAGACTGATTTTCCCCTCAAAAAGGCTAGGAAAGGCTAGCTAGGGTACTCCCAAGAAGGAATGATAATTTTGTTATTAAGCTGAATATGGATCTTCTCCCCCTTTTGCTCTTAAACCTGGTTTTATTCCTCAGTGAAAACTCCGGATGCTGCCCAGACAACAAAGCTACTTCTGCTGACTGCAGACCTTCTGAACAAACTCTCTTCACCTCTTGTGTTTCAGGTAGGGCTAGGGAATCACGGAATTTTTGTTGTCTGCAGGCTGGTTAGGGACACCCAAGCTACAGCTACCAATAGGGCTTAGAGCTAGAATCTGCACAGCTGTGTACAGACACAGAGTTAATTATTTCAGTTTCTCATAAATGGGGTTATCATGAGACAAGTAGTATGCCACATACATATTCCAGCTAATACATCCTTGGGAGTCTCTGCACAGAGCTGCACTGGAGCCGTTGTGAAGACTTAATGCCCAGAGCAGTTATGCGGTTGAGCATATGCTTACCCTTAAGAATGAAGGATGTGGTATCCTTGGGAGTTGTGCACATGATCTGATAGAGGCTTCCAAATCATTCGCAATGAATAGATGACATCAAACTGTGTTAATATACTGTACATATGACCATGTATCCTTGTAATTGTGATTATTAAGAGAGTGAAAACATGTAGGGAAAGATTACTGGCACTGGCAGGCAGTAAGCAAGCTTTCCAGGTCGTTGAATTTAGTATTTTTCATATGAAATCATGCTGTGTGGGACAGAATAAATCATTCAGGAGATACATGACCAATATGATGATTCCTGCCCTTTGTTTAAAATAATTATCCTTCAGCACACCAGCAATTCTAAAAATGACTGCATACAGACAAAATATTCTTATTTGCATGTCTCACACTTGCTAAGCAGTGGAATGTAATAGCCAGTGTTGTTATGTTTTAATTCAATATAGTTTAATATTTTATACAGTGAGGTATTGCAATGCAGTATTCACAGGTAGTTTGATGCAAAGATATTTTTCAATGTATTTGAAGATGCTTGTGATGTACTTTTCATTCATTATCCTATGAACAAAAATAATGGACATTTATCTAGCCTTTGTTAACATGTTCAAAGTGAATGTTAGGTCGATACATTCTTGCGCCCTAAAACACACATATTCTATTGAAAATGATACAGAATCAGGGAATAGATGATGTTTTCAGGAACCTCTAGAGATCACATAATCACAGAATCAATTAGGTTGTAAAAGACCTAGGTTGTAAAAGTCCAACCTATAACCCAACAGTACCTTGTCAACCAGACACTGAGTGCCATGTCCAGTCTTTTCTTAAACACCTCCAGGGATGCTGACTCCACCACCTGTGTGGGCATCCCATTCCAATGCCCAACCACCCTTTCTGTGAAGAACTTCTTCCTAATATCCAACCTAAACCTTCTCTGGTGCAGTTTTAGACTGTGTCCTCCTGTCCTGTCACTGGTGGCCTGGGAGAAGAGGCCACCTGGCTGCACCCTCCTTTCATGTGGTTGTAGAGAGCGGAAAGGTCACCTCTGAGCCTCCTTTTCCCCAGGCTAAACAGCACCAGCTCCCCCAGCTGCTCCCCACAGGACTTGTTCTCCAGACCTTTCACCAGCTTTATTGCCCTTCTCTGGACATGCTCCATCATCTCAACATCCTTCCCGAACTGAGGGGCCCAGAACTGGACACAGCACTCAAGGTGCGGCCTCACCAGCGCTGAGTACAGGGGAAGAATCACTTCTCTCTTCCTGCTGGCCACACTATTGCTGATATAGGCCAGGATGCCATTGGTCTTTTGGCCCCCTGGGCACATGCTGGCAATCAGTAAGATCACCTAATCTAGGCTCCTTCCTTAATGTTACAGTCACAGTATCACTATCCCAGGCTCTGTGCTTGTGTGCCGGAGCGTGGGGTGCAGTGATCTTCTAAGAGCGTCTCCTTAATGAAGCCACTTTGCAGGATCAGCCACACACACTCACACACGTGTGCACACACAAACGCACTGATAGCTTCAGTAATATGGGTTGACAGCAAAGAGGCAGGAAGGATCCTGCAAACGGGAGCAGTTTATTTCTTCTACACCATGAGGGATTCCAGAGACAAAGACCGAGAACAATGAAGAACTCAGGTTTAAGTATGGGAGTGGGGTGAGCGCCAGGGACCAATGATCTGAGGGCACGGGGGTGGTACAAATGCAGGACTAGGGAATGGGGACCAATTGGGGAGCTCTGGGTGAGTGGCGAGGGACAGAGGCCAATGGGGGTAACCTGAAGTGCAGAACTTTCTAGGACATGAAACATAAGGTAGCAAGGGGGTGAAGCGGCCAACAGCCAACCAGAGAAGCAGAAATGGGGTAGATTACCATAACAGAACAAAGCTTTCTGGGAGAGGCTTCTTTTCTCATTGTGATCTAGACAGAATTCTCTGGTACTAGGCACTGTCTCACCAAGACCTTTGTCTGTCCTTTGTACCGCAGGCTAGTTGGCCACCATGCTACAGCATGTTGATAAGGGCTGTGTTCAGTTGGGCTTTGAGCATCTTCAAAATCAGTGACTCCACAAATTCTTTGGGAAAGCTATGCTTAGGTTTTACGTCACAATAGACTGGTCTTTAATCTGAACCTTCTTTGCTATTGCCTCTTCTAGTGCCACAAGGAACTAGTGAGAAGTGTCTGTCCATCTTTAGTATCAGATATCTAAAGGCACGGATAAGATTTTTCCGTAACCTTTTCTTCCACAATTTAAACAGCCTCTTTTTCACTGGACTCTTTCCAGTATATAATCTCTGATGATATATACTGAACTAGAGAGTTATGTGTAATGCCTGAAAAATTTCTGTGTGATTTCTCCTAAAACAAAAATTTTTAATCTTGCTGAGCAAATTTTAGGCAAAGAATCTTGACTTAGGTTATATGTCTTACTTTTTTCACTTTGGAGATTTTATGGCAATTGTTAATATTTTTTCTGATTCCAATCAGGACAGGGTTAATTTTTGTGCTAGCCAGGAGGGGTCAGAGGAAGGGAGTCTCTTCCAGGAAAAAGGGCTTCCTTCTGGTTGAGCAAGTATGAAGTAATGCCAGTTTGGAGCTGGAGGGAGTATTTGTGTAATATCAGTTGGGAGGCAGAGGGAGCCAACCAGTAGTGTCTCTTGGTGAGGTTTCCACAGTGAGCAATAGTTTCTTTTCTTGGACTCTCTGTCATTAGCATTGTTGCTGTTACTGTTAGTTTTCTGGTCTCATTGCTTCTTCCAGTAAATTGCTCTTATCTCAATCCATGGTCATTACATTTCATGCCTCCAGTTCTCCTCTCCAGCCTATCACAGAGAGGAGAGGGAAGGTGGGAGAGAGAGAGAGACAGCAGCAGTGTGGTTTGGAGAGCTTCAGTGGGAACACTAAACTGGGGAGTACCATTCCTAAACCATGACATATTTCTGCATAATTTATTAAAATCTATTAAAGTGAAAATTCCTGTCATGAAAAGAGATTACTTCCTTTTTCAAGTCCTCTCCATCTTCAAGGACCTTTGTAGCAGGTTTGGTTTTGTAACCGGGTGGAAACACCAATTTAGTGTAGTGGTTTGGCCCAAAATACTCATTACTGTTTATCTTCTGTGAGATAAGAATTAGGAGAAATGCAAAGCAGGCACCAACCTTGAAAGAATATAAGGAAGTTTATTAACAGACCTAAAAGAAGAAAAAAAATCATACAACACCTTCAGAACTCTTCTCCTCCCCCCACCTTCCTCCCTTCTCCCACTGACAATGTAAAAAGACAACCCTTGAGATGTTCAGTCTGTTTACCACTTCCAAAATAACCTTGTTCAGTCCGTTTAGGAAGAGGAGTCTCTCTTGCCCATGCTATGAAAACATTATCACAACGAGACAGCCACCCGGGTTGGTTCTCTGTTTGCATGTGAGTCCCTTCCCCAACTTGCAGCTTTTCCCACAACTGCTTTCGAGGGTCCGCTCTTGAAATTACTGGGGTAAAATTTTAAGGTTGAGCCGTTCAGAAATAAAAGTTCTCTTCACCCATCTCTGGGAGCATTTCATCTCTAAGAACAGAGGCCCTTCTCCTTCCCTGGGAGCAAAGGGTCTTCCTCATCTTCATCTCTAGGACTATCTCTGGGAGCATCTCTAGGAACTGAGGTTTTCTCCTTTTCCATTTGGAGCAAAAGTCCTCATCACTTCCGTCTCTCCCTGTTCAAACTTCTCATTAAATTACAGCTGCTTCGGCATCTGCCTATCTCAGCGCAGGTGCTTTTGCTCAGAAGTACAAGTTGAACGCTCCACCCCCCATGCCTTCATGAAATTACAACAGGTACTCTAATATAGCATGGCTTCACAACAGAATTTCAGCTTTAAGCATCTCCTCTTTCTTCTCCCTCAGGTTTTCAGCTCTTCACAGCACTAAAAGGGTTAATCTCACCCGGGCCTTGCAGCTGGAATGTCACTTATCGCTGTTGGTCACATGACCTCTGCTGGACAGCAGGGCAGCTTCAGCTGAAATCTTGGCCACAGTGGAGGTGGGGGGAGCCGAGCCACTCCAGCTGCCCACAGCAGGGCGGGGGGGGGGGGGGGGCGGTTCCGTGGCTGGAACAGGGCCCATCGGCTCCAGGATGGCCGTGGCCCAGCCCAGCCTGGCCTGAGCAGGGCCTTGGCTGGCCTCGCTGGCCCCCGCATGGGGCCCGCAGCCACCTGTCCCAGCACGGGAAATGAGAGAGAGCTGTGGGGGGGGGAGGGGGTTCTATTCTTAAATGTGGATCACAGAGGCGGTCACAACTTTAAGTGGCTTAAAGAATTGTCCATATTCAAACTGGCCAGCTGATAGGTTCTGTCAGGTCACAGAGGAAGCTGTAAGCACCCCTTTGCAAGAATATCACTTCTGGGACTATGCTTGCTAACCCATGACAACCTTTTTGCAGATTTGGTCAACTAATATTCGTAAAATGGTCAGCAGTTAAATGCTCATATATTTCCTTTTAAATACTTCTGCCTTAGTTTTTACTCATAACTTGTCCTTTTCTTCCAGTTAATAAGTATCATATTAACTGGAATTTTAAGAGAGATCTGAGGTCTCTGGCAGCCATCTGGTAAAAATTGTGATCCTCTGGAATATAGTATCTATCCAAAATCCATCTTGAAAGGCAGCACTTCCTGCATTTGTTTGTGAACTACTTTCACATTTTCTTCCAAATTATTCAAGTTACTTTCCAGTTCCATACTTTACCAACTATGCATTACTCAGGATTTGTAAAAGTTAATATTTTCATCCTTTGAAATGACAGTTTTTCAATCACTTTATTCACTACTAATATATGGTACACTGTCAGAGAGTCAAACATGTTTATGCATATCTAGATTTTGCCTGGTAAATAATTATACATTAATTAATACCTAATAATATTTTTAGTTGTTAACATAACCTCTAACAACATTTTTCTAATTTTTCTAACTTTTTCTTTTAACACTGTTCTGTTGAGTCTGAATCTGTTTCTTTTATATATTAACATATATGCTTTTATGTTCTTTCTTGCTGGAAGACTACATCAGTCTTAACAAATACTGGCTAAATGCTTCCTACAGTAGCCACTTGACAATTCTTGAGCCATTACTTAATTTTAGATTTCAGAAGAATTAAGCTGTATTAACAAAAGTTTCACTGTTTAGTAGCTTTGGTGAAATATGAAGCCAGACTTTTCTGTTATGCTTTGTCTTTGAATTAACTAATACACCACTGAGTTTACCCATGAGCAGTCCTGGACTTTTGTCTTAATTCTTAACTGTAATATCTTTCCAGATAATAATTTTATGATAATTATATAGTGAAAGACATTCTGGTTTTCACCTTTTTTTTTAACACTGCAGGGCATAGCTTTGACACAATTTGAACTATGACTGCCTAACCTAAGCACAGTGGATGTTAACCTGAAATTCTTAACAGAAGAGGTGTACAAATTTCACAGCTCCTCTGGACACATTACATGATATAATTGCTTATCCTTAATTGGCATGTATCATAGTACAGAAACATTTAACAGAATTGAAGTTCAGTTCATTTTGGACAATTTATAGAAAGAAGTTTTTGGATCTGTCATCGATTATTGTGTACAAAGAAAAAAAACAAAACTGAAGAGCTGATGAATAAAAATCAAAGCAAACACCTCAGCAGTCAACTGGACAGCAACTAATTTTCTTTTCAGAAGATGAATGTCCTCTTTCCTGTCTATGAAGAGAGTCCTATTCTTAAGAAATGGTAGATTGGACAAGAAAATAAGTATATATGAGAAGAACTTTTCTCAGCCATGCGGCTTAGATGAATTCTTTTTCCATTTACACTTCAGACAAGTCCAATAAGTTTCCTAACATCCTAAATTTCAGAACATCTAACAAGCGGTCAACCATCAAAACTAGCCTATATTTAAGCAGTGTTAAATAGATGGGACAGGCCTCTTTTTGTTTGCATGGGGAAGCTTGAGCTTTACAAATTCACTCTAACAGAAAGAAATAGTAGTAAGGAGTGTTAGTGAACAGACAGAGATGAAATAATTATAATTGTGGCTTCAGTAAATTTTATCTGTGTACTCATTGTGGCAAAGGCTTAGAGACAAGCAGAAATCATTATTTTTTTGCAAAGAAAACTCTTTTTAAACTCAAAAGAAAGAAGCAGTATGTTTTACGTCAGTCATCTAAGCTTTCAAAAAAATCCTGTAGCTGTTTTTTATATATGGTAATATGAATGAAAATAATAAGGATTATGAATAGAAAGTAAGACAAGCATATGGCTAAATTGTCATCAAGAATGCCTTTTAAAATGGTAACTCCTCCATCTTGAGATTTTATTTCTTTTACACATAAAAATTGTGGTTATTTTCAACACATTTTAGCAGAAAAACCAGCTCTGTGGTTTAAGGAATGGAGGACAAATTCTGAAGGTTGACAGAGTTACATACTAACTGTATGGTCTTCTTACTTTCTCTCTTTGGAGAAAGGAACATTTGCAACAGTAACTTTAATTCCATGCAAAAATTTTCAGGAGTTTTTGTATATAAAAAAACAATTGCGGGTGGCTCAGAACTATATATTTTTTATGATCTACTCCTGTACCATCATCTCACAGGTTGCAGTGCTGAGTGTCACACTAGGTTTTCTGGCAAAGATCTGTCCAGAGGTCTGTGCAAAGGAAGATAGAATAGTTCTTGCTAATGGTAAGATCCTAGTGAACCAAGATACATGTTTATTCCACATTCAAATGGATAACTTTTTAAAAAATCTAATTTTTCTCAGGTATTCTCTTCCACCTTTTTCCCTCACCCCTTCCCCCACCAACATTTGGTGTGTGGGGTGGAAACCAACTTTGAATGTATCTATATGTTTAAATAAATGGAAGCTGGATACGTTTTGGCTTTTCAATATGATTATTGGTTTCACTAGTAGGCAACTGTTGCTATATATATGCAACACTTATATACATATATATATATATATATTTATATATGTATACAAAATTCCTGGACTAATACTGAACAAAATTTTACATGGTCAAGAAACTCATAGTTTACATCCATGAGATATCATAACTTCTTTGCCAGAAATAGTGCAATTTCTGTTTACTTTAATGAGAACTAAGAAATGGCCTCTTAAACCTGGGAGAGCTTTATTTTAATGTGAAAATTTTGCTTTGTGAAGAGGTATGCAAGTTTCTAATCAGTTCTTCATAAACTCACTTTAAAACACTTTAACAAAGCTAAACACTTCATAATGGCATATTTAATAAAAATCAACAGGAAATCCAAAAGGTTATAGAAAATTATTATTAAATATGAATATAAAAGGGAAGCTTCTGTCTATAAAACAGAAATTCCTTCTGGATTGAAAACTGAAAGTCAGGCTGCACTAATTCTATCAGCTGCCTTTCACATGGGAATTGAAAATGAGACAAAGCCCAGAAGTGCTGATATGCATATAATGCTGAGTTAATAAAGAAGTTAGTTGATTACAAATGGAAATGTTCCAAGCTGGAAAAACTTGGTAAACTGATAATTTAATAGGGGTATAGCTGTTCTTAAGAGGTTTCTGATGCAAGTGGTAATAGAACCATTAATGTAGTTCTCAGAAGTACAGCCTGAAGCCAGCAGTATGTTCAAAAATAACACATAGACCAAGTAATATCACCTAACACTGATAAATTGTTCCTCGAAACATGATATCTTTTAAGTAAAGGTTACTTTCTTAGCAATTGCAATTTTAATTCTGAGAGCATACAGATAATGCAGAATATCAGTCTTCTACCCACACACCTGATTTGGAACTGTATTTTATAATGCTTTCTCCTTACCATTCTCGTATGTATTTATTCTTAGTAGCATATAATCTTAGAAGACTAGGTTTAATTGAAAACTGAAAGAAACTTTATTTCTTGGCATAAAAATGGAGCAAAATATTTCAAAATAGACATAAAAAAGAAAAGATACTGAAAAAAGATACAAAATAGCTTTTAAAGTGCTGCAGATGAGAAAAAACCCAAGTACTATTGAATTTTATTATTCTAGTCACTTCCTCTCCACTGAAGTGAAAAGATTCATGAGAAAGTTAGATTTCAACTTTTTAAATCAAAGTTGTTACACATATTATTTTTGTTTTCCCTAAAGATCAGAAAAGCATTTTTTCCCAACTTGAATTTGATACGTCATTTTTTTTTGAAAGTTTTAGAGAAAGTCATTGCGTCCTCCTTCTCCCGCACTTTCATCACATATCCTAAATATGGCTGGGTTTCATAAGTCATGTAAATTTTCAGTTATGACTTCATCAATTTTGCTAACAGAAATGAATGCGAGCTTTTCCTTGTGCATTAGTCAGTGTGATGCTCAAAAAAGCTGTTATAAACAGCTTCATTGCATGGATGAGCAAAAATGGCTGAGGTTAAAATTAGAGGAAAAGGAGAGGTATTCACATCCTAATAGAAGTTCGTTATAGCCTAATTGTACCATTAATGCACACCTCCATCCCAAAGTTACCCACCTCCAAGGTATGACCACCCCTCACTGGGCATGTGCTCTATATTTTGTTGACTAACCAGTAACAAAAGTATGTATGACTACTGTAACTCAAGCTCCACCTGAACATAAAGAAAAAGTTAAGTTGAGAATGGGGGAAGAGTTAGGGAAGACTTCATCGTAACTACTGGGATCAGTCAATAACCTGTCTTCTTTCCCATAAGGATGCCTGTTGGGTAAGAACCATACTCTGCTTGCTGAGTGCTTTCACTGGGGATCAGAGCTTGTCTGTATATTGCTTTGAATTAGTTTTGCAGTTAGATACTGTCTCCGGCAATCCTCAGATCTAAACCTATCACAATTCTCCATTAATAAAGAGTGTGAGTTGCTGATGTGAGGCCTTCACAGGCACTGGCAGCTGCTGTGGGCAGGTAAGATTCTAGAATAAAATGGGAAGACCCGCTTGATGGGTCATAAAGCAGGAAGACCCACTGAGGGGTCTGCCGTATGCTGTTAAGTCAGTCCAGCTGTCCTCCAATGAAGAGAAATTACTCAGGGAAGGGTCCCTCTAACTGACAGATTGGTTGGGTACAAGAATCTTGGCTTCCCTGGGGCACTGACAGACAAAACAAATAATAAGGGCCAAATGTGACAATAGAAAAAGTTATGTCCTGGAAACTGCAGAAAGAGAGGAGGTAGCATTAGGTTTGGATAGGGAGTTAAAGCATGTGTGATGAAGACATGGCAAAAAGGATACAGGAAAACTGAGAACAAAAAGCATATATGAGCAATAAAGGGTAGTCGGTGGGGATTTATACTCATATGGGTCTCCGAACGAGAGTGTTTTGAGGATGTGTGATTATATCGGTTGGTAAGAACAGGGATGACTTTGCTTTTCCTTCTTTCATACACTCTATTCACTTATGCTTGTAAGACACAGCTGACTTCATGCCTGCAGCTTAATTATCATTTATCAAAGCTTCCCAAGAAGTGCTCTCTTGTAGTGTATAATACAAGTGCGGTGTCTCAAGTGACTTTTCTTATTTTTTTTTATGCTATTTTTTATCTTACAGTAGTGTGCCATGTGAAACCTAAATGGAGAACTCACAAGCTTCCATTCAGAACTACCAAAAAACATACTATTGCCATCAACATGGCTTTCAGGTTAATTTGCCTGTTCTTGCTCCCTGATGCATCCCTTTGCATGGTAGGTCTCTTTTCTTTAGCTGCAAAGGAACCACGGCACAGAAAGTTGAGCCTTAGGGCTCTGGGAGGTAGAGACCATCACCTAAAATTACACTACATATGTCTATCTCTAGGAAGCTGACTTCACTTCATCTACATCTTTGACCAGCACCTGACTTTTAAATAACAGAATATATGCATTGGATTTATTCTAATCTACTCCCTCAGCTAAATTTTCCTCTTAATTGTCAAATAAAAATGAAGTTCTTGCACTGTATAAGCTGGTTCTCCTGTTTTAGCCTGCAGTAGTACCCTGGTTTCCACTACTGTACCCCTCACTGTATGCTGCTCACAAAGTGATTTTGGTGCTTGTGAAATATATTACTTTTTGAGGAAACTTCAATATGTACTAAATAATTTCCACCTTAAAACACAGCATTAATAGTCTGAACCAATGGGTGATGCCTGAATAGCTCTGGAACACAGGCATAGTGGGAACATGTTGAAACTAAATAAAATAGTCCAAAGCAAAGCTGCTGATCATGGAGTTCTGAACATTATCTCTAGCTGTAGAGATCTCACTACAAACTATTTTGATCTGTCAGATTGCTTCTTTTCCACCAGTCTACTTCCTAATATTCAGAAAACAAAGATCTCTCTGAGGCTCTAGTATTTCGGTTTCTAGTATTATTCTTCTAGCTCATTAATTCACTGATGACAGATGTCTGTGAGAGACCAATATTGTCAGATAATGCATTAGATGATTGCTGATTTTTTAATTTAGAGATCTGTAGCAAAGTTTCCTAGTGTCACACGTTACCTTCCAGGATATCCAACAGTCTATCAAAGAGTTTCTGCTGTGGTTTGGATGGCTCAACCAATTTAGTTCTAATAGCTGTAATTACTGACCTCATGTCTTTATCTCTGGCAGACCTAATGTCTTTATCTCATTATTGAAATTTAACTTTTTTTTTATTAAGTCTTATTCAAGCACCTGTGTCATTCAGATAGAGATTTAATTACAAAATTTGGTATCTCTTCAAATTTACATTTCAAGACCTTAGTCATCTATTTCTTCCATTCGACCTACTTACATTTGGAAGTAGTTCTGTCAACTGTCCTATTTTTTTATTATTTTATTTCCAAACTGTGTGTTTCTATGGACCACATTAAAACATGCAATATGCTTAGAGCTTACAACACATGACAATGAACATAGTACTAAGTTATGTTTTTCTTCTTGGAGTACTTATCTGAATGTAAAATAGGTGTGAAACAAATCTTATAGCCCCTCTCTTTTCAAGACTACTTCAGTACCAAAGCAGAATCGTAGAATCATTTAGGTCAGAGAAGACTTCTAATCAAGTCTAACTATAAACTTAACACTGTCAAGTTTACTATATACCCTGTCCTTCAGTACCACATTCACACATCTTTTAAATACCTCCAGGGATGGCCACTCAGCTACTTTCCTGGACAGCTTGTTACAATGCCTGACAACCCTATCAGTGATGAATTTTTTTCCTAATATCCAATGTAAATCTCCTCTGACATAAATTAAGGACATTTTCTCTCATCATTTCATTGGGAGAAGAGTCATGTCTCACCTAGGAGAAGAGATTGCCCCCCACTTTGATACAGCTTTGTTTAGTATTGTAGACACTCCCTGAGACTCCTTTTCTCCAGGCTACACTAAAACAGCTTCCTCAGCCACCCCTCACAGGACCTGTGCTCCAGACCCAGATCCTTCACCTACTCTGTTGCCCTTCTCTGCACTCACTCCATCACTGCAGTCTGTCTTGTAGTGAGGGGCCCAGAACTAAACACAATGGAAAAGAAAAAAGGGCTTGCTGAATTGCAGCAGTAAATAATCTCAGGTTTAGAAGAGAGGTACTGTGGAAACTACATCCTTACCTACACAGTGTGTGAAGTATGTTTTGCAGTGAATAGGAAGGCTTGTGATTTTGCGTTGATGTGATCACCCCATTTGTTGAGGTCTCATTTTACTGCTGCTGGACTTAACAAAGTTTCATTACACCTAAAAGTGTAGCAGTTTTCAGCTGTTAGAATCAGCACAGTAAGACAGTGTTGAAATGGTAAAGTCTTTTTTGCTTATTTTGAAAGGGTTTGATCTATGTATGCAGCAGACATTATTATTTTTATGGCACATTAATGATTTTTTATGACAGTAAATTCTTTTCATATTTGCTTTTATTGCATATTTATGTTCCCCACCTTTTCCCCCCACACACTCCATTTTATTCCAAGTGTTCTGAACTATGTGTTTCTGTCTGTTGCCTGTAAGATAATCAAGTTTCTTGTTGCTCCCTTTTTTGCACATTTGGTTGCACAAACTACCAGCAGACATTTATTTGCTCCATCTTTAACTTAACTCCTACACTCTTGACCTTCACTTCTTATTGAACTTTAAGGTTTACAGATTCTATTTTAGATCTGAAGAAGGAATGGCAGAAAAAAAAATCCAATTATACCAAATTATTCTAGTAAAATATATTATTTCCAAGTACATAGCTTGTCCTGAATTCCTTGCCTCTCCGAGGTAAATGAATATTAACATTTTTTTTCTTTAAGTTATAAAAAAAAGTAGCAAAACATGTTTTTTCTACAGACAAAAATGTTTGTGAAGCGTCAACTTCACTAGGTGCTTGGAGATTCTGAAATGAATTACCGTATCTGAGGCAGATACAGACAAGTTAATACAAAACGTTTTCCCATTCCACTACATATGTAAGACTTAAATGTGAATGTGAAAATAATATGAAGCCAATAATGCTTAACTTCCTTGTCTGTATAACCTCAGTGATACAGAAATTAAAAAGTCCTTATAAATAATAGCACCATATCATATGACTTGGAAGTAAATAGAAAGCATATGCTCCACAAAGTGATTTATTTATAAAATGTAATTTTAATGCCAACGTGCTGCATATGCTGTCACATGGGTTCTTGATGATCAGCTTAGTCAAGGATATTTAAGTTCCTTGATGATATCAAATTAAAAACAATGCCACAAAATTACAGGATCAGTCAAAATTGTTTAACTTTTCTTTGATACTTTTTTCAAAAGCATTCAAAGCTTCTAGCAGATTATTTTATGGGCCAATGAGATGGGTTCCCATGAAAAACCTTCATCTGTTTATCTACTTCTATTACTGGAAAGCATATATCCAATTTGAAGGCTACCTGTCTGGTATTCCACTCTGGCATTTTCCAAAAATAAAACATCCCATTCATTTCCATGCAGAGAAAGTACTATATTTTCCAAAAATAAAACATCCAATTCATTTTCATGTATAGAAAGTACTACACAGAAGAAATGCAAACGTAATTGCAGCTTTATATCTTTTTCACCATGAAAAGATTCAACAAGAAGTTGAAAATAGTTATAAAAAGCCATATTTATGATGTGTTTGTAGCACAAGCACATAGCAGAAAACAAATTTGTGACAAAACTCAGAGAGGTAAGGAAATAAGTATTTCTTTCTTAATGAAAAAAAGGACTTGGCAGTTTGCCAGTAAATACGATGCATTTCTATAATTAAAAAAAATCTGAAGGGAAACTACAAAAGACAAATAAGAACAGTCACACTGCATAATATAACAAGCTCCTCATTGAGTCCTTTAGTTAATTTTTCCACTTTGTCCACAAGCAACACCTGTCAGAGTCAATCAATGCAGTTCTGCCTGTTTGCTGAAGCAGCGCCAGTTCCTAACAGTTATATATAAGCCAGCTAGAAGTAGATGGTCTATTAATTTCCTGGAATTGGTATCTTGTGACAGAAGAGTATAAATTTCAAAAATAATTTCTAGCAGGTTAAGTGGAAGGCTCATTCCATTTATTAGATAAATATGTTGATACATTTCTTTTCAGTAAGGTACAGTAATTGAGTAGCATAATAATAAATGTTTAAGTCTCTATTTCAAATCAGGACTCCTTTTAACTTAGCTGATATTCCACTGAGCATTTTGCCTGTGTTAGTAGACGTATTATTAAGTATAAATTTAGAAAAGTTTTACATTTTTCTATGTATCAATCTAATCAAATCTCACTGCATAATCATTAAGTTTACTGTAAGAAAATAATTTAAGGACTACAATATATTATTATAACAGTCTAATTACTGCATAGTTAAGGTTGTGCCTTTCGTTACTGGAATAGTTCTGTGAGCTACTTAAGATAGTTAATGCAATCAATAAGACATTTTAGAATCTGACTAGTGAACATGTGTTATCCTTGGCATCATCTATGTACTCTATCTTGGCACTGCATTTACAGAAAAAAATGTTAGTATACTTTCAGTAGAATATGCCTGAAAAGCAACATAAAACATGAAATTGTGGTAATTTATGTAGTAACTTCATGAAAAATAGAAGGAAAAGAAAGCTAACAATAAACATAATGCACTGAACTACAAAAAAGGTCTAGTAAAAGGCTTTTTCTCGTGTCTTTACAATGGAGCAAATACAAAATTTATATCAAAAATAAGCAAGAAAAAATGTGCAACACAAGTTTTGTAGGACTTATGATGAGCATAGGCATCTGCTCTGCCCTTCACTTCTGGTGCAGGTAATTGTTTAAAATCTACTTCCCAGTCCATAGTTAATTTTTATATTTTAATTTCTTATTTATATTAGACTTATTAATCACTGCTAACTTTTCTTGAAGTAATAGAGATTAAAATTTATAAATTTATGGACTAAAACCCCACCTTTTTACAAAGTATATAATTTATTTATTTGTGGTCTAATTAAACATATTAGAGCAACAAGGGGAATAGTAAATAAATGGGTTTAAATCAAAGTTGAAATGAAAGAATGAATGTGTGGAGAGATAATTGGACTTGTTTGCTGTTTAACTTATAAGGAACTTTCCATAACAGTAGATGGATTAGATGCATCTCCCAAAGCTTGGGAAATAAGGAGACATTTGAGTAGGCAAAATGTCAGTGAGTAGGAGAGGCTGATGTTCATGTAGTTTAAGTATTGACTTACTGTATGCATGGAAATTCCATGGATGGATTTGCAGGTTTTGTCAAGCCAAATTTTGAAAACCAGTCTTTGTATGAGGATAAGTAAGGCCTTTTTTAGTGTGGATTGAAAAGGGAAGATACCTAGTGTTGACTGGAGTGGCCCTTGTTTTGCATGCAGGAATTAAGGTATTGTCAAAGCTGCACAGCAGAATTCCAAAAACAAAATCAAGTATTCAGTAGTTCTGTCTACCCAGTGACTTCCCAAAAAATCACTATTCTTTTACAAGATGAACTATAACCGTAGTTAAATAGAGGAATTTTAGAGTAACTTTGGACTCTGTATGTTGTTTTCTCTTTAAAAAACCCCAAGTCTTCTAAACTTAAGGCACTGTACATGAGAAATACTGGAATTTCTTCATTCATCTTATGACTTTAAACCTTTTGTCTGAGATATCTATGAAATGTTATTGCCCAAAAAATGATTAGCAGGCTATTTTTCATTTATTGCTTTATACCACAGTAGATTTGAGATTCAAACTGATTCATTCTAGTAGCTGTAGAACCATACACTTTTGTCTGATATTAAATAACAGATACTGCTTGGATTTGAGTCATAATGCTGAATTACTCTCATATAGTGACACTTCTAGAAAAATATGGTAGGTTCGTATGTTCAACATTGAATAAATCAACATGTGGGTATTTAATGAGCTGTTAGCTTGAGTATTGATTTTTCTATTATAATATAGACAATGAATGCTTTAATATTTGCAATGTGCACAAAGCAAGCCTGAGTCTAAGCTACTCTGGTTTTGTTCACGGACAGGTGAGCCCAAACCTGCAATCACTAGTCCAGTTTTGATAGTGATTTGGACTGTGCTTAAAAAAATGGGAAGGTACATGTTGTTCCATTTTCTGACTGGTTCAGGTGTTCTTCACTTCATTCTTTGGAACAAGGCTTGATCTTAGCTGTAAACCCCTTGTATGTTTTGGGGAATGCTATGTAAGAAAATCCATTCAACACTATGCTTTGTTTGCAACAGCTGTTTGGAAGGCAAAATAATTTAGTACAGTACTTAATTATACCAAGTTTCAATCTGATTAGTGGTATTTTTATTGATGGCCTTGATATGTCACTTTAGCTAGATTATTGTTCATTGAATAATAAGTCTTCCTTCCCACCTTAGTAGGATGTTGGACAGTCATTTGGAGAACAAAAACTTGCTATTTGAAGACAATAGAAAAAACTGTCATTCACCAATTGTGAACAAGATTTGGGAACTCTCATTTGTGCCATCTATATTATATTTGAATTGATTTATATATTTATTAAGCTGACCTAATGAGCAACTGCTTAATATAAATTGTGCATAGGGTTCTGATCCAACTTTTTATTGTCAGCCATGCCACTTGTATCAAAATATTAGTAAAAATGGCAAATAATTTAGCAGAAAAAAAATTGTAAGAAGCTTTAAAATCATATCACATTTACATTATTTCAGGGTCATTTAAAAGATTTTGTTTTGATTTCATGATTGTATGTGGGAAGATGTCAGCAAGGACAGTTATAAAAAATTAAAAGATTCATGAGTTATATTCCTCTGTGTGGTCTAGACAGAAATGAAAAGATTCTGTATTATGGAGACAGTAATTTTTAATATTTCATATTCTTGATTTTGCTAGTGTTGAATTTGCTGAGATTTCTTCAGTCTGTGAGCTGAGGCAGATGCAAAGTAATGGTATTCAGAGTTAGAATGTGATATTACAGTGTGCACAGAGTCAAGCACAGTAAGTGGAGGAAAAAGTGTATGGGCTACTACAATTCCTCTGCGGGACTGTAGTCACTGTCCCAGAACATTGAGGTCAATTTCATCTCTTTTTTAAGGTGCAGCTTAGTGACAGATATCCATTTCACCTGCTCTGTAACTTGCTTTGTAGGTATTTTCTATAGTGGAAGTGAAGCTGAGCATGATAAAGGTGAAAGTTTTAAGTAATTTCTGTCATTTCTGCCCTCTTACGTTTTCTTATTGAGATCATGTCAATTTCATTCCATTTTTCCCTAAGTGGATAGCCTGGTTTGAACTCTGTTCTCAAGCTCACAACAGACGTGTCAAATTCCAGCACAATGTGCCCAATGTATTATTTATTTTTTCTTGATTTTGATGGCACTAAAATATATGCAAATGGTTAGATATTGAGGTTCTTAATATAGTGAGCAAATGCCTACAAAATTAATCCCATTTAATTACTTGGAAAGGAAAAATTCTTTTACTTCCTACACAGTAAATGGTTCTTTATCAGGTTCAAAATATAGCTATCTAAAATTGGTGGGAGGTGCTAGAATTGTAGACTACTTAAAATTTTGCCTTCATTAATATCTCAGTTGGGATCAGGAGTGCATTTTCAAGCATATCTCACCACTGTTCCCAGTAAAAACACTCTGCATCTTAGGTAATTTTCAAAGTTCATGGTCTCAAGAAAGAAAATACATTGCTCCAGGAGTGCCTTTAATGCACTGCAGCTGACAGCAGAGGCTTTTACTAGCTCAAGTAGACATAATGTTCATTAAGGTATCAGAATTTCAGTTCCACCTTACACAATTTAATTTGGCTGTTTCTTTTTTTGGGTACTGTCGTGCTTTTTATGATTATATAATAATCCCAGCTGTATTTTGACTAAATGAACTGTGGTATGCTTTTGATATCAACAGGGGTAGTACAACGTGTTCTAAGGGAAAAACACACAGGTCTAGAACAAAAAAATAGAAGCATATACTCCACTTTTGTCTGTCTTATTAATTAGGAAACACCTTTGCCTAATAAGCACTGTTGTGTCAAATAAGAAATATTGTTCAAAGTGACTATTTTTTTCCGGGTTTCAACTTCAGCTGCCTGCAATAAGCTCCTTGTAGGTCCACATAAATATAAGCCTGCTATCCTGTTTCAGAAATGTTGGCAGTTGTCTCCCCACTTATTTGCTAGAGAGGAAAGAGAGAAAGGAAAAGTGGAAAAATAACATAGGGAAAAAATTTTTACTGTGACCTTTTCTAGGACTCATAAATAATTGGATTATTTGCCAGACAACAAATATTTTCCTGTTTGAAGTATTTTAGAGGAAGAGCAGCACTAGCAGCAACCAGAATTCTTGTGTTCAGACCTAATAACTGTAGGCAGGTGCTTATCAGTCAACACAGGATCTGAACTGAGCCTGACAAGATGTCAGCACACCTACCGACCTACAGCGTGTTTATCTTAATATTGTTATTTTCCTTTACATGCTATAGAAAAAGATCCATACTCGTCTCACAATGATTTATCCAATACAAGAGAATTTATACTTGTTTCACATGAAATAGTTTTGCAGCAGGGGCACAAAACATATCATAAAATGACAAAGACCAGTACCTGCAGTGTCTGAAATAAGTTATGTCTTAAGCTTGCTAGCCTTATTTTGCCATTCCTAGAATAGATCTTGAGGACTGTGGTCAAAGCTCTTTCTGGCAAACATCTCTTGCTGCTTGCAGTGACCTTTCTATAGAAAAGTGAGATTGTTTATTACATGATATGAAGGATTCTAATTGGTGAATTTAAGAGCACATGTATCTATTGTTTTTTCATACAGTTTAAATAGCTACAGATGGATTTTCTGGAGGGGCCAACCTAACAAGTATTTGTTAGCTGCCTGCAGTGGTTTTGTAATAACATACTATTGGACTTTGTGCTAACAGTAAAAAAGAATTTAGGTTTCAAGCATGAGGAATATGGTGAGTAAGCAAGCAGGAGGAGAAGGGTATGCTCTAAGGGAAAGGTCAGCAGCTTTCAAGCTTGTTATGCTACACCAGACGTCATGGTTTAAGCAGCCACGATAGAGTAATTGGACAAAAGGTCAAAAATGTGTGAAATGATGTCATGATCCAATACTTCTGTGTTTTAAATTATGTATGGCTAATTACGGCCCAGTTCCTCATTTTTACTACCTATGAGTTTTTTAATGACTTTGGCTTGCTGGTCTGCTGTTCTTCGTTTCTGATTTGATCAGATATGCAGCAGAAAAGTGTAGTCTATACGACTGTGCTAAATATCAAAATTCATGGGTGAGTATGTTGTTGATCAATCAATGGCCATTATAGAACAAACAAACCAACAAAAAAGATCTCATCCTTCTCTATTTTAGAAAAAAACCCAACAAATAGCATCTTATTTTGCTGTATGGAAAAACAAAGCAGCTAATTAAAAATTGTTTGACATCCAATGGTCAGTTCTGTTCACTTATTTTAAAATTCTTCTCCCTCTTTTCCTCATTCTATTATCATAGAAGGCCTGATGTTTGCTTCAGAAAGAAATATTTTAAAAAAAAGAGGAAAAGGAAAGAAATTGTAGTCTTGTTCTAAAATTTTTAGGAATTCACAGTTATTTAAAGTATATTCATTGTGCCATTAAACTCCAGAAATTTCACAGAAATGTTGTAAAATGTGTAGCACTCTGCATCTGAGGGAGAAATATGTTGTTCCAGGTTTCCAGTCTATTGAGTTTCTACTGTTTAGATATTCTCTTCTTGTCAATCTGGACTCCCACTGTTGCTCATTGTATAATCAAGTACATTTTTATTAGTGTGTCTGCAAATTCCAAGGTTACGGAATTCCCAATTGGATGCAAAACACTCTGATTAGTGTCAAAAAGACATTTGCAAAAGCTGTATAAAGGTTGCAACCTATGATTAGTCAAACTGGTATAGAACAACCTTGGTTTCAAATTGCTCATTCTCTTTCTAATAGCTCAGAATATCATATTTTCATTTGAGAAATCTGGCATTAGCAAGAAGTAATGACATTGGAAACAAGAAATCACTTCTTTGTTAAACCAAACCACTCTCAGATGTAAGCAAGGTGCTTTTGCCCCTTTTTGAAGCTACTTCACTGTTGCAGTGGGGATTACTGTAACACGCATATATCAAACGAGGAGTCCCGTGGAAAGAAAATATATATGGACAGACAGATTCTTGATAGATGTTTCAGAGAGATGTTTATTTCTCCAGCCACATGGCCGGAGCTCTGCTGAGGAACTGTTCCAGTCACGGGACCCGAGGGTCCTTCTGCCCGCACAGGGAACACAAACCAACCAATGGGGAACGAAGCTGAGCAGGGGCAGGGAAACCCCGTGCCTCCCCCCCAGGGCCCCTCTCCCAGGACTACATGGCAGGGGGGAGGGACCCCAACATTTCACCCATTTTATTTTAATAAAAGAAGAATGAAAACAACTGGATAAACATAACAAGAACAGTTTCAAAACAAAACAAGCCACCCTCCTGAGTCTTTAAATGTCCAAACAGGTTCTATGGAACATCTTAGGGCTGACAGAAGGGAGACAGAACTCTCTGAGCATGCTTTGTGGGGAAACTGAGGCAGGAGAGGGTTTAATTTCTTCCCTCCCCCTTTTCATCCCCCCTTGGCATCGGAGAGGAATTGTAGGGAAATGGAATTGTATAGGGAAGCCATGGGGTGAAAAACGGATTAGGAATAAACTGGGGATGGGGTAAACTTAGGAAGGGGTACATATTGGGTATAGGGTAAAAGGGGAAAGTAGGTTGTGGGTAGGGAAGTTGCTGGGATGGATATTGTTTATAATTTTGTGCATAACGGCTGCCTTTGACGAGAATACCTCTAGGCCCAGTAACATTTGCTGTTTGTAAACCCTTCTTTCCTTGCACTATATCAAATTACACAACTTCTCCTACACTTAGCAGGTAATTTTTAGGGTTACTCCTTTTAATGGCAGTTCTATGGATGAATAGATCTTCCCCTGTATCATCTCGTGTTATAAATCCATAGTTGTTTTTGACATTGTACCATTTCACAGTTCCTGTGACTTTCGTTGCTATAACTCCTCCTATCACGTGCTTGCGTGTTTGTCGTGGCTGCTGGTCCCGCGTGGCTGCTGCCTCGCCGACTCTGATGTCTCGGCTGGGCCCCCGCATTGCAGCTGCTCCTCACCCTCTGAGCGGCGCTGCTCCGGTGTGTGTCTGGGCTCTGCGCGGCCCCGCGTTGCCATCGCTGCCGGCCCCGTGCCCTGTGAGTGGTTTTGCTCCGCAAACTCCACGCTGCTTTGAGAGCGGCCCCGTTCCGGCTCGGCGCTGCGCTGCGCGGCTTCTCGTGTCGCTGTGGAAACCGCCGCTTCTCCCTCCACAGGGCTCTCCAAGCCGTGTGCTCAGAGCGGGCTGCCACGCCGATGCCCGGTTCCTGGCTGCTCGTGGCCCATGGCACCGCGGCGCCTGCGGCATCGCTCCCTCACTCGCAGTCGCGTGGCCGGGGACCCCGAGACAGGGAGGGGGTTCGCGATAAGGTGCACGCTCCCGAGGGGGCCAGGCGCATCCAGCGCAGGTGCCTCCGCCGGCACAGCTGCAGTCACGCACTCCTGGGATGGCGGCCGCGTGGCCTCGGCCGCGAGACTATGGCCATCCTTTGCTTTAGGGGTAATGGGACCATACAAATGCCCCTGAATAGCTTCACTGACCACGAGGGATCCACGCAAGAGTTCAATCACTAATGCATGTTTCATTTGATCCCTTATCTCATCCCAGATCTCATGCCAAAAACACTCTTGACTAGTTCCAGGAGGTTCAATATCAAAAAGTAAGTCTCGAGAAATATAGAAGAAATTTTTGAAAAGCCAGTTAAAAAAAAGTTCTAGATCTCCCGGTTCCAATACTTTTTTGTTTTGTTGTTCAAGGATTCCTTTAACTTCTAGATACATTTTTTTCTGTGGCTCAGAGAGCCACATTTCCCATGATTCTTCCATAGTCCAGATATGGAATAGCAAAGCAAAAACAAGAAGAGGAATCCAAAGTTTCCAGGGTTTACTCACACAAATCAGTCGCTTAGGGATCGGGGATTGTTCTGCTCACAATTCTCTACCATTATGTTGCAGTGGGGATTACTGTAACATGCATATATCAAACGAGGAGTCCCGTGGAAAGGAAATATATATGGACAGACAGATTCTTGACAGCTGTTTCAGAGAAATGTTTATTTCTCCAGCCGCATGGCTGGGGCTCTGCCCAGGAACTGTTACAGTCACGGGACCCGAGGGTCCTTCTGCCCGCGCAGGGAACACAAACCAACCAATGGGAACGAGGCTGAGCAGGGGCAGGGAAACCCCATGCCTCCCCCCCAGGGCCCCTCTCCCAGGACCACATGGCAGACAGGAGGGACCCCAACACTTCACTAACTTTCAAACTACGTGTTATGTGGAATCCATAAAAGCTATGTCTTTTTCTGCTAAGGCTCAGCTGGTTCTTACGAAATTCACCTAGGAACATGTTAAACAAGGCCACCACAGAAGTTATTAAAGGCTGTGTAAAGCTCTGCTGTCCTCAAAGAGATGTGCTTCATGCACTGGAAAATACAATACCAATACTGTAGCCTCCTGGGGATTAAAAACAAAAAAAAGAAGAAAGAAGATGAGGATGCTTACTGTTTTTCCCTTTCTTTGATTAGTCATGGAATTATGTAAAGACAGGAAGAGTCTTAATATTGAAAGTACACAGGCCCTTAATTATACTTAGACTCAGCCTGTAGAACCACAAAAAATTGTCTCTAAAGTAGTTTTTTGCTTTTTGTCTCTGTGTTGTGGTACACAGCAGTCAAAGTATACAGAAGAAGAGGTCATAAGAGGTCAAAAAGACTGTTTCTGTGCCCTTTTAAAGATGGCTAATAGTCTATTAAAAATATCTTGCTGGAGATATCTCATGGGTTCTTCCCATTTAACTGATTTTTCTCAGATGAAACAAGTTTCTTAGTTTTACTACTACAAAGCCCATGCATTCCTTTCCCTCCCCTAGTTCTTGGTTGATGACCTGTCTTTTTTTGATTTTTTCTGTTGTATATCACAAAGCTGAGAACAAGGTATCTGTAAGTTGAAAGCAAGTTTTATTTTGTCACTTGCTCATTCTTTGTGCTTTTCAGAAAACTGGATAGCATGACCAAATGTTATACTTAATACGTGTAAGACTCAAGGAAGAGCAAAAAAAAGTCTGCCACTTGAAAGATTGTTTATATCTAACTTTCAATCTAATTCCTTAATGATAGGTGGATTTTTTTTTTGTATCTTGAGAGGTATTTTTAAAACGGATATGGTTTCCTCCTCTGTACTTTCTCTGATGTCTTTTTAATATACACAGTGTAGCAGTGCAGGTGGCTGCAGCTACTCTTTGTCCTGAGGAGAACTCAGACAACCAGCTGTGGTGGTTAGCAACACAAGTTTAGCATGTAAATTTGCAGCCATGGTGAGAACCCATGATTCCCTTGTTTTGTCTTTTGCATGTTTCCCCCTGATTGGTTAATACTTTGTCTCCCTGTGTTATGTATGAAGTTATGTATATTCATTTTCCTTCTTTAATATGTATTAGTTCTAGAAAGTTCCTTGTTCCTTGACGTCCCATTGGATCCTTCCGAGTCCCTCCTATGTGTTGTTCCCATTGGTTCCCTTCCTGTCAATCCCACCTGCTTGTTTCTATCCCATTGGCTGAGATCCCTTTCCCCACCTATTCTGTACCCAGTATAAGATCTCTGGACCCTCCCACCAACTGGCGTCTTTGTCCCTGTCCTTTCATGGGAATAAACCTGTGTGGAACACATACGGAGAGTGCCCTCTCTTTACTTCTTTGCCTTTGCCTGCGTGCCTGCTTAACAGTGACAGGAAGATACAGCCCCTTTTGGGTGAGGAGCTCTAACCCGTTTTCATTGTGTTCTGGGCACTGAGTGCCACCTTCCAGAGGGGTTTCAGCGTTGACCTCCGGGCTTCTTTGTGTCAGCACGCGAGGGGTAAAACCCCCTTCTGCCAGCTCACAGCGGCTGAAAACCCCTCCAACACAGATGTATTAAAACATCAGTTTGCTATGCATTAGACAACACAGTGTCATCAGCTCATATAAAATAATAAAAGTAATGAAAATTTCTTTTATAGAGGGAGAGGTAATCCTACTTATGACAAAACCATTCCTGAAACAGAAGAGCAGCGACACCAGTAGCATAAGCAGAAGATGCTGTGTAGCTCCCATCCCCTTAGGAATGCTGAATAAAACACTGGAAGTCTAATTAGATCTCCAGAGAGTAGAAAAGCCCATTTGACAGTCAATTTAAAGACAGCAGTGCCAGAGCACTTTTATTTCCATAGACATAGAATCTGAGTTATCTTTGCATGAGGTGTGTGCATGCAGAATATGATACTTACAGAAAGTCAGTACCAATGTGCTTCACAGTGTTACGAAAATAATGCCCTTTTTATCATTTGTTTTAGCAGATGAAAGACAAGAAAACAACATGAAAGTGTAGAAAGGAAGTATATGGCTACGCACTATCAAAAGTAATAGGTTAGTGACCTTACTTGCACAAACTGGTGATTATAGTGTATAGCCGATATGAATTCTCAATACTTATGCGCAAGAAATATTTTTACTGTGATACATGTATATATGTATATATACATTTATAAAGTATTTTAACACTGAACTTATTTGAAAACTTTCTTTTTCTTTTTCCAGGTGAGATTTCTGACTGGGATAAAATGAACCCTTACATTATTATTAAATTAAACATATATTTATTATAAAGTTTGTGTTTGGTTTATCTCAAGTTGCTAAAATACAGCGCTTGGAGTCAGATACTGTTTGCAGAAATGTAGATGCTTTGTGATAAACAAACTTGAAAATTTTAATTATTTGACTGAAATGTGACATTATGGTATTGTTTTCTGTTTTGCTTTTTTTATTTCATCCAACTTCAAGGAGCAATGGTTTGAAGGGAAAAGAGAAGCACCATCAGAACACAGGAAAACTTGGGCTGAGAATGACCTTAACACGGGCAAGGGGGGGTTAATTTCATGTCATCTGCAAACTTTATTGACAATTGATTTAATACATTTCATTCTTCAGGTCATCATTAGCAAGATCCCTGGATCCGATCCAGTGAAGTTGGGAACAATGAAACTGGAGAAGACAAAGTTTATAAACATGTACTGCCTACAACCTGCAAGTGTGGCCCTTCTCAGTGCTGATGATATGATGATTAGTAGATGATGATCTCCATGCTGATGATTAGTAGAAAAGTTATTTTCCTCCACTTCTCTTAATCTCTGTATTTGTTTTATTGGTCTGAGAAGTAAACAAATTAAAGCTATGGACTGTCTTATCTATTGTATCAAAACATCTCTAAGGCGAAAAGAACTTTTGATGGAGAGAAGATAAGCCTGCAATTTTTCAGAGATAGTCTAATCCACAGTGGATCATTAGGTTTAATATTTAGATAGGTGAGAATTCTCCAAGATTGTGATGTTTTGGGTTCAGTAGATTGTTAAAAATTTAGTGGTAAACAGAATGCGTCACTGTAATGGTCCATCTAACCTGTTTCTGATAGCAAACAGTGATGCCTAGCACAGTATAGTGAAACAGGATGAACGTAAATGATTTTTTTTCCCCAGTACTCTTATATAGTCCAATCATTCTGGTTACATATAGAGATTCTACTGGCTTTCTTATTTTTGAGAGATTACCTAGCTCCCCTTTTTTGTTGTAAAATTTTAGGATTTGCGTCTTCCTCCTGCAAGGAGTTCCTTAGCTTTACCAGACATTTTGAGGAGAGCCTTCTGCGCTGCTTTGTCCTAACCTGACTTCTCCTTTCATATGGACACCCTGTTAATTCTTTTGGGAGAACTGGAGGAAAATATATCCTCTCTGTGCTCCTGGTTATTTTAATAACATCATGCCTTTTAACTACGTGTGACGTAGGTATAATATACCAATGCTGTTTTAATGTTTCCTGGGCGTGATTCCTAACTTTGAGTCTGCAGGTTGTTCATGTCAAAGAACATTTGATTCTGAGAGATTTTGGGAAACATTTATCTGCTTAAAATGAAACTCTATAGGCAAGAAGAATTAGCCTTGGAATTTGTGTCAGATGTGGTATATGATTTAGTCAACAAAACTGGAAAAACTTAGAAGAAATGAATCCTCTCATTTTTGCTACTTCAAAAGTACACATATTTGGAGGATAACCACAGGGTCCACTTGGACTTGGAGATGGAGAGGGTTATATGTTCCTTTTTTCAGATATTTCATAGGTTGCTGATTCAGCTTTGAGAAGATGGTATGTGTACTTGTCTTCCATATGGTAGGATAGGTCTGTGTAAGTGATAATAAAAAAGCAGCTTTGTTCTGATGCCAGGTTCCCCTGGCCTTGAGATGATGCTCTTGCAGAACTGCCTGTCTGTAGATCATGATTTCAGAGTTCTCTTTTCGCTGGACAAAGCATCCCTCACTATTGAGCTGATTTAAAGATGAATAGCAACAAAACTTCTCCCTTCCTTTGGACTTTGTAAATTATGGTTACAATCTATTACAAATGCATGCACTTCCTTTTCCTCTATCTAAATAAACTATTAAAAATTGAAGACAAAACTTCAATTTAAATTTTAATCTAAAATGTTTTCTTTCTAAAACTAACATTGTTAAATTTTTGAGTTGAACTGAAATTTTTCAGCTGGACCGTGTAGACCTCGGGCCAGATTTGGAAAACAAGCGATCCTGATGCAGAGAAAAAATAGTTTTCAAAATAGTTTTTGAAATATTATCTTAACTGAAGTTAACTATAATAAAGGGAATAAAAAATAACTTCAATGTCAATAAGGCATGGTAAATAAATAAATGGATATAGGTAATTGTTATAAATTCTTATATAATAATAAATAATAAATAATAATAATAAATAATAAATAATAAATAATAAATAATAAAATAAAGGATTGCCTAACACTGGTAAAAAAAGGTAACTTTTAAATTACATTCTTAGGGAATCTGCCAGGTGGGAATATTTACATGAGACTAAATTTGCAAGCAGAACTAGAGTTCCTCTTCTGTTATACTCTCATGAATAGAATTGTATTCTATATTAAGACAAATAGATATATCTTGTTTGTTATTTGTAGTCAGACTGATTTGATCCAGTGTTGATTCATTCTTTTCTTCTGCTACATTCCTTTACAAATGCCTGATATTTTATTTCCTGCTTTGTGACTTAGCCTAAATTGTACCAAGAGATGACCTGCATTTTTTGTAGCTTTTTTTAAAAAATAAAGTTCTTAAAATGTATTTTATAGTGTTTATTACTGTAAAGCTGAGACGTTAAATGGCACGTGTGTTTCTGTTACTGAAAGACAACTCCTGCAAGGTACAGCAGATCATTGGGCCTGAAGAAGGTGAATGGACTTCTAAAGGTCTGAATGTAATTTGTTAGTGATATTTTGAAGTATCTTAATTCATCAGTATATCTAATTCTAATAACATAGAATGATGTTATATAAGCCTAAATTCATACATGCCCTTGTTCCTTCTACAAACAGTCCTGAAGAACAACAACAAAAAAGCTCAGAAAACCCCCCAACAATCAAAAAAAAAAAGTTGTATCTATTGTACCAGCATTGGCTGTAATAGCAATTACACAATTTTTAGTATAATCTTACATTTTCTTTCAACTTGTTTTAACAAGCAAGCTGAGAATTTAGTGTAGTAATAACTAAAACATTAGCATTAGTTCTTCTAGGATGTGACTAGTGTCTGTTTTACATCATATACCCCATATTTGTCCTCTTGCTTTTCAGGTCTTGAAATACACTTTGCAATGATATCTACCTGAAATTAAATTCTAGCTTGTTCTCAGGCCTGAATTTCTAAAAGAGACCGCAGAAAGGCTGAGAAGGCAGGGAGAAGAGGGCAGGGGAAGGGAGCAAAGATCAGACTTCACTGGGGTGTTTGGCAATTTTAAGGTACTGGTTTAATAAAATATTGCATCTGTGTAACAGTTCCTGGAGAGCTATTCTGAAAACTGAGGTAAGGCTAGGCAAAATCCCAGCAAACACACAACCCCTAAAACGGGCTTTTTAGTGTGCAAGTTTGCACTTACAAGTGACCTTTCAATAGGGATGTTTTTCTAAAATGTATCATAAGGGTAATAAAAATTAATTTCTTCAACAATTGGCACTTCAACTCTATTGCTAAGTTAAACAAAGTAGCTCAAATAACAGCACTTGATTATTTGTTCTGTGATCCAGCTTCTTTTCAAAGCTGGATATGCATGATTAAAAAGATTGTCTTTGCAAAATAAGATAAGGTTCCTTTGGTTTTTTACTCACAAAAGACCAAAAGCTAAGCTGAAACTTTGTAAAATATTAATAACTTATACCAGTAAGAAAGTACTCAAAGGGAAGCTATTACAGTACCAGGAAAAGCAAAAATCTAGAATTCTAATTTGCTTGGCTCTTTTACTTCCAGCCTCCAAAGTGCCTGACATTTTAATGAAAATATATTATGTTTTTAAAAAATAAATAATGCTTAGGGCAATTATTTCAAATAGAGGAACATAAATTTTTGAAATCTTCAATTATTTGGCCAGAATCTCGTAAAAGCTAAAAGCTGAGTGATGGGATTACTTACTTAGAGTAATGCCAGTGCAGTTTATGAATTAATGCCAATTTTCAGTAGCAGGACAGTAGTTAGTGAACATTATACTGTTAATTATTCTGTGCATATTTTATTCATCCAGAATTAAATGAAAAGAAAGGCATCCTGTGTTTCATAATCACTTTCCATTTGATGATGCAATCAAAATTGAAATTAAATTTTCTCATTTTGTTGCTCTGAGATGTACCAGTTTGGAAAAATATTGCTCTTATTACTATCTAAAGGTAACATACCCTACTGATGAATATGAAATAATTCCCACATTTTTTCCTGGTTGTTATTTTAATAGTGCTACAGGAAATGCCATGTCCACTAATCCAGCTAATGGCTCTGTGAGTAAACTCAATATCAAAAGGAAACAGTTGACCTGCTGAGTTGATGCCTCTGCAGCTTCTTTTGTTTGAAGTGAGTGTACCTCCTTGTCTTCTTTGCCTCCCAGCTCGTACAGCAAAGGAGCCATCTGTGGTATCCTGGATCTGCTGACAAGCCATGAATTAACAGGAATCTATAAACTTGTCTGCCTTTTCTCTAGATTATTGTTGTTTTTATATACAGTCACATGATGACAGTTTGGGACAGTGTAAGAGTGGAAAGGAACTTATTTTTGTGCTTGTATTTATATTTCTTTGTATATACTGATGGATCATGTATCACAGATTCCTTATCTCCTCTATTGGATGCTTAATACATCAGTTGACTGATATGAAATACAACAGCAACAAATCCTTCTCTTTTCTCTAAGAAAAGATACTTTCTATGTTTTTGCAGAAAAAAATTTAGAAAAAAAAGATATTAAGTATGCTGGAATACCAGTTAAAACTGGACACAATTCTCTGTTACTCTAGTTTTACCCTGATATAATTTTTCAAATGTCAGTGGATTTATGTAGCATGAAAACAAAACAATACAGTAGAGATTTAACACTGATTCTACACAGTCCTTTCCAGTGCTGTATTGTCACTGAATTTGGTCAATCATTTCACAAAGTAAAGTGCCAGCTGATTGCTGTGTTGCTAACATTCATAATAATCTGCCTTGTCATTCTGTTCATAAGCTATATCAATTCCTCTAAACAATTGCTTTACTGCAGTACGGAGAACAACTCCTACAGAAAAAACCCACACATTTTTGCATATGTATTCAGTACTGTCAGTGTACTGTAACTTAAGTGTTGCCTCGTAATTGCAAATAAAAACAAAGTCAAGGAGACTTCATTGTAGCAGTAGATCATTCCCTTCCATCTACCTCTATGAGAAAGTGCTTTACAGAAGATCCAAGTTTATAAGAATTTTTTTTTTCACTTTATTCACTTGATTACTAACATTTCAGCCTACTATTGAATAGTTAATAAACATTTTGGTCATGTGTATTTTTTTAATGTGAATTGATAAGGCTATTAAATGAAAAGTTAACTTACTAGAAATTTAGCTTCATTGGAATATTTGTTTAACTAGGACACAAAAAATATTGGGAATTTATTGCTTATACACAGAGAACAAACCCACAGGGTGTGTTTGTCACCTGAAGTGATTTGAAAGAACTTCAGAAAGGACTGTGCAAAATAATATAAAGGATATCAAGGAAGGAAAAAGAACAGAGTGCTTCTGAAATTCATTCATCCTTAGTAGGAACTTAAATCCACTTAAATCACATTTTAAGTCAGCTTTCAAGTGAATAATTAAAGATGAAGTGCAAGCCAGATACTGTAAAGAATCAGCAGTTAACACACAAGCACCATAAGAGAAAAGAAATCAGTTTTCATCTGAGATAACAGCAAGACAATATGTGAGGGAAATTAAAGATTTTTGTCCCTTTTTTTAGTGACCCAAAAGAAGAAAAGAAGAAAGAAAGAATTTAACCATTCAAAGAAGTATCTCTTAAACTCAGAAAGAATGAATAGGGAAAAAACTTTAATTTAGGCTTTCCAGCAGTCATTCTTGCAGTCCAAGAAATGCAATCAGAAGGATTACAACTTCTCCAGCTGATACAATTATTATCTTATGTCTTTGTAAGCAGGTAGAAATAAGATGGCTTTTACAGTTCTGTCAGTAACTACAAGTAGATTTGATAAGTAGTAACAGTAATAGTAAACATTAAATTTCTGTGTATTTACCTCAGTATATAGCAATGTTATAAGTTGGAAGAACCTCAAAAACAGCCGAATTCTTGGAGGTCTTCAAAGAAAGCTCTGGGGGAGTGGGCAATAAAGATCACAGAGAATAAAAGAACACAGAGATCTATCAAAATGAGAATCCTCACAATGGGGATCTTCACAGAGTAAAATGGGAATTTTTTTGCAATTGGTAAAAAAAAAAATTGATAGGGAGCTTGCATTGTCATGTAGTTTCCTTAAAATTCAGTAAGAGTTTTGTTAATTTATGCAGGGAACGTTTCACAATCACTCTGCAAATGGTTTTGTTAATTGATGATTTAAATCACTATAAGACAAAAAGCTGGTGTGTCCTTGCTAGGTCACCACTATTCACAACAAACATATTTTGTGTTTGATGAGGTGTTACGCACTTGGTTGTGTGTAGTAATATTTTGCATCCGAGTTACAAACTTTCAGATCATATCAGAATTTGTATAGACACTTAATTAATAGTTCAACTAAATTGTTGTCCATTGTATGTTCTTATCATAGGCTGAAAAGATTTAACACAGGCCACAAAGATAATGTGATTCTTTTATTAATTCTTAATATTATTCATGTTATTTGAACACATTTATTTTGTTGCTTGGTATTTACCAAGCTTATTGCTTGAATTTTATGCATAAATATGTGTTTATTATAATTTTATTAGATATAGATTTTTTGTATTCTATTCCAAACCAAAGAAATAGAAAATTCTTACCTGTTATCTGTTACTGGAGACAATATCATCCTCTCTAAAACTGTGATGATACATCACAATCCATGGGGCACAAACTTCTCTGTTAGGGATGTGCATCATTCAGCGTTAACTTATTCAAACTGAAGTAAATTATTTGAAGGCTATCTCAGCAATGCTTATACAAATGGGAAGAGAAAAAATTTCACAAGAGAAAATAGTTTGAAGGCATTATTGTTGCTGTTCTGCAGTGAGTAACATGGCAACTGGTGAGTTAGAGCCTTAGTACATGACATGTTAGCTTAATACCTTTATTTTAAACTATCATTCTGTCTGCATTTTATGTAGCATGGTCTTTATCAGCAAAGAATACTTTGTTTATGTATGTTAATATGCTGTGAGGATTATGTTACGGTTATGTTGATGATAATGAAGTTAAATCTAGGTGTCCTTTTTCAAGAATAAAACAATTTAATTCAAATAGAAAATTAGCACAGACATTCACTATTGTTTTTCGAACACAGTTCATGCAGATGTTATTTACAAATATTTTGTACTTAACAAAACTGTGATTAAAGTAAGTTTTTAGGTAATTGATTAGATGTTACCCTTAGTGGTATTAGCGTACAGGTGAGAATATCTTTCTGTAGCTAGAGTCATTCAGATCTCCAAAATGGAGTCAGCCCTGTGATAACATCCTCACTGCTGACCTCTTGACATCAGATCCCAGGAAAGAAGTGACATTTATGAAAATCTCTAGGATATTTATGAAAATCTCTAGGATAACATTCTCACTGCTGACCTCTTGACATAAGATCCCAGGAAAAAAGTGATATTTATGAAAATCTCTAGGAAAACAGCTCCAGGTCTGATGGTTGTACCGCTCATGTTAACCTGATACATGAGTTTACCAGATACAGTAACATATCTTGATATAACCTTGAACAGATTGGGTTTTGATTCTTTACACCATTCTTACATATTTTTTGCAGAAGTGAAAAAAAGCATCAGCTAATGCCATATAATTCCATAAATATTCTGCAAAGAAAAACATTCTTTACAGATTAATAATTGAAGTGATCCAAGAAATATTGCAAAGGAAATAGCTCACAGTTTAGTTACAACACAAGTTCACTCTCTGAGAATAGAATATGATCTGAAGTACTTAGTTCTTAGACTTTGAGAAAAATGTGTAAAAAAGTTGTCACAATTGCCATGTTACCTCTTTGGACTCCAAAAATGAATCATTAATACCATTCTGTACTCTGGGAATAAATATTGGGAAGAGAAAGTGGGGGAAAAAATATACTAGTTCTCAGCCATGTTTGTGCAGTGATACATATGACACCCTTTCTGCATGTTCCATTATAATTACTAAAACAAAGATCACACGCTATCAGGAATTCTTCATACAAGGTAAGCGCTTTACAATAGAGGGTTATGTCATTTTTTATTTTCCATCTGGACCTGTGAATCTTGTACTTGCAACTACCCAGTGGCTAAAATTGCTCAACTTAGCCCAGTGTTTAAGATACGCTATTAGGAAGAGCTGATTTGTCTAGATGGAACTGACACCCTTGTCAGTTCTCAAAACCAGTAAGTTATTGTGAAAAAAGGTGTGTGGGTGTGGGGAAAGTCCTCATAACTAAAGCAGTATGTTTTGACACCTGAACAGATAGGGGCCTAATAAGAATTTCAGGATCAGGAATTCAGCCACACTGCACTTTTTTAAATGTGGGTTTAGCAGCTTTCTTACCAGCTTTTGAAACCCAGGATCACTTCATGGATGTATTGGTTGTAGATTAAATGGAAATGTGTAGACGTGTACCACTTTGAGTCTTTCCAATGTTCTGTTCAGGCAACAGGCTTTGTCCAGTTTTTCACTGGGGATTTTAGAGCAGGGAAGGAGCAAGGAGAGAATCATGCTGCCCTCTTACATAAAATGTAAGGGCTATTTTCCAACCATGAGTGGTGCAGAAGGTAGATAGAGATAACTGTTCTGTCACACATAGAGAGACAATAGTTTTAAAGAAACTGACAGAAACCAACACCTCCAAGTTCTTCTAAAACCAGCACCACAGAGTTCAGGAAACAGGGCATTCATTCAGTGAACACATTTGAGTCCTTGCTAGTGTATGGTTTCCCTGGAACTCCAGACTCAACCTTTTACACAGCCTTTGCATGGCAGATGGATGGATGCAGATGTTGTTGCACTGAGGGGTGACTGTTCACCACTATTTATTGATTTCTAACTGAGGCTGTTGGCATAAGCCACCAGTGACCTTGCTGAGCATAAAGCCCCGTGCAAATCTCTTTGACTTTATCCATAGCTAAAGCTAATTGTCGGTTGTTACCACCCTCTGGTTTCCGATCCTGAGTATGTTGCAAGGATGTTTGTGTTTGTGGTTCATCTGCAGGATTAATTTTTTTATTTTTTTCCCACACAATATTCAACAATTATAGTAGGCTAGATGTAGTGCTTTCAGGTGGTCCTCCCCCATAACACTTACCTGTGATTCTTTCCTTTTCCAGTGAATAGTGGAATTAGCTAACTGATCAGATGGAGGCAAATAAAGTCCAGGTCTTATTTTATCTGAACGATGCCTTCAGGTAGGTTGCATCCCGTGACACTATTTCACCTAAGCCGAAAGAATATGAGTAAAATGTTTTGTTGGGTGCTCTAGCATTTTCTGACTTCAAAGAATGGCAAAATGTATGCATTTACATCTCTCCATTTTGTTACTTGCAATGATTTCCTTTGAAAGAAGTCTCCAGTGCTAGAGTATTTTCCAAGCAAGTTGCAAGTGTCACGAATATGAAGACAGGGTAATTAGGGGTTTTTTTTTTTACCCCTACATATTTGACATGTTTACAAACTATATTTTTTCCTTTCTAAGAATGAATGTATTAAGCAAGGTGCATTTGTAGACATCTAAGACATATTGTTGCTTTTAGCAAATTTCATCAATATGCAAATTGTGTCTAAGCTAGTTGTGGCAAAAAATGAAAAGTTGTAACAAGAGATCATATTGCACATTAAATGCCCTGAATTTATAAAATACTGTAGTAAAATTAATTTGTGTATTGCAAAGCATGTTAAAAATAAATATTGCGGTACTACAATTAATAGTAAAGTAGAAAATTATTGCTGTTTCATTGTACTGAATGGTACATTCTATGGTTGAGCGTTTTGATTTATGGGGAACAGGTTTGGTTTTGATTTACCATGTTAACAATCTGTTCCTTGTGCTGTCAAACTTATGCAATTTCTTGGTCAATGATAAGGAACTGGTGCATGTGACTTCATTCAGCTCCTACTCATGTTTTGACTGAACACAGCCCGTGCTAAGGCTCGATGTATGCTGGGAGCAGCACCATCAGATCCATGTGACAGCAACATGTACAGGACACGATGGCCAGGAAGGACTGAAGGTCATTATGTAGCCACTGTCACCTGCAATTTTCTGTCTCCTGCAGCCATTATTCCTGTGTGCTGATTGTTGTGCAGTTTCTTCAGTATCCACTAACTTATGGAAATGGTGTAGACATACCTCCCAAGCTGGAAGACATCTATGCGTCAACTTACAAAAAAAAGCTTTCAAGCTGGATCCAGTAAGAGTGCTGAGGCTTTCCTGGCTCTCTGTGTGTCTTGGGGTGACCAGACTGGCACGCTGTGTCCTACAGGGGATGCCTCCACCCTGATGAGGAGGAAGGACAGGCACTCTCACCCTCAGCTAGGCTGCAATTTTGCTCATAGGCTTGCACTTTAGTTAACGAGTGGAAAATTAAAAACTGTGAGTTGGAGTTAGGAAACAAATCAATTGTGAGCTAGAAACCTCATGAATTAAGCGAATTGATGTTAGACTAACCTTTATGAAGGGGATTGAGCCCTTCTGCCTTGTGTTTGTTTTCTTTCCTGATGAGTTCATAAAGTAAAGTTCAATTGACAGAGTGCGTTGCCCTGCAAATTTGAGAGCTCCAAACAGTCCGTGACAGTGCAGACAATGACACTGTAGGGGAAAAGAAAAGGCATTTAAGTGCAGAATATAAGTCCCTAACTTGTTTCAACATTACTTTGAAATAAAAATGTGTATCATCTTTGAGTTAGCATCAATTTCTAGTTCTGATGTCTGACAAGAAGTAGATTCTACTTTTATACATTAAAATAGTCATATTAGAAAAGACTTCTCATAAGAATCTTTCTATAATTTTTTTATCAGCTTTAACCATTATTACAAAGTGGGAGAAAAATATGGATGTCACCTGAATATTCTAAAAACTTGGAATTTTTATCTTTTAAAAGCTCTCTTGTTATAAGACAACAAATACATTAATGATAGTTTGTTTGTAGCACAATTTTTATTAACATTTATTAAATATCTGAAGTTTTAGTAATACCCTTATTTTTTATTACCTTTTAAGATGTTCTTATTAACTGTGTTACACAGATGCATGTGCTCCATGGTTCTGAGATTCTCAATATTGCTACAAAACTCCTAAGAGGGAATCTTAAGCAATATTCCAAGTGACAGATTATTTCAACTTTGGGAATGTTAGTCAATATACATCTTTATTTAATCTCTTTCTCTACTGCTGCAGTCTCCTGATCTTGTCAAACAGTATGGTCATTTAAAAAACATTGTCAGTATGAACACATCACACTGGATAAATTTGGACCCTTATACTGTGTAGGCATTAGCCCCAAGGGCAATACAGAATTGGATGCACTGTTCATACCTAAATCTGATTTGGAATTTTCTCTTGAAGTTAGTTGTCTTTCTGAAGTGTTTCTTGCCAAAACCTAGAGGTTTCATTAAAAAAAAAAAAAGTTTTGCCTAAATTTAGTAAAACCCTGATGAAATTTAAGAAGAGGCCATGCTCATATTTGATTACCTGCCAGGAACCTTCAGTATTGCCTGGTCTGGGTTTCAGGCCCTCTTCTCCTTGTCCTACTTCTGAACAATTCTGTCATCTTCAGGCCTGCCATGCTACAGGGTATAGACTTTTTGGTGACATTGGCTGCCCGTGGTTATAGGACAACCTTTATGTGTGACCTTTCTGTGTAACTTTTGAAATTGAATGATGACATATTAAGTTATGACATTTAAAGCTCCATGATTAATTATTTCATTTCATTCTTACTTCATGTGGGAATAATAGCAGGTAAGACACTGCTTTATAAGACATACTGTGTAACAGGAAATCTTGATGTGGGAAAAAAACACTCTCACAAAATCTTGTCAGCCTTGGTTATCAAAAAAAATACAAGTAAATACAAAAAAATCCCAGAACATGGATAGATATTTTACAGAATTTTATATATAAATATGAACAAATTATTCTCCGGATAAAATAAATTAAAGAAGAAAGTGACCTAAGTTGAATTATACATACAGTCACAGGCCCTCTGACCATTCATAATTTAGAAGCAAAATGAAAAACATCATGGAAATTATTCATCCTGATTTTTCACTAAATGCCTGTATTATGCATCTGATTTTACCTTTATCACCCAGTTTTACATGGAAAGGAATTCGGCTGCATATTTGACTAACTGTTCTTTATTTAGAAGTGTGAAAATAAAAGCATATTGAAGTTCTCATATGAGTAGTAGGATGAAGCTTATCACAGCTGATGTAGTAAAGAGTTTGTGGATATGGATCAAAGTAAATTACAAGAGGCTCTAGACTATCTCACATGTGAATGAATTAGGGGAAACACCACAGAAACTCACTGATGTGAGAACAAGTCAGGCGTAATGCACACTTGAATGAATTTTCTCTTGGTTCTCTTTTTTTTTTTTCAATTTTTCACATTCTGAGCTTATGTTTTATTTTAAATTCTTCTACTCAAGTCTAGTAAAGTCTTGGCTTCAACGGAGAAAATCTCACTGTCACCAAGGGGCAGGAGGCTAGCAGAACAGGTAGAAGGGAAAGAGATGAAGGATTTAGATGTAATTCTGCTGATTCAGTTATTATGTGTAAGTAGGGATGTGAAACCTGCATATTAGTTTACTCTATGTCTGTGAGATGACTGCGAAGGCTAATCCAATTTGTACACTTCTTGATTTTTTTCTAAAAAATAATTTCTAAAATAACTTCTCAAATCCCAGGTCACCTCCCATTGTTTTCTAACCATATAGAAGAGAGGAAAAAGGGGCATGATTGCCAGATCATCAGTGATTTTAAACAAGATTGGTAGAACAGCTGAGATCTTGGGGGATTGAATAGATTTTGAAGTAGGGGTTGACAATAGATTATGAAGCTTTGGACATAATCCTTTGGAATATGTAGAGGACAAATAAATTAAGGAAGTGGAAAACTTTAACAAGTGCATGACTGCAGTCTGCATTATTTCCAGGGATCATAGCTGAATATTGTTTCTTTTTCCTCACTTGTGTGACAACTGAAATTTCAAAAATTAGGGAACTTGATTTAGAAATTGGTTTGCTAACTAGCAAATGCTTGGGTTTTCTAATGAAAAATACATGAGGGATTCTTCAGGTGTTAATTTTTACAAATCCTTTAACACCATGTTAAGATGCTAAGCAAATTCAGAGAAAATTGTGGATCTTTTTCTTCCTGTATGCTATATTAAATGACTATATTTCTGCATGTCTAGTATGTTGAGCAGGATCAGGATATATACTCTTCTACCATGACCTTCCAAGAAATATTAGACACATAATTTATGAGTGGCAGAATACAACCAAACCATGAGTAGGTAAAAAAGTCAACTCCATACAATATAAATAAATCTGTGAGTTCAAGGAAGGTCATGACATGTTTGATTTATACATTAGCCTGTCAGACAACACTGACAAAATCATTGACTGAGGATGTGCGGGAGGAGTTATTTGCTACTGGTTCCTGTTTTAGCTTTTCATCCCACAAAACTGCTAGATATTTTTGTTCTCTGAATTGTTAAATTTTGTGTTCTTAGACTTAAAGAAAACTTTACAGCTGAAAAATAACATTATAATAGGTAATAAGATACATGCCGCAATAAAAATTACAAGGTACTTAATTTTAACCTGATTACCATATCATGGTTATCACAATATCCTACAAGGAATCTCATTGACTTTGATATAAAAATAGAACACAATAGTTGAATATAGAACATAATTATTTTACAGGGTCAGTCAGACATAAAGAAAGTAAAAACGTAATACAGTATGGCCTTACAGACAGATGAAGTATAGAAGATCTCATGCAGATACAGAACCTTTACTAAAGGAAAGAGTCACTGAGTATCTGTAAAACTTCCTGTAAAAATGATCCTATTACTCAGGGTAGTGAGAGTTTCCAAGACCCTCCCTTTGAAAAAACACCTGAAATATACCCTAGCATGACTTTTCTTGAGCAGGGATGTCAGAAAAGATGACCCACTGAGGTCCCTTCCAACCCATTCTGTGGTTTTATTGCCAAGAAGTTTTTTCCAGTTCCTGTGCCTTAAATGTAACTAGTATGTAGATATGATTCTCTTCTTTTTAGTAGTGCAAGACACAAGTCGTATTATACGAGACTGCGCTCATTCTCAGAATAAAAGTGTTCTATCAGTTCACAGCATTCAAACAAAACTGTAGCAAAAGTTCATCAAAGGAAGACATCCTTAGAGCATTCCATGTTTCTGTCTATACTCAGGTATCATTATGTAAGGTATACCTATTCATAGAAGCCTAACAGTGAGAAAAATATTTCGCATTATTGATGACTGGTAAGCCTGCAGTGGCAGTTACACCAGTTAACATGGAAAGCACATTAAAGGAATAAAGGCAGTTTAGTGACAGTTCAGGAGCAGAGCCAAACAAAGAGTAAGATGGAAAAGGCAGAAGTAGCAGGATGCTAGGCTTTATTTAGACATGCTGATAAATCGTAGTTTATTGATTGAATGTTGAATGAAGGACTGAGACTACTGCTAGAGGTGAAAGTTTGAAAGGATATCCAGAGAGGAACTGGACATAACACAATATAGTGTACATATTATATAGTAGTTTTCTTAATGAAGTAATTTTCAGTGATTTGTAACTTGGAGAATTTCTTTACTAAAAGTATTATCTGTGTGCTTTGTAATCCCTGAGTAGTAGTATGGGCCCATCTCTAAATCTATGGATATTTGCTGTGATTGTTCATAGTTTAATATCTGCTAGGCCTTTTTATAGCAATTCCTCTAAACAGATAAAGGCATATTTATATTTTTTTAATGCAAAGAAAATTCCATTAGCTGTTAAGATTTATACTTTTCTTTAATCTGTTTTACCAGAAGAGGAGTGTGAATTGGGTATTATTATACTGGGTTTTAATTCTATGCTAGTTTATTCTTTTCTGAATATTGATGTATACTATTTTATAAGAATAAAAGAGTATCTGGGGCTTACTGTAAATATCTGCTGGCAGGTATGCAGAAATACCAGTTGCCAAATATGCAAACTGTTCTTTTGTAATTTGGACCAATTTTCTTGGTGAGGGAATGCTATAATCACACAATTTTTGCTCATACAGGTATTGCTGTATTTCCCGTGAAGATGAAAAAGGAAATGTACAATTTGTTGATATCAGAAAATTATGTAATGCTGATCTTTGAAAACTAATGATAAAAAAAAAAGAATCATCAAAATGCAATTTCCATTTTTTTGAATGATTCTACTTTGCTTTAAAAGCTACATGGAAAGCAATATATATTTAAATTTTTCCAAGATATACTTTTTTTCAGAAATTTTAGTTTTAAAGATGTTTTGCTAGTTTTTAATTTAGAGTACTATCTTGTAGGTTTATAATCTACATTTTGTATTAGCCTTTGTTTTTATAGTAGCAACTACTATATATACCTGATCAAATCATCTTTCTGATTTCTTTTGTTAATTGTAGTTATTACTGTATTTGATATCTTTCTACATACATTTCAGAAACCTTTAGTCCTCATTCCGTAGCCTTTTTATATATTGAAATACAGACAGTGATAAGGATTGTAAATTCCTCCACATGAAGGACTGTGGAAAACTTGGGTTTGAATATATGTGCAATACCTGACTGAACTTCCAAAATGAAGTAAAATTCAAATCAACTTATTTCTAAGATCTGGATTTGTATTGCTCAGAGGGAGGATTTTAATTTCCCTAATGCATTTTAAGGAGCATAAGAATAAAGAAAATTTATTTCCCTCTTCTCAGTTCTAAAGGAAATTTTATCTTCAATAGATTCACCATACTTTTTTCACAGCTTTTGGTAACTTACCTGAATTAGGTGGTTCTCCTGATTTATAAATTTTAGCCTAAAAAATCAGAAGTGTTTATATTTGCTAGTGAGAGCTACGTTTTGAAATCCAGTTGAGAAAATAGAAATGCTGGCTTTCCAGAATGAAAAATATACCAGGAAATTTGACACTGGAAAATACATGGTGTATCTTAATACACAATAGAACAATAGAACAACTCAGTTTCAACATAAATGAAAATCCTAATTCTTTGAGTCAATTATACAAATTTGTCAGATTGTGACAGTGATCTCTGTAGACAAAATCCATCAGGAACACCTGAGAGTTTGTTACAAATACGTGTGTATGTCTGTATCTATAACAACTGGACGTAGTACTCTCACTTAGTAGTGAGTAGTGAGTAGTACACTCACACAGCATGAAAAGAAACTAAGGAAAACATAGAATGAAACAAACTCAGGGTATGTAGGGAGAATATAAAGGGTAAGTGGGATAAACACACATATTTTTCCTTGCTGAAAAGATTATTGTGAGTATACTCCTAAGTTATCTTTTTTTTTCTGTTTGTTTGGATTTTTGCTTTTTAGTAGGTACGTAAATGGGTTGGTCGGTTTGGTTTGTTGTTTTTTGGTGGGTTTTTTTCTATTTGATGAGAGAAGTAATTTGAGTAATTTCTTGAGGAGATGATATCTCTCCTCCATGAAAATGCTGACCTTAGATTAACACTTAAGGGAAGGACTGACCCAGTCTGTGATAGGGAATTAGTGGAGAAAAGTCCATACATTTCTACAGAAAAAATGTGGAACAAGTAATCACTATTTAAATCAGATTTTCTGTGCACTCTCAGTCAGCCCAAGATTCAGTTCACTGCCCATTTTTATAAATGTGCAGTTTATACAAAAGACTTCACCTGCATTGCAGTTTTTCTTGAAATTACCAGTTACTGAAGATTTTAGCATTTCTACGCATAGATTTATTATATGAGTTGCTCTGAATTCTGCTTTCCCAGCAGCAGTTGATTTTGTTGGTTGTATAATGTGGCACATGCATCTTAAGAATAATTGTTATGATAGACATTATTTAGTCTATTTATTCATGGCAATTTACTGAACATTAGTGTAACTGCATGGGGCCTTTAGCTACCAACAGGTAGCTGAAGTGTCCTGTTAGCTACTGGGAAAGAAAGAAATGGGCAACCACCTGTCAGTGTAGTAAAGCAGGTGTATGCTCTTCTGTGTGTCATAACAATTCTCCAGGCGGAAAGTAAAGTGGGATGTAGTTTCAGGGACAGGGACTGCTGTTTGTAGTTAGTTTATTTTATGACATACAAGTATGAACGTGCTCAGGTTGTTAACAAAAAATTTGTATGAGCAAATCAGGTGAAGAAAATGCTAAAAAGTAGTGTTTGAAAAATCTGTTGTATTTGCCCTCAGTCAGCTTACCCTATTGACTGGAAGCTGGCTATAGAAAGGAAATGTGGAAAATAAGGCAATAAAAGCATCTGATTGTTGAAACTTTCATTTTCTAGGATATATGGATAATTTTGTGTATCCCTGCATAGTTTTATAGTTTTTTTAAAGGTATTAACTGCTAGATTGTTACAGATGCTTGAAGGTACAAACAAGAAAAATTAGCTGTTACAGATGCTTGAAGCCACAAGCAAGAGAAATTAACATAACTAAAGTATTTCAGGTTTATTCTACTCTCTTCCTTCCATGATTTGCTGTGCTTTTCTTCTTATCTGAGTCAGATGTCTTCAAAATCCCACTTTCTTAGCTTAGGATACAGCAGCAAGCTTTTACTGTTTTGTTTTGGTTTATTTTGAGGCTTTTTTGTTTCTTTTTGGAGCCAGAGGGTTGCTTGATGATTTTTTTCTCTGTTAAGTATTAGTTGGCCTCATTGACTTGTATTTTTCCTACAAGCACATGCATATGTATATGAAGGCAAGTATAAATACACAAATTCTTACATGAATAAAATATGGTATGCAGTTCTGTCACCTTCACTGTTAATATTCTTCTTTTTTTATAATGTGTGTTAGGTTAGAATTTGTCTGCAATATTCTTTGTCACAATTCATGGATTATTTCCATTGAGGAAATATGGAATTCACATGCTGGGGAGAATCAAGTGACTGAGTGTTTTGTTTGACTTCCAAAATTAGTGACAGTTGTTTTCATGAAGTTCTATTTCTCTGATTTTTTGGTTGTCTTTGTGTTATGGAAGAAGCTCTTACAGCATGAGGCCAGTACTTACGCCTGCAGTTATTAGTCATATTAACTCAGTTGCCATTATTTGTCTATCTATAGTTTGTCACTATGGGAGAAATATTGCTCTGTGAACAGAATGAATATAATTCCAGTGTTCATCCAGAAGAAAGAAAAAATACACTTACTGTGTCTGTAAATGAAATGACCTGGGACTGTCCGCTGGATATCAACACTGATATAACAAGATTGATCTAACTAACAGGCATCCATCATTGCTCAAAACACATCCCACAAACTCTGCCTCAGGTGTGTAGTTGCCCACACCTCTGTATCATGACAAGTGTTGTTTGCGTACTACAGCTGTAACTTAACACGTGGTCATTTCTTACAGCGTCCCGGCTTCATGATCCAGATGGGCCTTTTGTTTTCCACATACACTCTGGAGAACCAAAGTTACCCTGCTGGAAGTTAGTGGAAGAAGCTTCCCTTCATTCATTGTTACTTCTTCCACACTCTGAGCCTGTACTACATAGGGATGAAGTGATTGCCATGTCACCCTAGCAGGATGAACAAAGCCCAAGAGACTCTTCCATGCCATGCATACCCATAATCCACTGTATCAGCACTTACACACAGGACAAGACACCTTGCTCTGTTGCTGTGCACATGTAGTTTTGACAGATGCTGATCTACCTGCTGCATGTGCTGTGAAAGAATGTCTTCCTGTTGCAGTGACAGTTTCATGCCAAAATTTTTCTGGTTCTGTGCAGTTCAGCAAGATTCTCACCCTAAAGCATGTCTGTATCACCTCCTTCATTTTCTCTGATTTGCAGGAACCAAGCAGTTTCACTCTCTAGAGTCCGACTTCAGGCCTGATCCCACTACCAAGCTTGATTCTCCCTCATTTAGGATCTTCTGAACGAGCAGTGCCTCTCATGGAATATGATGAATCAGAACAGACAGCCTAGAATTGAGAATTCCCTTTTCAGTATAATCTGACTAATGTGGACTTCACTGCTGAGCAGTTCTAGAGCAGTGGGTCAGGTTGTGTACCGCCATGTATCTAATCCCAATGTCGTAGTGGAGAGTTAATAGCCACCATGACTCTCTCCATGCATTTGGCAACTTAATGTTAATAGTCAAAGACTTCTTATGCCAAATATCTTTTACTTTTGCCCAGCTCTGTACAAGACTCTACAGGGACTCAATCCTTGGGTACGTCCTCTTTGAGTCTAACAGATCCCTTAACTATGACATTTTTAGACATGGCATTCAGCCTGGAGAATTGAACTCTGGGGAGCATGCCAAATAGGTATGGAATTATACTTCCTGCCTGTGGTGGATATTTGCTGGTCTGGGTTAATCCTTTCTGTGTGGGGAGAGTGCTTTTAGGGCTGGCTGAAACTGCACATATTGACAGAGGTCAGAGTCCTGTCACAAGAGCTGACTTTACAAGAGTGTTTCACTTCCGCCATTCATAGAAGCAGGAGCATCTGACTGTAAGCACGGGAGCAGCACGGGCCAGGGATGGAAATTTCAGGCATGAATAAGAATTGATTTTAAGACAATAAGAAAGTTTGTGTACATGTCAGGCAAGGCTTGAAAATTCAGCTTAAGTGCATAGTTTTCAAGTAAGGATGATAGCTACTTAATATTTTTATTTGTTTTTCAAGCTGCTTTTTAAATGTTTTTTTTATACTGATACCCTATGTTTCCTCTTTAGAACAGTGTCTACAGGGTAACTTCAGATTGTATGTATTGGGGATTTTTTGTTTGGTTGGGTTTCATTTAATTCTTTGGAGCAAAAAAAATCAAAATCATTTGAGCTGACCTTTGAATTTTAAGTTTAACCATAAATAACTATTTCACTTCCACATATTTGTAAGGCTAACAGTAAGAAAATGTTCTAGTTGAGAGACAGAAAATTGAAATTGTACAACCTTTTAATTTAATCATGAATAATGTTAATTTCTTGGCTCTTGATAATGAGTGGAAGAGAAGCACAGAGTCAGTTTCTGAATGGAATGTAACAGCATCTGCTCTTTGGTTCTCTTTTTTTTTTTTTTTTTTTGTTTGTTTGTTTGTTTGGTTTGGTTTGGGGTTTTTTTGTTTATTGCATTAGATAATCAGCAGGAAATCCTTAGATCATATATTTGTCTAATCTACAAATGGATACTGAGTATAAGATCTTATGAAAAAAAATCACATGAAGAATGCTAATTAGTAATGAAAGGGAGGCAAGACAATTTTACACCTCCTACAAAAAAATGGGGCATTTTTGAGACATGAAATGGAAGCAAGTTGTCTTGGTGACTTTATGATGTGTATCCCATATCGTTGCCCTATGCCCAGAATTAATTCTTGTGCCTTTCTATGCCTTTAAACTGAGCCTGAGAGGGGGAAGGAAAAACTGAGCAAAACTTTCTCAAACCAGTTTGCAGCTTGTTCAAGGTCACACAGAGAGAGCAATTTTTTTTCCAGCTGCGGCAGGGGAGGGAGGAGGCACCCAGCTTGCGGCTGCCCAGTCAGCTATTGGCCAGTTGTTCAGCTTCTTTTTCTCCAGAAGGAGACTGAGACTTGAACTTTTTTTTCCTTCCTTGGAATTTCAGATTTTCTCCCTTTTTTACTGGACTGCTTCAATATCAGAGCACATCGGGAGGACTTTCCACTGAGCACAGAGGGCCTGGCCCTGGGCCAAGTCTCAGCTCCGAGGAGACCAAAGGGAGGACTCTAACACTTTCCCAGATTTTTCCTCCACGGCGAAAGATTTTATTATTTAGCCTTATTTTCCTTTTCCTGTGTGTTTGTTAAATAAATAGTTTTTATCTCCTTCACTTTCTTTGAGGAAAATTTATTTTTCCCGAACCTGGTGGGGAAGGGGTGGTGACCTGCCTTCTCTCAGAGGTATATATTTCTAAATCTGGGCCAAACCGGAACACAAGTACTCTTGATATGGTACATGTATAATTAACTATGGCAGATAAATAATTTAATTAAAAAGAGAAAAAGCATCTCCTCTAACTAAGGGGGGGAACAAAGCGAAAAAAAAGTATTTTTGTCATGGATGATTATCATTTCAAACCCTCTGTGGGATCTGTAGAGATTAGATCCAATTTCCATGAAGTGAAGATGCTTACACCCAAGTAGAAATCATGACTGACACTTTTTCAGGATGGGAAGAGTCATTTCTGTGGTAACTTCAGTTAAGCTGTGGAATTTGTTTTGTTTCTTTGCTTAAGAATTTTATAAGTATTTTGAACTATGCTGTATGGTTTAGATGATACAGATAAATAGTGTATATAAATATATATATGACATTTGTCTTAATTTGGGATTATTTGCAATTTGAAATAACTGTGTTAGAGAGGGGTTCTTATAATTCAAGGATTTGATAATTTTAAAAGCATGGCCTGGAGAAATAGAGTGCATTTCTATTAGAAAACAAGCCAGAGAATATACCATCACAAAGGCCTGAAGAATTAAGTAACCTCTGGGTGACTGTGTGTGATGCTGAAGGCTTCTGGTATACAGTATCAGGTAAACACTTCAACTCACAGATCACAAGAAGAGAGTCCCAGCAGCATACTCACAAGTACCAGCTTTAGAGGATTAGTTGTAAAACTTTTCAGAAATACAGTGCTACAAGCCTTTCAAAGTTCCAGGGAATTTCTAGTTTTGAAAAGCTCATAAGTTCTTATGGCTTTATGGTTATTTATACTGCTGTGGACATCAATAGCATAATAAAAAAAAAAATAACAGTTTGTAAAAGATCTGTGGACAGTACCATAATAAACACAGAATATTTTGCTGAGGTAGTGAATTATGTTTGATTTAAAGGGAATCCATGTATGGTTTTGACCTGTTTCCCTCTGTGAAGTTTGGCAAGACTCTGACAAATTTGAAGACAATATTAGCTAGTGTTGCTGCAGACATTCAATATTATCAAGAGTGCCAGCCAATGGGAGACCCATGTCAGAAATTGTTGTTGGGTAGTGTCTTGGGATGACTTTGTGATGTGTATCTCCTATCGCTGCCCCATGCCCAGAAATTAATTTTGTGCCTTTCTGTGCCTTTAAATTGAGCCTGAGGAGGGGGAAGAGACAAAACCGAGGGAACTTTCTAAGCAGTTTGTTTTCATGTTTTCAAGGACACAGAGATAGAGATGGCTCTGTGTTCACCTGAGGGAGCAGAGCATGGCGGGGGAAAGCACCCGGCTTGCTTTTGGCCAGTTTTTCAGCTCCTTTTTCTTTCTCCGGAGACAGATGGAGAGCTGAACTTTCGTTTTCCTGGGACTTTGTTTTTTTTCCTTTTTTTCTCTGCTGGACTGTTTCAACATCAGAATACATCAGGAGGAATTTCCACCGAGGCCTTGGCCCTGGAGGTGGGCCCACCACTCCATCCCAGCTCCAAGGAGGGGGAGAGAGAGACTACAGAAGGACTCTGAAATTTTCCCAGGTTTCTCTCAGCAGAGCAAGAGGTTCTATCATTTAGCATTATTATCCTTTTCCCGTGTGTTTGTTAAATAAATAGTTTTATCTCTTTCACTTTCCTTTGAGGAAAAAGTTTCTTTTTTTCCTGAACCTGGTGGGGGAGGGATGGTTGTAACCTGCCTTCTTTCAGAGGATATATTTCTAAATTTGTCCAAACCGGCACAGGTAAATAAACTGGTAATGAATTAGGGCACTGTAAACCTAGAGCATGATGGCACAGAACAGAGCAGGGTTAGCAGAGCTTTCAAAATTGCTGTTAGAGCCACTACGTAGTCTCTGCCTGTGAAACAGCATCTCTCTTCTTTAAAGAGCTAACTCATCTTCCATTCTGTACTCATGAAAGTTCATAGCCTGTTTAAATGCTTCCATAAGCAACTACCTGGAAAGAGCAATTTGAAGATGCAGTCTGCCAATATGGAAGAAGTCTGAACTGTGTAGCTGTGATTCAATCTTCGGAAATATGCCAGAGTAGTGAGGCTGATGTAAGGGACAAGACTAACCACAAACCAGCCTTAAATTGAAAGGAAATGGTTGTTTACAATACACAGAAAGTAATTTTCCCAGTTACACTCTTTAGGTGACATCTTTGGATGCTGTTTACATTTTTAAACATTGTTTCTCAAAATATTAATTGAAACCAAGGTAACTCAGACTTCATTTGATCTACATTTTTTTCCATTCTTGGTTCTGTTCTTAAACTTCATTTTATTAATGGATGGCAAGGACACAGAGGTAATAACACAAATAAAAAAGGGAAGCAGTTGTCTTTCTCTTTTATTACTTACTGAATTTTAGGTTGCTTATATACCAGTATGCAAAGCCAAAATAAAACTAACATGATATAACCTTCGCTCTTTCTATTTTCTGTGCATAAAATCCAAGAAATCTCAGATCTCCTTTTATTAAAGAGGAATATCTTTCTAACCTTGAAAAAGATGCTAAAACAGAGATCAACTTTTAGTGAAGTACAGATACCAGGTTTAGAATAAACCTGCATTACTTACACAGTACTAGTATTAATAAATGCATAAGGAATAGCAGTGTTGGTACTTACTGAAATTGAGCCAAACTTTCAATTACTTCAGCGACGAGCTTAAAACTTGGAGTTTTGATCTGCAGATGATACTCAAAGCCTTCAAAGAATGGCTATCCCTCACAAGGTGTTTCTCAAGGAAATCTTGGGAGATGAGTCAGCATTCTGAAAACTTATAGTCATATGAGTTGAGTGACTGCAAACTGCCTAATCGTCTGTGGGGGATACATCCCAATCGGGAATCTTATCTCTGCTTTTATTTCTTAAATATCTTGATTTCTGAGAGAAAATGTGTCATAATCTAAGTCATTAGTTCTAAGGTTAGACAATTCTCCAATTACACCCACCCATGTGTGATGGTTTCATTGTCAAAATCCTTATTAAGAAAAAATTCCATAACCTGCATATTAGCAATTGTATGCTTCCATTCTAATTGAATTTTGATTGCCAGAAATCTAGTGTGAAGGAATCAATAAATAGTGATGTAGTTTTGTTCCAAATACACATTTACTTTTGAGATCCTATTAACCCTTTCCACTCCTAGCAATTAGATCAATTCCATACTTCCTGAAGAAAGGGGTTCATGAAGAAAAACTGTATGATCGCAGAATGAAAGGCCTGGCTGCTCTTGTCACAATAGTAATTTGCATTAGGGGCTTTCATAGGCAATTAAAACATTTTAATTAAAGCTGTTCAAGATGTTCTGAATATTCTGTAGTTAATAGAAAGACACTTGTTATCCCAGAGTATAACAGCAAGTAACATGAGGGTGCTGGTGACATGAATTAATTGCTCTATCACCATGATATAAAATAGGTATTACTTATCAGTGACAATGCAATGTCTCCATTAGAAACAACCATAATAATTCAGTAACATTTTGATGCTGCAGCTTTTCTCTTGGTAACTATGCAGTAAACCATTGAATTCATGTCCTCATTATACTCAAGTATATCAGTTAGTGCATTTTCCAGCATGTTCAATGTTCTTTGTGAGAATATTTTTATAGACAGCTTCTTGGAGTATAAATAAATATTTTTACTAATATATATCAGCTACATCAGCACTTGAGAACTACTTTATATTCAGTTCTGTTGGTGGTCTGAATTATTTTTGATTATTTAAAAATATTAATGTAGTACTGCACTAACTGTAATGTGCAATATTGAAAGATATACTGAGCTCTAGAAAGATCAGCAAATCAGGTTAATATGAATCTTGCTTTACTGGGAACTATTTTCTACATTTAGTAGTTAAGTGGAGAAATCTCCTATTCTGTGATATTAACAATAGCATTCCAAACAAGAAATATAGGTTTTGACTCTGCAAGGTCATGTTCATTAGAATGAACCAATTTATTGTCTTTCTCCATGGTAGAATGATGCACTTCAAGTAAGTTATCAGATCTCATGAAAGTAAATTCAGTGTGTTTAAATGCACACATCTGTATTATCTTTACATTTCACAAAGTTTCTACTACTATTTGCTTGTGGTAAAAGTGCAAGAAAATGTATGAGGCTTTTATTGCAGGTCACTGCATTATAAAACAATGTTTTTGCAAGAAATCATACCCAAATATATAAAAATCATGTTTCTACTGTTCATCTTTATTTCTAGTGGTGGACTTGGCAGTACTAGGCTAACAGTTGGACTCAATGACCAAAAAGGTCTTTCTAAATCTAATGACTCTATGATTCTATGATATAGCGGTTGCTCACAATTACAGATTAGTCAGCTATACAGCTGACATCATTAGGCATATTACAGTACAATGCATAGAAAAGCAACCTTAGTTTAAATACCAGTCTCTCTACTTAATTTCTTTAATAAATCAGCTCTACTTTTGGCACATTTTGTATTAATGTAAAATAATTTGCATAAGAAAAATCACTGGAATGGACAAAAACCCAGGTGGCATTGGGTACAATAGGGCTTTATTTAGTGAAATAAAGAATGTCATTGGGCAATTTTAAGGTAAAATGTGTAACTTACTGAATATTTTTATACAGAATTAGTAGCAAGGCTTTATTCCACTACTGAGTAAGACAGGTAAATAATTTCAATTTTGTAGTCTGCAAATAATAAAATACAGCTGCACCTGAGGTGGCTTTTATCACAGAATCACAGAATAACAGAATCATTTAGGTTGGAAAAGACATACGTAATCATTGAGCCGAACCTTTGACTGAGCAGCACCCTGTCAACTAGACCATGGCACTAGGTGCCATAGCCAGTTGTTTCTTGAACACCTCCAGGGATGTTGACTTCCCCACCTCCCTGAGCAGCCAGTTACGATATCTAAAAACCTTGTCAGTGAAGAAATTCTTCCTGATGTCCAACCTGAACCTCCCCTGGTGCAGCCTGAGGCCATTTCCTCTTGTCCTGTTCCTGGCTGGCTGGGAGAAGAGACTGACCCCCACCCTGCTACTCCCTTCTTTCTGGCAGTTGTAGAGAGCAATCAGGTCTCTCCTGAGTTTCCTTTTCTCCAGACTAAACTCCAGCTCTCTCAGTTGCTCCTCATACAACTTACTCTCTCTAGTTGTATGAAAGTAACCAGCTCTGTTGCCCTTCTCTGGACACACTTCATCACCTCAATATCTTTCTTGAAATGTAAGGCTCAGAACTGGACACAGCACTCAGAGGTGTGGCCTCACCTGTGTCGAGCACAAAGCGAACTTGGTCCTGCTGGCCACAATATTTTTGATACAGTATTTCTGACATTTTTGATTTAAGTCTGCTAGCTGGACTTGTGCAATGTTTCCAGGAAATGTTATGTGTAAGTTCTAGCCATTAATTAATGTTCCATAAAAATGGACTTTGTCCAATAGCAATGGATTTTGAAAATATAATCTTACTTCTCTTTATGGGAAAAACTGAATTGAGCAACACTTGACTTTTCTGTAATTGCGAGTTATGGCAGCTATTGAAATTTTACCTATAGACCAGTCACTGAGATTCCTTGCAGATCTGATTCATATCATAGAGAAGCTACCCATGGAAAGAGGCACCAGCGGGAGGACCCAGCCGGGCTTGGACTGTCAGCGTGACCTATGTCTGTGGCAGATGAACGACGCACAAGTCTTCTGGACCTGCAGCCTGGCATCTGGTCAAAGGGCTTAGATAGGAGGAGAACTCAGAAGCAGGACAACATGAAGGACAAATTGTTGCAGAACTTTAAATGAAATGAAATCTTTGTACTTCAAACTTGCTGAACTTCTCTGGGCTCCTGCCAGGGCACAACCCTGTGGTGATGCAGAGAGCAGCACCAAGTCATGACTCCAGGCAGGAGGAAGGAATTGGGCAGTGCTGTAGCGAGTCTGAACTGGGCAGTGCAGGTTGGTAGGACAGCAGAGCCACAGGGCGTGGGGACAGAGGGTGTAGTGAACAAGAGAACTGGCCTGGGGTAATGACTGGTGGGGTGATGAGACCTGCTGGAGCCTGCATGTGTATACGGCTGTAAGAGCCCTGGACCATGTGCAGAGGGTCAGAGCCTGTGGCTGCCAAAAAGCAATGAGGCAGGGGCTGTCACAGCCTGTCCCCAGTGCCGTCACAGGGGTCCTGAGAGTTGATCCCTGACAGCCATCCAGCCAAGAAGGCAGATGCCCCAACTGCTGTCATTATCTAGGTGGCCCTTTGTTGGTCTCAACAGACTGGAAATGTGCCTGGCATTTTTACCCAGTATTAATGATTTGAGTTCTTTCTCAAAGATCCCGCCCATATTTCCCTAGATGCTCCTTCTTGCACTTTTATAAGAGAGCAGGGGCATTTTCTTTCTCTAGTCTTTGGGCACTTTTCTCATTTGCCGTGATTACAGATTATTTTAAATGGCCTCATGATGATATCAATCGGCTCACTCAGTACTTACGGGCGCATTCCCTCAGGGTCCATAGGTTTAATGTGTATCCAGTTTGCTCAAGTATTTTCTGAGCCAATCCTCATTCACACAAGGTACATTTTCTGTGCTACACACCTCCCCCTGGTCTGGGATTTCCCATGTTCAGTCTTGTTCATAAAGACTGTGCCAGTTTGGACAAATTTGGAGGAAAATATCCTCTGATAGAAGGCAGGTTACAACCATCCCTCCCCCACCAGGTTCGGGAAAAAAAAGAAATTTTCATCGGAGGAAAGTGAAAGAGATAAAAACTATTTATTTAACAAACACACAGGAAAAGGATAATAATGCTAAATAATAAAATCTCTTGCTGTGGAGAGAAACCTGGGAAAATTCCAGAGTCCTTCTGTAGGTGTAGTCTCTCTCCTCCTCCTTGGAGCTGGGTTGTGGGCCCACCTCCAGGGCCTCCACCTCCATAGAAAATTCTCCTGATGTGTTCTGATGTTGAAACAGTCCAGAAGAGAAGAAGGGAAAAAAACCCCGAAATCCCAGGAAAACAAATTTCAACTCTCCATCTGCCTCTGGAGAAAAGGAGCCGAAAGCTGGCTGAAAAGCAGGAAGCATGCTTCCTCTGCTCTCTACCACAGCAGAAGAACGCAGAGAAGTGTGTATATATGTCCTTGAACAACCGCTTTGAGAAGTTTGCTTGGGTTTTTTTCCTCTCCCCCCTCTTAGGCTCAGTTTAAAGGCACAGAAAGGCACAAAGTTAATTTCTGGGCTTCATCTGTTCTGGAGAATCTTACAGCACTAAGAGAGTTAATCTCACCCGGGCCTTGCAGCTGGAATTCACCTTTTGCTGTTGGTCTCCTAATTTCTGCCGGGTGGCGGCCGGAGCTCCTTTCAGTGTAGCATTTTATTTCAGCAGTCACACTGGGAGAGGCTGGCCAAGCCGCGGGGCTGCCTGCACGGAGCAGGGCCGGGGATGGAACAGGGCTGTGTGGCTCCGGGGTGGCTGTCTCCCAGCTGGCCTGGCCTGCACTGAGGGGGCTGCGCCGGGTGTCCAGCAAGCAGAAGCGGCTGAGATCTCAGCCAAGCCGTGCTGCAGCCAACCTGGCCAGGCCATGACAAGCAGGGCCCAGCCTGGCCCCCTGGGCCGCACCGTGGGTTCCCAGTTACCTGTCTGAAAGCCGGACGCAAGAGAGGCTTTCCCGGGCTTTGTTCATTCTTAAATGTAGATCACAGAGGCGTGTCAAGCTTCTTAAGTGGCTTAAAAGTTGTCAATATTCAAACTAGCCAGTTGATTGGTTCTATTGGGTCATAGAGGAAGCTGTAAGCACCTCTTTGCAAAGAATCACTTCCGTGACTGATGGAGCCCTCTTTGACTAAAAACCCAAAGTATGCTAAACCATGACAAGACCAAGTCAACAACAGTGTCCAGTACTTCAGCCTTTTCTTGTGTCTTGGGTCTATGGGCTTCATGCCTTGTTCATCAACAAGACCAACATTTTCTCCAGCCTTCTCTTTACCACTTCTGGATTTAGAGAATTCTTTCTAGTTGTCTTCAGCATTCTATGTCAGACTCAGTTGAGGTAGATTTTGGTTTCCAAGCCATGCATTCATCTGCACATCCAGTTAGTGTCTTTATATTTCTCTCAAGTTATCTGTCACTGCTCCACCTTTTCTGTTTATAGTTCAAAGAAAGACAGAACCATTTGCCTTCGTTGAGGACAAGTGACAAAATCCTCCTGTATTTTTATTCAAAAAGTGAATAAAAATAAATCTTATCTATTTTTTTTAAAATTCTTCTTCACTGAAAAACATTAAGCCTGAAGTGAAAGCAACATTGGGCCTGAACATTAAGCCAGAAATTAAACCAAACCAACCAAGCAAAAGATCAATAAAACACTTTTTATAAATCAAAATAAATGAAAATGTAAATCTTTACAGATGAGTCACATCTTTGCTGATATAAATATTTCTTAAATCTATATGGCAGAAATTTTATACTAGTTTTACTAAAGACTGACTTCCTGACGTTAATACAAATCACTTCGAAATATACGCAGAGAATATTTTTTATATTTGAACTAGTCTGAAAGGAACTCTGGGCAGGTTTTTATACCTATATATTGGGGCTGGGTTGGGTTCTAGGGCTCAGACCCAGGAAGCCGTGACCAACCCAGAGAGAGTGTCCTGCAAGGGACAGTCTTCCGGAGCTCTACGGTGCTCCCTCAGCCGCCGGGGTGCTTCTGCAGAAAGGTGCCTGTCTCAGCAGGCTGTCAGCTCTCTAGTGATTTCAGCAAGACTTCAGCTCTTGTTCTGCAAGGCAAACCCCAGGCTAGACCGGGAGGAGAGAGACAAGAGGCTCATTTAGCAGTTCCACATGAGGCAGTTTTATTAGTCCACACACCACAAAGGGGAGGCTAGGGACGAGCTCTCCAAACTCAAAGGGGGAGAAGGGTAGATCTTATAGGGATACAAGGGTGGGTATGAGAGGGTAGAAGCCAATGAGTTACAAAGAGTCTACATATGGTCTCTCAGAGGATCATGGTTCTTGTTTTCTCTCACCCTCACCGCGAAGTGCTGCCTTTTCCAAGGGGATCTTGCTGGGAAGTTATGCAATCTCTTTATCTCAGCAGGCCTCCTTCCAGGGCAGGGGCTGGGCATACCCCACACCTATAAATGCCATTTGGACATCTGTAGGAAAGGGCACAACAGCGTCTTTTCCAAAAATAGTATCTGAACCAACAACACTGATATGAGCTGTTTTAATTAAGAACAAGGTGTTTAATAAATTATTATTATTAATAACATATAATAAGAATAATAATTTCAGCCACCATAAATTAAAATTTGTGCTTTTTAAGCCCTTCTGGAACAAAGCTTAGCTAATTTTTATTCCATTTTGGTAAAGAATGCTCAGTGGTTTATTTCCCATTTCAACATCTCGTTTTCTGCACTTCCAATCTAGCTATGTAGCACTACATCTTGCGGCTTAACCGTAAGAACATTGTAGTAGTCCAGCAAAAGCAAGTAATGTATTAAAAATATAGGCATTTTCCTCTAAGTTGTATATAATGTCAATGACCAAAGTTTTATTACTTTAATGACTAAATATTGAGAAATATGACTCTGAGCATTTACAGGTTTGACTGCACCACAGGGTTCATTCCCATGGGATTTGGAGTTTGGAGTGCTTCAATAGGACTGCTGAACTACGTAACGCCAATCAAAGCACTGCTTTGACTATTAACATGGATAAGACTAGAATTTCTTACCTACCTTGTGCCTAGCAATACCCCCATGCATCCTGTTGACAAAAAACTGGCTGAGGCCTTCTGCACTCAATACTCCTTGTTAAACATCTCTGTAAGGGAGATGTAAGAATGTACTGTACGAAAGGTCAATGACATAGTGGTGATGCTTAACACTGTCTTTCTAAACAGATAATCAGGGCTTCTACAGTGTCTGAATAGACAAATCTATAGGTGGATTATGCCTAACAAGTTCAAGGCAAGAAAGATGAAGTTAATCTTGTCATTTTGGGGAGGAAGCTTTTCAAATGTACAGCATCTGAAACAAGTGTGATCAGGAATATTTCCTCTTTCCAGCTGACAAGAGAATTAGGTAAACCTTCATGCCAATCTGTTCAAGCTGTGCTCTCCTATGGTATTTTCAGCCCTTCTATTCCCATAAAGAAATGCTCAAAATACTTGGTGTCATGAAATATGAAAAAGAGATTGCAGATTATGGTGCAGAGAAGCCACAGACAATACAAAATGTATGTTTAAATGTATGTATAGGGGTTTTGTGGCAAGGTTTTGGAAGTGGGAGGCTACAGGGGTGGCTTCTCTGAGAAGCTTCTAGAAGCTTTCCCTGTGTCCTATAGAGTTGGTCCCAGACAGCTCCAAGACAGACCCAGTGTTGGCCAATGCTGAGCCCATCAGCAACAATGGTAACTGCTCTGTGTAAACATATTTAAGAAGGAAAAACAAAAGAACATGCTGGGGAACTGTACCCAGAGAAGAGAGGAGTGAGAACGTGTGACAGCAACAGCACTTCAGACACCAAGGTCAGTGAGGAAGGGGCAGGAGTTGCTCCAGGCAGCAGAGCAGATGTTTCTCTGCAGCCTCTAGTGCAGACCACAGTGAGGCAGGCTGTCTCCCTGTGGCCCAACGGTGAACAGATATCCACTTGCATCTCATAGAGGACTCCATGCTGAAGCAGGTGGATGTACAATGGGGGATGTGACCCTATGGGAAGTCCATGCTGGTGCAGGCTTCTGGCAGGACCCTTGAGCTACAGAGAGAGGAGCTCACATTGCAGAGGTTCCTGAAAGCCTGTACCCCATGGACGGGACTCAGGCTGAAACACTTCATGTAAAACTGCAGTTCATGAGATGGACTGACATTACAGGAGTTTGTGGAGGACTATGTCGTGTGGGAGGGACTCTATGCTGAAGTAGAGGAAAAGTGTAATGAGTCCTCCCTCTCAGGAGGAAGGAGCAGCAGAGACAATGTATGATGACCTGACCCTATTCCCTGTTCTCCTAGGCCACAGTGAGGAGGACATAGAGAAGTGGAACCCAGGAGGAAGGGAGGGCTGAAGGACATGTTTTTATAAAGTTTCATTTTGTTTCTCTATTACCCTATTCTGATTTGATTGGTAAGAATTTAATTTCTCTAAGTTGATTGTTTTGCCCATGACAATAACTGGTGACCAATCACTCCTTGTCCTTATTACAACATGTAAGCCTTTCATTATATTTTCTCATCCCTGTCCAGCTGAGGAGGGCAATGATAGTGGATCCATCCAGGGTCAACCCACCATAGTACGAAATGTGTGAGTCACTTGGGGTGGGCTTCCTTACACCATAGCAAAACCTGAATGTGGGAAGAAGAACTGCAAAATACATAAATTGCAAAATCTTAAATTTTATTGCAAATAGATAGAAATCTTCTAAGGGTCAGTTGTTATGTGGAATAACTTAGAAGGAGGAAGGGCGTAAGTTTTCATTACACTCTTCAAAAATGCCTTGCAACATTGCCAGAAATTAGATTGATCTGTAAACAAAAGGTAGCACAGAAGTAGTTAAAAGTTTTGAAAGAAAGCTAGAAGTTCCAAGTAAAAGTCTTTGTATGTTTTTACATTTGCAATCAATTTATCTCAATTGGTAGAGTTGAATAGTGAGGTGTAGCTTAAAATATATGATGGAATGGCCTTGCACATTTATTTTTATGGAGAACTTAAGCATATGTGCTGATGAGTGCACTCTTAGCCAGCAAATGCAGCTGCATTTACTGAAAATTTTGTCTAGAATCAAATTTAACACTTCCTAGTCACACTATCAGAAAACATGCAAAATGAATAATGAAAGTAAACGTTAGATAAAAGTTTATTCTGAATAAAAAATACAGGTGATAGCTGCATTTACAGTTTATTTCTCTGAGCTTAATTTCCAAAGTTGGGAAATTTATCTCCCTACTTTTTAAAGGTCACTATGCCTTTTTCTCATTAATAGCACATAGCTGTGAAGGCATTACTTTTGAGGAAGTGGTGCTCCAGAATGAAGTAAATATTAATTTACCTCAAAATATGAATCTTGGGGGAAACTAAGACTCTGTTATGTGTTCTGGACATTATCTTTTCTGGCATCATTTCCCTTCCAAAATGTAGAAAAGTGGTATTGCAGAGATTTCATTCAAAGTTATTCTGGGTAGCAGTGTTAAAAAGGAAATTCCTCCTCATTCCCTCTGAAAACATCTAATATTGTTTATCTTCAGTAATGTCTAACAAAATAAGCTACCAAATCAACAGATATTCAAGCCAATTACAATAGGTTTTGAAAGAATGGACATTTCTTCCTTTTTCATATAATTGATGCAAGAAAGCATATTGTTGAAAACTGCCACTACGTATTAATGACATTGAAATGCACGTTCTGTCTTCTGGTGAATAAAACCAAGTATGTAAATGTTAAAAATAATTTGGATTATATTTTTGCTATCTAAAATCATAGTATAGAACAGGTGGGATGAAATATTCTGTGCAAACCAATATTATTTAGTTGTATTAAACCTATACCAAATATATTTAGGGACTTCTATATGTTTTATGACCTGTTTTAGTAGAATTTTCATGTACACAAAACACACAGCAGGAGTTTTTATCTTAGAGGCCTTTTATGCTGGCTGGCTTCCAAACCCCCACCCAGCTCATCTCTCACTCCCTCTTCTCAGCAGGACAGGGGTAGGAAATATGATAAAAAGCTTTAACAAGTCAAAGTAATGACAGGGAGATCTTTTACCAGTTACTGTGACAGGGATAACAGACTGAACTTGGGAGAATTAATTGAATTTATTATAAACTAAAATTGAGTCAGGTGACAAGGATCAAAACCAAAAACTATAATACCTCCCTCTCACCCCCTAGTTCTTGAAAAGCTCAGCTTCACTCTTCTTCATTCCCAGCTCCTCAATCTTCCCTCCAAGCAGCACAGGGGGATGGGGAAATAGAGGTTGTGGTCAGTTTATAACACTGCCTCTCTGCTGATCCTTCCTTCTCACACTTTTCCCCTGCTTCAGCAGGGGCCTTCCACAGACAGCAGCACCTTAGGAAATATCCACCTGGTCCGACATGAGGTACTCCAGAGGCTGCAGTGTGGGTTCCTGCTCCCATGTCTGAAGCTGTTCCTCACCTACTTCATCTGACTTTGGTGCCTTCAGGGTTCTTTCTCATGCATCTATTTTTCTTCATTCATCATACTGATGGGCAGGGATTTGCCAGTATTTCCATACAGACACACCAGCTTGGCTGAGGGTCCCAGCTGAGACTTGCAGTGGCTCTTCTGGAGCCAGGCGGAATGGTCTGTGTCCAGCATTGAGCAGCACTAGTCACTCCTCACAGGCTCCATCCCAGCCCTCCCACCCCACTGCCAACACCTTGGCAGTTAAACCCAATATAACTTCTCTGTTTTGTCTTAGCACTTTTTTCTTACTTTATGGTAAAGTGTGGAGGCTGGTGAGCCTACGGAACAAGGGACAAAGAGAGTCCACTGGTGGGACATCCCTAAGATCAGAGATCCTCCCCAGGTCAGGGTGACAGAAAAGGCTTCCCCTGGGATGCATTGTTCTGTTATACTAATGTACCCCAGTTCTGCTTCCCCGGTTGGCCTCCCTGCCCCTCTATACCTTAGATGTCCCTGCCCTGGAAGGTTCTCCACTCCCTGTTCCCCCACTGCCCCTTGCCCCATCGCCACTCCCTCAGAATTTCCCCACTGGCTCCCATACCCTAACCCCACCTGTGTACTGCCCCCGTGCCCTCAGATCATTGGTTCCTGATGCTCCCTCCACTTCCATATTTAAACCTGGACCCTCCAATGTTACGTATCTTCGTTCCTGGACTCCTTCACACGTGGCTGCATTAAACCCCTCCCCTGGAACCCCATATGAAGACCCTTCCCATCTCTTTGTCGTCAACCCATTTTCTGGAGTTATCCGTGTGTGTGTACACATGTGTGAGTGTGTGGTGGTCCTGCTGAGCAGCTTTGCCTTGGAGACATTTTCAGAAGGTCGTGGCACCTCACTATCCAGCACTGCAAGCCGCTGTGACAGTAAAGTATCAAAGTGAGTGTTGAATTGTGAAAGATATACATTCTACATTTCTCTACTCAAGGTAAACCAAGTTTATATCCTCTCAAATCACATGGAAGACAACATAAAATTTTGACTTAGTATGAAAAACAGCTAGGTTTGAACAGCATATGAGGTTGCTCTTATTGGATTCTCAGTTCAGCATCAGTCATGGTTGATTTTTAAATTTCGAATAGACAAGCAATTGCTACTTCATCTTCCTCTTTAGTTTATGTTTCAAATGTGCTTTGCAATGTAAGTTAGAACCAGTAGGGGAAAAATACTGTTGGAGCTGGGGGAATTATATTGAGTGAGGAGAGGAATGCTAGGGACATATAAACTGAGGTCCACTGCTCAGGGTCTTTCTCTACATCAGAAGAAGTACTATATAAATGTTCTCAAGGCCTAACTTTTATGCCTAAGACTGGAAAACACCAAATTTAAGTACAGCTCAATGCACTTTCATGCACTGTTTTAAAAATAAACAGACTTCAACTACAATAAAGTTTTAGTACTGCTTTACACAGAGAATGATGAGGAAGAAAAAGAGTTCTCCTCTTTTGCACTTTGGTCTTTGAATAAAAGAATATCAGTCACAGAAACTCAAACTGAACTGCAGAAACTCTACTGCTGTAGGAGAAGCAGGTAAAATTGACAAAGGACAGCCAAGAGCAGAGAATTTTACCTTTCTCAGTATTAGATGAACTAAAACCAAATACATTATGGTAGTATTTAAACATCAGTACAAAGAAAACAATTAATTTACCTTATGTTATTCTTTTTTAAGTACTTACTAGGATTGTGATACTTTGATAATCACAAATATTGCAGTGTTCAGAAATTTTTAACTAGGATTAGATTTTTTTGTGTGTGTTTGCAATTTGAAATTATGATCTAAAAGTAGTCTGCTTTAACTATACAGGCTTTCCCAGATTTTGTCTTTTTTTTTTTTCTTTGGTTCACAACCCTTTTTATATTACTGTTAGTTTCATTTATACTTTTACCACTCTTATGTTTAAATAAAGAAAAGTAGAAAATATAATGAAGTAAAATTTCTGAGAAATCAGGAACAAATATGGAACTGAGTTATGCATTAAAGTTAATCTTAAGTGCTGATTGTACTTAAAATATATCATACATAGACAGTTTGACCAGTTTGAAGAATTCATCATCATGGATTTGAGTATTTCCAATCCAATGTAGATTGGATATTTAAGTTGTAAAGTCTCATTGTGTTTCTATCACTTTCAAAAATCATTTTGCATTTAACTTCTGTTTCTCAAACAGTAACTTTACCTCTGACATTTCAAGAAAGCACATGAAAGGAAGATTTTACGATAGCCTCTATTGTTCTTGAAGGTCAGCATTTTCTTTGAGCAATGAAAGCAAGGTGGAAAGTGATCATTATGGTCTTCACTCTGCCTAAAGAATTCTTTGATTTTGTTCAACATTTGTCATTTTCCAGCCACTCAGATCAGAAGAATACATAAGGATCTGTCATTCTTATGACATTCTTCTTCATTAGCAACAGGTAATATTACAGCTGCCACATACGAGATCATCAATTTAGTCTGTGTAGCTAAGATAGCAATTGCTTGCTACCTATGCCTTTAATTGTTTGCATGCCCACTTTCACAAACCCTGTTATTTAATCAGACACAAATATATATTTATTCTGAAAGTATTTCTATGAGGCTCTATCCTTTCTGATCTTTGATTCACAGCATTGTGTTCTGGTCACTCTGTCATAAATTCTCTGTTAGCTTGTCCTCTTTCTCTTTCCAGTTTTGCTAAGTCTGAAGGTTTGGTCTGCTGTGATCATTCATGAGATGCAGAATCTAAGGTGATTTTTTATCTTCCTGCACATACATAAATCTATACCTGTTCAACTGCCTTCAGAATTACAATGCTGCAGACTTGCCCTCAATTATGCTAAAAATTATTTAGTCACTAGTCTTTACAGAAGCTGAATCTCATTAATTAAGTTTGACATTATAAAATCATACAATACTGAATAATCACAGTTAAATTGTGGCAAACACATTGCTATACATTTTATGTATTAAAATAATTCAGATACATAGAAATATGGATAATAAGGTGATGACAGAACAATTCATACTAAATTGTCATAATGTCATTTCCATAGGTGAAACTGAGTTAAAGGAAAAAAAATTATACCCTTATAGCTTACAGTAGCATCGTTTTTCCACTAAAATCTGAGAACTATGAACACTGTTTACACCATTTGAAATATATATTTGTTAATTATTTTTCTATTTAATATCTATTTCACAAGTTTGTGTTAACAATATGGAATCAATGGCTATACAAACCAGTGCATATATTTAATTCTATAAATTCTGTGTTGAAACTCATCATTGCCATGGTAACTGTAAGAGAGAAATCTGTAGGGCTTCAAGGTTCAGAATATCACATTAAAGTTGTAAAAGAAATGGAAAAATGTGCAATGATTTTATTCAGAGTAAATATTTTCATATTCAGATGAATATTCCTGACTGTAAAACACTCTCATGGGATACAAATTTGAGGAATTAAAGTACTGGTGTTCATTTTTTTACAGCATACAGAGCCATGGATCAATACCTATCTATTTATATCCATCTGTATAGTTTTCCAATTTGACCTAAAAATGTACCTTAATCTAAAATTGTATTGTGTAGTATATTTAGATATGCTATCCTATACAGAATTTGTTGCTATATATAATTGGAAATTCATAAACTGGGAGAGAGAAAAAAAAATCTTACAATTTAACATGTATTTGTACTTTAAAAACTACAAAATTTCTTACAGACCAGTATAAAGACAGCAAAGGTGTCTTTTTTTTTTCTTTACTTACATAGAAATTAGAGTTTATATTTTTTCTTCTATTTCTACTGCAGATCTCAAAAAGTAGTCATATCAGTTTTTACTTTGTGTATTTTTGCTGAGATTGATTCCAAGTTTCTTTTCCATCAAATTGTTTGAAGTAAATACGAAATAACTAAATCTGAGAACAGCAAAAAAATTCTTTGAAGTGTTGGGTGATGATAAAGACAAGACTGATTTACAGATGATCTTTTTTCTAGAAACAGTACTGAATACAGTAGAGAATTTTAAATTTTTTTTTTTATAGATATGATCATATACATTGCAGATAAGAGGTCAATAAACAAATAGACTAGTGGTCTGACCAGTGTGCAAATTCTGACTGTCAGAAAGTAATTTGGTTGTTTAAATTGTAAATTGCATTGCCCAGAATGCTTGCAAATCCTGTACATTTATTAAATAAGTTAAATAGCTGTCCACTTTCATTTGGGAAAGTGAATTCAATAAGGGAATAAAGATTGAATATGTCCTCATTCAAGAGGAATAATTAGCTAATTCCAATAAATATAAAGCAAATAAAAATTCACATTGAATCTAAAATCTAATGATTTGAACACAAGAGCCTGCTAAATTAATGTTGTAATTGGACTAGGCATCAGTATACAGAAGATCATACTATTTTAAAATTTATTATTATTGGTCATATCAATCAGAGGGATTAGACCAGGTAAACTAAAATTTTTTCATACTACCACTTCTGAGGTTAGTATCCTATGAAAGATATTGCAGTTGAAGACCACCCTAGATGCACTGAAATATAAATTATCTTACACAAGATGAAACACTGCAGGATAGATAAACTTAAACCCGTAAATTACACCAAACACAGAGCTGAAATACAAATAATTTATGTGTAGAAACTGCTTAAATGTAACAGTGGGCAGTGGAATTCTGTATTAATTTATACATAACTTTCAGACTAACTTTTGGAGGAATTTTAAATAGTTGTTATACATAAGGTTCTCTATAGTCTTCTGATTGCTCAGTGTAAATAATATTTGGGACATTTGACAGTGTTGTGAATAATGTCTACGTGAATAAGTAAACCTATTGCAATTTGCAGTAAAATTTAGCTAACTACAAGGGCAATAAAACTCTAGTGCAGTTATGCATATAAATTAGATATGTTTTGCATCTCCAATTTATTAAATTGCAATATTTTAATTACTTGTACAATAAATTGCATAATTATATAATGAGAATTGGGAGTAATTATGTTAATTGTTGCTTGCCACTGTATATCAAAGAGGAGATAGTGTTTTCTTGACAAAGCCATTTTACAGAAGTGTTATTTTACATGGAGGTGCTTGAGAAGATCCATAATTAAAGTAGTGTCAAGATTTATATTTAAAAGGCTTTATTCAGCTATGGCTGGATTCAAGAATTCTTTCTATTGTTTTAGATGGTCTTTGGAGTGATCCCAAATAAGATTAGAACTTGTTAAAATTCTCAAAAATTAATTAGACAGTTCCCTCTTCTCCTCCCCTTTGTGCTCTTTCTCTTAAAAAAACGCAGGTCCATCAAATCACCAACAAAATCTTAGTAAATGGGTAACCTGTCTGGTATCAGAAACAAAGGCACATTAAGGAAACCTGGGAAGTTCTAGTTAAAAGTTGCTTATCATTGTGTAATACCTTAGCATCCAGTCAGAAAAAGTCTTTTAATTATTAAGTCAGGTGTTTGTGAGTTTTGGTTTAATTTCACATGATTCTGTGTTTCATGGATTCAGGGGAATAGATGCAAAATTCTAAGTGCCATCTATCCAATACTGAGCCTTTAAAAACTTGTGTTTTGGATTAGCATTGCCTTTACTTTCAGGAAAATGTGAGATTACTTTATGACGTTTCTTCATGCAGAGTCCCTTGTGGTCCTTACACAGCCTCTTTGGTTGGAGAGGCAACAGAATTAGGAAAATCTTTTAATGTAGGTCTTTTATTTCAAGCACTTCCGGGTGAAACCTTATGAACACATCTCAGGTGGAGAAATATCTAATCATGAAACTGAACAGAACCCAGATATGGAACACAGTAAGTGTATTTTGCTTGTGGTAGCTAGGTGAAGTTCATGCACGCAAACCTACCTGGCCCTTCTGGTACCAAATTCAGGAGATGAGTTTTGCACAGAAATCTTTTTTTCTGATTAGAAGAGGATAATGAGAAAAGCCCAGAACACAGTAAGAGAAGACTTGACTGATTTTCTTCTGACAAAAAAAAACCCAACCCAAATCCTGTTTTACTGAAGTGCTTGCAATTGCCTAGCTACTGGAAAAATTATCCTATATGATTCAGAATTATTGATGTAAAGCATAAGTGCAAATGCAGTGCTAGCTGCAAACTTCTCTTAGTCTCTCAGAGTTGTTGGTTGTGGGAGACAGAGGAGTAGAAACTCCTGCAATTAAAGGAGGCTTTGATTTACAACCCTGGAAGAGACTAGGTCTGGCTTAATTGACAGAGATTTATAGACTTCAAGCAAAAGGATTACAAACTTGTGTTCCTATCATTATAAGTAAAATTGTATGCTGGGTGTTTTGGTGAAGGGTTTTAAAATATAATAGTGTGATTTTATATAGTTTAAGAATGTAGATGGTATAAGAGAGACATCTGTGTGTACGTGACATGAGAAGTTATTGGTCAAGACATAGCATTGCAGTGAGAAGTGCCACAGGTGATAGGTCATAAATCTAAAACAAAGTGTCGTTTTAAGTATCTATTGGATTAGAAAGTTATAAATTACGATGTAACCCTAAATCTTGTGACTAGTCGACATTACTCGGAGGTGGTGTAAAATCTCACGCCTTGACTGATGCGTTTGTTATTTTAAACAATAAATTCATGTAATTGCATAGTCCCATCCCTTAAGGTTATTTTCCTCCGACATGTGAAAGCATGGGAAAGTGATAGTTGGTGCTTCAACTGAAGCATGGAAAACATTATTTTTCTAATGTTTTTTGTAGTTTGAGATTAGAGATGCTGATTTAAGCCAACACCTTTCAATGGGCAAGATTACCACCATGATGCCCATTGTAACCTTATAAGAAGAAAGGGTGTTCTAACATAGACTCAGAGAATCGTTTAGGTTGGAAAAGATGGTAGGAGTCCAACCATCCTGCAACAGATCTGGTAAAATAGAATATAATTGATAGAGATTGCCAGATGTCAGCTAAAAGAGAAGATGCTGAGTCTATTGCTAATTCTTATTGGAAATGAGAGGACACACCATTAATTACAGTATATCAGAAGAGGAAAAACAGTCTCTTCCCTTGATGCTCACCTTACGGGTATGAGCTCTGATGGGGGAGGTTGTCATCATTGGAATATTCCAGATATTCCAGATTTCTTCTGCAATTAACAGAGAACAACTTTTCTGTTTCCACAGCAATATTCTATTCTGTTCCTTTTATAGTTTGATCAGTTGGCTCTACCAACAGGCTTCTCACTCATGAAGCATTTGGAAGAAAAGTTCTTACTAGTTTTGACTCTTTTTGCTGACTACATCACAAACTCTTGGACAGCCTTAATATGTTTTAATATTTACCTGCCACAGATTGATTCTTCCTATTGTAGTTAAATGGACTTACCGAAGCATGGCCTCTATTCTCTAATCTTCCTTACCCTGCTGTTTAGCCATATGGAATTTGCCTCTTCTCAAGGTTGGTTTTTTTTTTCTTTCGTGGATTCCACTGACCTGTGTTATTTGTAGACTGTTTTTAAGTTGTCTTCATAATATTGTTAAAGGTTTCATTCCTATAGTTATCTTTTTCTTTTTGTAAGTAAGCTTCCTAATTTTCTTATCCCTTGAGAATTGAATTTTAAAATCACATAGGTTGCAGGAAGTCTGTGAAGATTTCTCTCTGTAGTGGTCCATTGCTAGCAATGGTAAAAAGGCTAACATCTCATACCCAGAAAAAAATCTGTTCCTGAGTGCAAAGTATTTTGTTTCTGTGTTTAATATATTAGCTTAAGCAGTAGCTACTTCAAATCCACTGACAAATATCAGTAAATGAAGTAATTTTACATAAAAGTATACATGTGAGCTCATAGAAACTAGTATCCCAGTGGGCTTAGTAACATATATTCCAAGGCTTTGTATTCAAAACCCTCATAAAGCATGTATGTAAAGGTAAAGAGATGTTAAGGACTGCAGAAAGAGAGATAAGGGAATTACTAATAATGCATGTTCACAGAAGCAAAAATCTTTTATATGGAGTCTGAGAGAAAATCAAATTTCTCTCTTCTATAACTTCAACTGGAAAAGTTTTATATCAGAATAATGGTGTTTCTGGGAGGACTTTTTTTTCTTCTTTTCTAATAGGAGTTTGCAGAAGCAAAGGTTAACTATCCTTGGATAATACATATTCTTGATATACATTATATCACATTATATCAAAACACATGCTATGTTCCTTAATTGCCAAATGCCTGCTGTGGAGACGAGGCAGTCTAGGAGGTTCCTGGAGAGTGTGGAAGGTACCACACAGCTGGTAAGGGAGCCTACCAGGGCATGCCCTGCCAGACCTGCTGTTCACAAACAGAGAAGGGCTGTGGGAGAAGTGGTGGTTGGGGGCCGTCTTGGGCACAGCAACCGTGGAATGATAGATCTTTGATTCTTAGTGAAGTAAGGAAATGGATCAACAAAATTTCTGCCTGGAACTTCTCGAGGGCAGATTTTAGCCTGTTCAGGACACTTGTTCAGAGTCCCTTGGGATCTTTATCAATGATCTGGATGAGGGGATTGAGAGCATCCTTAGTGAGTTCACAGATGACACTAACTTGGTGGGGTCTTGAACTGTGGATGGTTGGAAGATTTCGCAGAGGGATCTGGACAGGCTGGGTTGATGGTCTGAGGTCAATTGAATGCGATTCAACAAGGTAATGTGACAGGTCCTGCACTTGGGTCACAACCCTATGTGGTGTTACAGTCTTGGGGAAGCTGCCTGGTGGAAAAGCATCTGGGGGTGCTGTTTGACAGCCAACTGAACACAAGCCAGCAGTGTGGCCAACAAGGCAAATGGAATGCTGGATTGTCCCAGAAACTGTATGCCCAGCAGGATCAGGCCAGTGGTTGTTCCTCTGTACTCGACACTGGTGAGCCCATACCGCAAGTACTGTGTTCAGTTCTCAGTTCCTCACAACAGGAAAGACATTGAGGTGCTGGAGCATGTCCAAAGGAAAACAGAGCTGGGGAAGAGTCTAGAGAGTACATCCTGTGCGGAGCAACTGAGGGAGCTGGGGCCATTTAGCCTGAAGGAAAGGAGGTTTAGGGGAGACCTTATTGCTCTCTACAGCTGCCTGAAATAATGTTGTAACCAGGTGGGGGTTGGCCTCTTCTCCCAGGTAACTATGTGAAGGGTGAGAGGAAATGGCCTCAAGTTGCACCAGGGAAGATCCAGGTCGAACATCAGAAAGAATTTCTTCACTGAAGGGTTTTCAGATATTGGAATGGGCTGCCTAGTGAAGTGATGGAATCCCCATACCTGGAAGTGATCAAAATAACCCCATGCCACTCGATTGGGGCAGAATGTCTGAAAAGTTGCTTTGCAGAAAAGGAGCTGGAAGTGCTTGTCAACAACCAGCTGAACATGAGCAAGCACTACCCAAGAAGGCCAACAGCATCTTGGCTTATGGCCAGGAGGAGGGGCAGTGAACACCCCCCTGTACTTGGCACTTGTGAGGCTGCACCTTGAAGGTTTTCATTCCTCACTACAAGAAGTACATTAAGGTGTTGAAGCATGTCCAAAGGGCAATGGAGCTGGTGAAGAATCTGGAGTAAAAATGTTATTGGCATCACCTGAGGGAGCTGAGGTTGATTAGGCTGGAGAAAAGGAGAATGAGGGAAGTCCTTATTGCTCTCTACAACTACCTGAAAGGAGGCTGCATAGAGATGGGAGTCTGTCCCTTCTCCTAGGTAGCAAGTGTCAGGCAAGAAGAATTGACATCAAGTTGCACCAGGAGAGGTTTAGATTTGATATTCAGAAAAATTCTTCACTGAAGGGGTGCTCAGGCATTGGAAGAGTGTGCCCAAGAAAGTAGTTGGGTCACCATCCCTGGAGGTATTTAAAAGATGTGTAGATGTGGAACTTAGGGACATGATTTAGTGGTGAACATGTGTCCTGGTTGAAGGGAGAGGGAGGATCGTAGCATCATGTGGGCATGACCAGGCTGTTATTCTACACCAAACCCATCATCGTAGGGGGTGTAGATTTGGGAGGAAAAGCTGAGCACCCCTCCAGGAGTGTGCCATTTTGCCTCCCTCTCTCCAGCAGGAAGGTGTTGGAATCAGATCTGTGGACCCTGTCCTCTGTGCTGCCATTCACTTTCCCTTCCCCATTCCTCTGGGATGCCTCTGCAGGATGAGGTGCTGAGAAGAGGCAGTGTGGCTCTGAGATGTCATGCTGAACAGAAAGCAGCAAAATGCAGCTGAGCCCAGCAAGGCGGGGGTGACATGGAGTTGGCAGTCAGTGGGACTGCCTTCTGCCCCAGCACAGCAGAGTGATCAAAGGTGTCAGTGCCAAGATGAGCCAAAAGGGAGCCCAGCTGAGCCAAGAGAGAGGATGGTGGAGCAGTGCAAAAAGTGGAAACAACCTGTGGGAACCAACCTCCAGCATGGCAGAGCAGTCATAGCAATGACATAGGTGCCTGTGTGGAACTGAGGTCAGCAAAAGGGTGATGCCACCCTGCTCAGACAACCTGCCTCTTGGGGGGTTTGTTTGTTATTGTTTTTTCATGGTTTTCAGGCTGGGGGTGGGAAACACTAGCTGCAGTAGCCCTTCCACCATCTTGGTTTTGTTCCTGACAACCATGTCATTGGCACGTGCGAACAGTCGCCATAATGCCTTCACTCCTGATGGCTGAGTGGGAAGCATGTGGGAACGGTCACCATAATGCCTTTGTCTCGGGGAAGCCACATGGATGGCTTTGGGGAGTGTCTGCGATCTTTCTTTTGTTTCCAGCAGTTAACACCTTTTTGTGGGTAAAACACCTTTTTGTGGGTAAAACACCTTTGTTTTTGTAAACTTTTGCAATTAATATTAATGTTGGTTTTTTGTGTGCCTTATTCCACTGCTTTGTATTTTCGGTAAATTCCTACCTCAACCCATAATCTCTGCTTTTGTCCCTCCCTTACCAGAAGGGGCAGAGAAAAGGGCAGTGGCTTATTTGAAGTTTGATTTCCAGCTGATGTTAAAACCAGTGCAACATGAAAACATAAGGTTAATGTCTAGAATCAATGATCTTGGTGGTCTTTTCCAACGGTAGAATTCTATCATTCTGTAGGTTGGGGGTGTGTGGGGGGGTGCTTTAGTTTGGTTCGGTTTGGTTTGGTTTGGTTAGGGATTGACAGCTCAATTTACAGATATTGATATATTGAATAGCTTGCATTTTTCCTGATGGCAATGTGTGTGAACTACTGCACACCTTACCTATTCGGAGTGGAAAAAATGTCTGGGAACAACTCTTTTGGTTGTTTATAAGTCAGATTTGAATGATCTAAGTTTTAGAAAATAAAATCACCTCCATTAAATAAAATAGCTACATCACAGAAATTAACAGAATGAGTTTTGACGGGAGTTCCATGTTCGTCTCTGTAGGTCTTCTGTCCCTTTTTTTCACTTTCTTGACCTTGCTAATGCACCACTCATGAGCCTAGAGGAAGCAACATGTGAATATTAAACAGCTCATATTATGGTAGACAAATTTGGGGAATTACAAAACTTATATAATTGATTTATTAATATGGACTGAGGGATGACCTTATTGAAAACAGCCCTGCAGACAAGAACTTGGGGATACTAGTGGATGAAAAATTGGACATGACACTCCTGACCTGCATCAAAACAAGCATGACCAGCATAGCAATGGTAATGATTTTGCCCCTCTACTCCATTCTGGTGAGATCCCACATGAAGTCTGGCATTCAGATCTGGGTTCCCCAGCACAAGAAAGCCATGAACCTGTTTGAGTGGGCCCAGAGGAGGGCCACAAAAATGATCACAGGGCTGCAACAGCTCTTCTATGAAGACAAGCTGAGAGAGTTGGGATTGTTCAGCCTAAGAAAAGTAGCCTGGGGAGACTTTGTTGCAGCTTTCCAATAGTAAAGGGTAATGGAAAAAATGTGAAGAAAGACTCTTTACCAGAACTTGTAGTGACAGGAAAAGGGATTTAGGTTTAGATTGTGCATAAGGAAGATGTTTTCTATTATTAGAGTTGTGAGGCACTGGAGCAGGTTGCCCAGAGATATTATGCATATTCCATCACTGGAAGCGTTCAAAGTCAGGTGGGAAGGAGCTTGGGACAAACATATCTAGTGGAAAATGCCCATGTCCCTGACAGAGAAGTTGCAATTAGGTGATCCTTGATGATCCTTTCCATCTCAAATCATTCTATGATTCTAAGTCTTGAGGTATTTTTTAAAGTACAGATATAATACTAAAATGAATGTTAAATAAGTAAGTTGTTTCAACAAAAATAAAAGCGCATCTCATTGTACATTTAACTTCTTTTTTAAATGAATGCACCAAAACAGAAGGAGCCATAGTATCAGATTTAAAGTGCAGAAACACAATGCTTTTTCCTGACTTTGTCATTAGAAAAAGTGTCAGAAAATTAATTATTTTAAATCAAATTTCTCCCATCAAAAATATTACAGGAAACTGCTACCTTTGAAATAAAATCACACCAAACCTGAGGTAATCTATTTCTAATACTATTTTGGAATAATTGATGGCTTAATCTTATTTTTGAAAAATACTATGGGGTGTAATTTCTGAAACCTTTTCCTCAGCTGCTTTGTGTTTTGAAGAGGTGAAACTGTGAAGAATCTTTGTTCTATGCTGAATACTACTGTTATGTCAGTTTTCTATCAGATACTTCTATAGTCGTAAGACAGTGAAATATTTGAGAAAGGAAGAGACAGGAAAAACGTTATCTTGTTTGATGAATACATGAAATCACAAAATAGTCAAAGTATCAAATTTGACCTGCAGAGTTCTATGTAACATACAGCTTTTGCAAGATTCCAGATTGCAGTGCAGGAGGATCAGACAAGAGTTTACAAAACAATGTGTCTTGGTTTGAAAGACAGGTGTCTGCTAAGGAAGGCAGAAGCCTGCCTTGGAATGGCAGATGTAACCCCTTTCCCTCCCAGTTATTATAATTTTGAAATCAAGGGGGCTTTTAGGCAAAGATGGGGGAAATAGGAATAACAGTTCTTTACTAATATATATATAACCAGTCAAACAAACAGCAATAACTATGGCAGTAACAGCAACAATCACAAACCCAGTCCCAGCCTTCTCGGCTGTCAGGCCCTTTCCCCTCAGGTGCAGTTCCGCTCGCAGCCGGCAGGGGCGCTGGCGGCTCCCGGTGAGCAGGGCAGGTGCGATGGTTCCCCCGTGGCCTCAGGGGGCGCTCCTGAGCGAGATCGGGGATCACGCGGCACTGGTGGCCTGGGGTCCCAGGAGGGGTGGAACAAAGGCTTCCCAAACCCCTGGACAGCTGGCCCCGGTGTCCAGCTGGACCTTCGGGAATGGCAGGCTGGAACGGCAGGGATGAGCACAAATCCCGGGTGGCAGACGCGATGTATCCAAGCAGGGAACCCCCCGGAGGTCTGGGCAGGTAGGGTGAGCACGGCTACAACGTAGCAAAGGCTCGAATCAGCAGCAGGGTGGGGCGGCCACAGCCCGGCCTCCAGCGGGGCAGGGAAGGTGGGCCGGGGATCCTGGGATCTTTCTCCACAGAAAGAAAAATGGCCGAAAAGAACCAGCAGCTTCTCTCCCCGAGAACGCCGAGAGTGAACTGACCCCACACCCAGGTGAAACAAAGGAGTAGCCAGGCCCACCCCACCTTCCATGGGTAGCTCTTTTGTCTTCCTTAAGTACTTAAGTAATTTGTCCCCTAGCAATATGCATATGAGGAAAATTCCTTTAACAGGAAAAAAACTAGGACTAAACTAAAACCCCAACACAATGTCAGACTTTTCATAAAAGATGTATAATCTAAATTAAAATACCTGAGAAAGGTTTGCATAAACATTACAAAAAAAAGCCCAAGTATCTCCCTTCTGGCTTGACATAAATTACTGAATTTTGTCTTTAGAGGTATGAAAAAAAATTATGTATTTATCTCTTTATAGGTGGGCAGAGTTGGCTATCAAAGAGAAGGGATAAGAGAAAGTGGTAACCATTACTGAGGCAAGGGCATGCATTTCCACAGCTGTGAATGAAAGGTGGAAATGGCAGATGATTGGGAGGCAGAAGTTAAATAAATCTTCATCTGGAAGATGAGAAGATCCTGCTTGGTGAAGAACAACCTTGGGAGATAGGGGGATAACATGCTGAGCATAGAGAGGAACATTCCTAAAATATCTTTTGCATTATAAATAAAGCCTGGATCCTGTTGAATGTCAAACTGAAATTCTCTTCAAATTGCTAGTATTTCCCTTTTGAATCATATGTGCATCCAGTTCCTGGTCCTTTTCAACATTCCATGTGTTGAAAGGTGAACATTGAAGAATGTACTTCCAAAGTAATCCTCTGAGCTGCAAGTGTGCAGAGGGAGGGAAAGAGAGCCTGGTAGCCAGTATGTTTAGCTTTTTCTTTCTGATCAAATATGTTTTACAGTTGCATTTCTTTTCATCTGTAATGTTCTCTTAACTGTCAATTTATAATGTATGTATGTAAGTATCTTATATATTTGCTATCGTTCTTCTGTGAGTATGCTTCTTGGTGGTCCTAAAATATCCTGCAGAAATTGGATACCTCTCATTATTTGTCAAAATTGCTTTCTTATTTTATAATGTATGGAATCACACAGGACACTGGTTTATTAGTATTTAGACATAATCTCCAATTTTCCTTGAAATGTGGTGTATTTCTGGGGTGTATTAAATATGTGTTTTTAACAGTTTTCATTTTCACTACCATAACAAAGTTTAATGGTTTTATTATAATTTGTCACTTTATTAGTATTTCATCATACCTTGTGAATTATTGTTTGCTTTGATGGTGTTGAGCAAGTCTAGAATTTTAGAATTAGAAGGAGGTTTCTCTTTGTGTTTTGCTCAATACTACTTCTGAATGAGTATTCAGTGTCCAACTATTTACCATTTCACTCACATTTTCTGATGATACTACTACCAAAATTCTATGTTATGAAGTCTGTCCCACAGATTCCTGTAGAAAAAAAAGACAAAAATCCTAAATACACTGCCTGACAGGTGACAAGAAACTAGGTTGTGGATGTTTCACATTTTGGCCAGTTAAAGGATTTTCAATGAAATTAGGAGAATCATCAATATCAATTTCATTTCAAGGGAAATGCTGTGACTGCATTCTTCTTTTCTTTTTTATACAGAATGTATTCAAAAATCATCTCAATAATTTTGTGCCTGACTTTCGTGAAGTTTCTTATTTGTCTCAATCATTTCTCTGTCATTCTGAGTAGTTTTAGAAACTACTAAACTACTAAAGTTTAGTAGTTTTAGAAACTACTAAACTTTTCACAAAATACTGCTTTTGACCATGTTGAAGATATATAGTGATTATGTGTCCTTTCAATATTTTTCCAGTTTTCATCTTTTACATTTATTGACAGTTGTAGAATTATCTAGATATTGAAAATTTACATCCATATAACAACTTGCTTTTGAAAAGTGTGATTACATTAAAATATTTGTGTAACTGCTGCTTTTGCCTGAGCAACACATGACTCAGCTGAAAGTCCTTATATTTGATCTTCTGCTGTACTGTTGAATTCTTTGCTGCTATGAATAGACCATTTTGGCCTTCTCTACCCAATTTTAATCTAGGTCATGTCTTTCAGAGATGCTATAATAATATGTTTAATTATCTTTCAAAAATATGCTGTGCATTGATTCTGGCTGGATGCCATGCGCCTCTCCTCCACAGCTGGACAGGGGAGAGAAAATATAACAAAAGGGTTCACTGGAACGACTGGGAGAGATCACTCACCAAATACCATCTGGGCAAAACAGGCTCAAATTAGAGATATTAATTGAATTTATTGCTAGCAAATTCAGAGCAGGATAATGAGAAGTAAAATAACATCTTTAAAAACCTTACACCCCAGCCTCTCTCCTTCCCAGCTCTACCTCCTCCCCCAGCTGAGCAGCGAGACAGAGAATGGCGGCTATCCTTTTTTGCCTCTACCACTGCTCAGAGAGAGGAGACCTTCCCCTGTTCCAGTGTGGGGTCCCTCCCATGAGAGGCAGCTCACTGCTAACTTCTCTGATGTGAATTCATCTCATGTGCAACAGCTCGCTGCAAACTGTTGCAATGTAAGTCCATCCCATGGTAACAGTTCTTCTCGAACTCCTGGAGTGTGGGTCACTCTTCCGCAGAGTGCTGTCCTTCAAGGACAGGCTGTTCAAGCATGGACTCCTCTCTCCATGGACCTTCAATGAGCTCATAGCCTCCTCTCAGACACCCACCTGCTCCAGCATGGGGCTCCTCCATGGGCTGCAGGTGGATGTCTGCATCCCCATGGACCTCCATGGGCTCCAGGAGCACAGCTGCCTCACTGGGGTGCATGACAGGCTGCAGAGGAATCTCAACTCTGGTGCCTGAGCACCTCCTGCCTCTCCTCCACTGACCTTGGTGTCTGCATGGCTGTTCCTCTCACATAATCTCACTCTGCTCTTCTCTGCCTTCAATTACAACTGTGCAATAACTTGTTTTTTCATCTTAAATCTGTGATCACAGAGGCATTCCCATCATTTCTGATTGGCCCAGCCTTGGCCAGTGGCACATCCATCTTTGGAACTGCAAGGGATTGGCTCTGCCAGACATGTAGGAAGCTTCCAGCAGATTCTCACGGAAGCCATTTCAGTAGCCCCTGCTACCAAAATCTGGCCATGCAAAACCCAGTGCAACAGTAAATTCGTCCTGGAAATACTCCTTCAAGAATTCCTGGAAATGATCCTTCAACAATTTTTTTTTTTTGGCTGAGCAGAGAATGTGGAAGAGACTGGGGTGTTCTAAAAGAAAAAAAGGTCACCTGAACATGAGAGGTTATTACAGACTCACAGTCTGTGTCATTATTTAAATTCATTGCTTTGCATTTTGCAAGTGCATAGTTAGTTGTATAGTAGTAAAAGTGCAAGATTACTGTATTCTTACTTGTCTGAGAACTAAGTGAATTTTCAAGGAGAAGTGTAAGTCCTGGACAGGCTTCAAATCACAGAGCTAGCTATTAGGAACAAATGATGTAATGTTCGATCATTTCTGATTGAATTTTCTAGAAAATTTCTGCCGTTAAAAAGGCATCTTTAGGCTAATAGTTCAATACTACATTGCAAAAAGTTTCTGGAAAGATTCTCTGTAAGACATTAATGAAGATGAAGACTGGCTTTCTAAATTATATTCATATTAATTATTTCTAATGCATAAAATATTCATTAGCAGTTGAAGTTTCAACTATCAGTTCAGTTAGCTTATAATAAATTTAAATTTAGTGAAATGTAGTCATTAAACAAGAAAAAATTCTTATTATAATTATTATAAAACTGTTAATTGATACTACATAATATTGTCAATAAACATTAGACTTTAAAAGAGGATTTAGAAGAAACATATTTTCACTGAGAATAAATAGGGTTTAAAGTCATGGCAAGTGCTTCACCTGCATTTTAAAACTACTTTGTAACTGATAAGTTTAAAAAATAGGTTTTAAAAATAGGTGAAGCCATGGCTTTTGGCTTATATGGCACATAAAAGAAAAAAAACATCTGTGATGTGTGTTTGTTTGAATAGGAAAATTGGTCAAATTTCTGAGTGACTTTGAAATTAAAATATCCCCAATTATGTGTAAAACATTTGTAGGCAGCAACAAAATTTGTATTTTAAGGTGAGTATTTTAATTTGGCTACAGCTATAATGGCTTTCTAGGTCTGACAGGAGACTGGGGATAGTTGGGTATCATTCTTCCAGGTCTGGACACTTTAATATGCCATAGGAGGGCTGTACATCCTGACACATCCTACCTATCCCATTTGTTTTCCCATTATTTTGTTAAAGCAACATAAATGTGAAAGAAACTAAGAAAAGATACACATCTCTGCTTGTTTTTTCAACTATAATTCCTGAAGACCTAACACAAAATACTCAGTTAATCGGATTTGTCTTCTTCCCGTACTGATTTGTTTCAATATTAAAACTTTCTCAGCTTCTGTGTAATGATGACATTACTTCAAGAACAACCTACCTAGCCAGTGAGGCAGCAGTGGCAGCAGCAGCAGCAAAGGTGAAGAGGTTAAGTCTGGGAGTGAGCATTAGTTTGCTCAGGGACACCCAAGCAGCAGTCCAGAGCTCTGTTCAGACCTGGAAGCCCTTGTGGGACATTGGAACATCTCCAGGAAGCATATATGGCTCAGAGCATGTGTCAGAAGGACAAGGCGCAGCATTTTGCAGGACAGTTCATGCAAGAGGGTGCAACCACTCTCCTGGCTTCTGATACAAATATACCCGGTGGTTTTTGCTTGCCCACTCAGAACAGACTGAGTAATGATTTCCACATGGTCAAAAGCCATTGCTAGCAACAGTGTGGTGACCCAGATGGAGCTCCCCAAGAAGCATGCAGGTGTCCAAGTCTTCAGTTGCAGGGACTTGCTTGAGCCTGTCATTAATATGGATACACAGCAGAGATGACACCTGCATGCAGTCTGACCAAGTGGATGATCTGCTCAGCCTGGTAGCAAAGCTTAAAGAGGAGGTGAAGCTGAGGACTGCCAGGGGTTGTGAGAAATAGACTGTTGGAGTCACATCCTTCAATCCATTAGAGAAATGCAGTGAATGGAAGTTTGGCATGAGTCAGGGAAGCTCCAGGTATGACTGGCTAGTGCACATTGCCAGCTCATGTCCAGTGCCTCAACCATCAGCATCTTCAAGTCCTTTTAGGCAGGGCAGCTCTTTCTCTTTTCATCCACAAGACTGTGTTGATACCAGGGGTTACCCTAACACTTGTGCAGCACCTTGCACGTGGTTGTTGATCACTACCCTCTGAATGCCACCATCCAATCACTTCCTTCTCCATCTAACAGTCCACCTATTGAATCTGTCTTTCTCTCTAAATTAATGTTGTGGGCGATGTGAAGCTTGTGCTGACTGTCCTGAATCACTTCACTGTCCTTCTTGTGCCTTAGCATAGCTTCTAGGAGGATCTGTTCCATGATCTTCCCAAACATAGAGGTGAGGCTGACAACGTGTTAATTTTCAGGGTCCTCCTTCTACCCTTTTTAAATATGGGTACAATGTTTCCTGTTTTTCCACTCACTTGGGACTTCAGCTGTCATGGCTTTTCAAATATCATGGAGAATGGCTTGGCAACTACTCAGCCAGTGCCCTCAGAACTCTGGTACGCATCTCATTGGGCCCTGTACTCTTATGCACATTCACATTGCTCAGGTGGTCACAACCCTGATCTTTGTGTGGGACGGAGCTTTCTCCCACAGTACCCTTCCTTCTGTCCATCCACTTGAGAGATGTGGGAACAGAAGTTTCCCTTGAACACTAAGTCAAAAAGTTGTTGAGTACTTTGTCCTTCCCCTCATTCATTGTTACCAGTTTTCTGTTGTTGTTTATCAAGGGGAGTACACCTTCTTCTACCTCTCTGTTCTGTTAAAGTACCTGTAGAAGTCCTTCCTGTTATTTTTTGTGTGCCTTCCCACGTTCAGTTTCAGGTTCACCTTGGCCTTCCTCACTCCATCCCTACATATCCAAACTTCATCTCTTGCCTTCCCTGCCCAATTTCTTGATCCTGTATTTTTCCTGTACTTAAAATTTACTCATTTTCTTACACAAATTCCTAAAAGAATCCTGGCTACCTTTCTGATGTAAATCAAGCAGAAAAAACTGTAATTTTGCAAGTCAGGAGATCCTGTGGAGAGTTAATTATTTTCAAGCAATCTATACCTGATTTGAGTAAGAATCCATTGAAGTGGACAACTGTGTGAGTAATTCTCTTGCTGTCAATAATGAAACAAGAAACTCAGGACCACACATATAAGCCAATACTTCTGCACATTTGTGTGTGTTCTATTAACTCAAAGTTATAGCACCTGAGATTAGTGATGCAAGCAGTTCAAAAGGATTGTCCTTTCACTTTATTTCATATCTTCTGAAATTGGAGTATGAGCATTTCTGTGGTATCTGAACACCTTCACAGTGCCTCAGGTTGCCTGACAGCATGGCGGTCTCACGGACAGAGTGGTAGTAAAGCCCAAATGTTTTGTCTATTTAGTTTTATGCCTATTTCAGTTTGCAATTTGACTTTTGAGTCTTTGTCCCCATACTGAGACACACTACTCACACTTACATGGCAAAGATGAATACTAAAGATTCAAAAATAATTTACAATTTTTTCATAATATGCCACTCTGTGTGTCACATAAGAACAGGTGTTGCTTGTTGAATTAAGAATTCAGCAATTCTGAATAATAATCTAAACCTAAAAAAAAAGTGTGAAAATGTAGTACTAGAAATCTTAGAGAAATCTTAGCATTAGTATGGAATTTAATTTACGAAGTCTTGGAAGAAATCACTATGAACACAGGGAGTGAGAACTGTTAAAAGCTGAGTTAATTGCACTTGATTTTGAAGCCAGTGGAAGATGCAGCTACCGCTTTGCATATAGGTAATTCTACTGAATAGTCAATTCTTGTAATTTGTATTTAATTTAGCTTTTTAAAAAATACCTAGATACTATCTGAGCAGTTTTTGAAATTCATGAGGGCTACCATTATCCAATATTTTCAGTGTAATACAACAGTAACTTCTACAACTAGATGTTAAATAACATTAGTTTGAGAAAAATAAGAAGTAAAAAAATAGGCTAAAGATAAATAAATAAATAAACACAAAAAAAATTCAACCAGAATAGAAAGTTGGTCTTTAATTTTCATAAAAAGACATTCTGAAAATGGGGGAAGGAGTGAAATGAAAAAAATCTGTACAGTTTTTAAAAAATAGTATTTAAAAAATACAGTAAAGGAAAATTGAGGCATTTGTTAAAAATGTATTGCAAAGGTTATTTCCATAAAATTACAATAAATTTAAAGTAAGAAGAACTAGGAAATTCAATGCAAAATACCATTCACACAAACAGGTAGAATTTCCTCCTTTTTTTTACATTATTAAATAAAATTTGGAAGATAGCTATAAGTTATTCCATTAAATAATTGATGATCATAGCAGTGCTTTCCCTATAAAACCAGAAAAGGGCATTGCCTCACTGCAGTTTGTATTAAATTTCTTGAAATAAGTCATACGAACCCAAAACTTTATAACATATGTCTCGTGGAACATTCAAATAATGGAACCATAAAGCTGGTCTTTCTGTTAGAAAATATTTTTTATGAACCAATCTGCCTGATTAACAAAAAATAAACAGAACTTTTTTCCAAATTCAGCACTTGTTTTTTTTCTGGATCCTTACTGTCATATAAAGAACAATTTTCTAGGTTAGTCGTGAAAATATAGACTCATGATAGCCTCCTCAAAGTATGAATTTTTTTTTCTTTAGGCAGAGAAAGAGAGGAGAAAAAAAGAAGGCTTTAGAGTAAAGCAATAAGCCCTTTGCAAAGATCAAAGGATCCACAGTAGTTATTTTTTCAACATGTGAGCTCCATAAGGAGGAATATTCCTGCAACTTCATAAGGTGTTTCCAAATCTAGGTATCTCCAGATCTAGATATCTTACAAGTGAGCAGCTGTATGAAGCTTATGTGTGAAGCATTACAATGGTTAGATAGTACTGCTAAAAAAGACCACTGGAAGTCCTCCCCCCATAGGACTGTGTGGAAAGTGTCTGTAACAAATTTCTTTGTGGTTTCCTTTGTGCTAAGACACCACAAGTGACTAGGGGTAAAAAAAATTCCTTTTCTGAGGAAATATTATTTTTTGCATACGCATGTAAAAATAACTGACTTTACAGGCTCTCATTTACTGTTGTGGATTGCTGCCAACTGCCTTTCACTGTTATTCTATTATGCATACACCTGCTCTGTCCCTCCATTCCCCATTCTTTATAGGGGGCTTTCAGCAATAAAATTTAACATGTTTGCTGTTCTAAGCAAATTGTCGAAATAGCTTTTGATTGATATGCTAGATTGTAACTTGGTATAGAACTTTATGATCACAGATTGTGATAGCTTCAATAGATATTTTCCCTTTTCTATTGAACTTTGGCTGTTAACTATTACTGCAACCCTAGGGTACATTACCGTGCCCCGCAGCCGTAGGGAGGAGGAGAGAAGATCCAGCAGGCAGGAACTGTGCAGCAAGATTGATTTATTTAATTATTTTACAATCTCTTTTATAGACTTTTTCTTCATAGTCTAATTGGACAAAGGATCAGCCACCCCTTGGGGGTGATTGGCTAAAATCCTAAAATATCCATTGTCAAAATATTTTTCTACTATACTATAAACAAGACTTTTCAAGGCTAGAGGTGTTTGTTTGTTTACATAACTCTGCTACCTCTTCTGTGAGAGCGAGAAGTCTCTCACGGGCTTAGAAAATAGCAAGAAAATCCTCGCTAGCAGCGTTTTTGTATCCACAGTTAACCTTTTCTGGGAATTCTGGGATTCTGTAGGAGGAGAACTCACTTAAGCATAAAGGATTTGGTGGAAGATTCCTAAGGGATTTGATAAAAAATTCTTCTGATTAAACACATATCTTGCAATTTATTTTTGACTTTGCTAATTTATTTCAAATTAATTGCCTGATGGACAAGACAGAGTGATGATCTACTCATTGTCTGATCTTTTTAGTCCTGCCATGTTCTGTGTTACTGTTCAACAGCTACAAAGTGAAGCCTCTATCTAAATTGGAAACTCATGTTTTCTGAGACGTAGAATTTTGGAGTGAGTTGCTGTGTAGTGGTTGCTAAGCATGCTTCTGCACATTCCCTGTAGCAGCTGTCAAACACTCTGTAGAGTTATGCAGGAAGATTGGGAGGATCTCTATGTCATCCCTTAGTGCTTACTTGCCCTTAATCTCTTTTTGTAGCAGAGTTATGAAATGTATGAAATGTGAGTTATGAAGCTTGACTGAAATCAATCTTTGTTGCATCCAAATCCTCTTGCATTTTATGATTTCTTCTGTTGTAACAGGCTTCTTGAAATTCCCTCCCTACATACAAGTACCTGGTCTCTAGAACATGGTCCAGCCCATGGAGGTCAGAGTAAGAGAATTGTGGAGGATTTTCATCCCTTTCAGATTGTGTATTAAACCCATTTTTGGTTTTGTTTTTTTTTTCTTTGTTAGTATATTGTAGTCCTTTAGATGATGTAAAATTCCTGGGGCAATAGCTATCTTATTAATATCATACAGCAGGCAAAAGTAGGAGAGTGGGTAGCACGTATTCAGAGGTTACTGACCCATAGCTTATCTAAGAGATAACTTTGACATCTCCATGATTGTCTTTTATAACTGGAAATGGGTATGTGACTTATCAGGTCAGCTGTCATCTTTTGTTTGTGACTCAATTCTCAGTAAGTGGAGAAGAAGAAAGTTTCTCTTCAGTAAGGCAATGAGTAAGGATGATGAAAAAAGCCTTTCTGTCTGTAATACAGTGTGTGTTGCACCAGCACATAAACTGAGAACTATTTAAACAAATGCATGGCATATGACATGCTGGAAAATCAAAGCTCTGTAGAAAAAAATTATTTGACATATGTGATTCTCAGCTGCACCTTGAGAAATGTTTGTGAACATACTCATTACTAATATGCAAAGAGTAACTGCCTTCTGTCTGTCTTGAAGTTTGCACTTGACACTCTCTTTGCAGAGAAAGGAAATTAAATTTGCAGTGTCTTTTTTTGAGAATACTTCACGGCCATATCTGTGGATCACTCACACTCTTCAAATTCTTCTGAAGGAGTAAGACCCCATTAAAACTGTGGAAGATCGAAAGTGACCTTTAGGGGGCAATGATCTTAAGTCAACTCTTGTACATACTGGAAAAAAAAAATAGACTAGATTCAACCTCCCTAGAAATTAATTACTTATGTTCAGTTTATAATTCTACTTATTAAATATGAAAAATAAGTAACTGATTTAATTTTCCAACTGCTACCATCATTTTTTTTTTCCTCCACCTAATGATATGTTACTGTTACAGTGAATATCTTGTATGTCTTGCCAGACTGCTGATGTTGTAGCTCCAAGAAAGTTAGTAGTCTACAACAATTAAAAATAGGAACCAAACCAATCACTAACACAAATATCCCGAAGTACAGGTGTTTCAACACCAAAAGCACATGAAAGGAAAACGTATGTTTCATAAAAGCTATTGTTAAAATGAGACAGATGAGGACATTTGTTTGAAAAATACACAAAATCATAGATACAGATTTGAAAATATTTAGAGGAAGATGCTTGTTATTTTAAGGATTGAATTTCTGCCCTACTATTAACTATTTTATATAAAAGCAATTATTTGTTCTAATTAGTTTAAAATATTGTCACAAGATCAGTTCTTTACAGAGAAATCTAAGCATGGATATGCACTATTCTTGTCAGAGTTTATTCAACCTGTATTAGGTTTATTCATGTTAGACACCTTGTGTGCTCCAATATCTTGACCACCAGTATTTGAACCACTCCACATTTCAAAGAAAATGTCTCCATAGTAGGTACAAGCATTTCAGTTCCAGTACATCTATTTGTACATATGAAAGTGACATACACGTGTTAGAAGTTCTTAAAATGAGTTTTTTATCCCAACATTATGTTTACTAGACAAAAATACCAGGCTAGAGATAAAAACACCATTAATAACCATCTGGTATAGTGGTTTTGACTATGAGGTGAAATGCAAGTATTTTGTTCTGTGTCTTATGTTAGGTCATGCCAGGAACAAGATTAAAGATTTGTTCAACTAAGAACAACATAACTTGTTAACTCCACATAAGTTTCTTGTTTACAGGCTAGTTAGAAACTCATCAGAACATAAATAACTCCGCTGTGTTCTCAGAAAGTCTTCTTTTTTCATAATCTGTGTGTCAAGAGCCTGATAAGAATCTGAATTTGTGTATAATCATGCTTATATAAAGCTACATGGTATAAATTTGCAAACATTATGCATTTTGTGATTCAATATGACCTACATCTTTTACTAATAATATGGTGTAATTCTTTTGTCAGTGTAGCTTTGCTGTTTGCAATAACTGAGGATCTGTAACCTAGTGATTACAGAACATTTCAATTCAGTCACTAGAAGAGAAAAAAAACAACAACGTTTACCCTTCTCTGTTATTGTTCAACAGCTACAAGCTGAAACCTCTATCTGAATTGAAACTTAGGTAGCAATTCTGGAGCACTCTACATGCTGCAGCTACAATCTCAATCAAATGTCCTTAACTTCTTTTTTAAGAGACCATCCCTTTGGGGCTTTTCTTTGAGGATATTTTTAATTTCATAACTTCCCATTTCATGGATCTTTTTTTTATAAATGTGATTCTTTATGTCGTAGCTCTTTTTCAACCAACAGGCAATTTATTGTGTTGTGATTTCTAATAACACTGTACTGCCTGAGTATAGGACAGTATTTGTATTAGTGAAATAGACATAGTGAGGCATACAGCAATCTAGCATAGCAGCAGTCAAAGAATTTTTATACTTATTATTTTACATACACGCTCATGGCTGTATTTTTTAATATGTGTGTAAACATATACTGTGCGAAATAGTGAAAGAGCTTAAAAACATGGAAAGCTGCAAATACTTACTACATTTTATACACAGCTAGAGTAATGTGAAAAAGCTAGGTGGGATTAAGTTTCATGTATCAAAAATGGAGAGGAGTAACTGAGGCATAAACTGATGGTCACTTCAGTATATACTTCATATATAGTAATAACGTGTGGTGCATGATCTGACAAGCATATATGGTGAAGAATTTGTACCTTTTTATTCAATCAGAAGCATCACAACATAAACACAAATATTAAACAGGGCTAGAGTTAAAGAAGGGAGAGGAATTTTCACAAGCTGATGACTACCTATTGGACACCAATGGAATGGTGATTTGCAAACTGGTCAGAAGATTCCAACTGTCACAATAGATCTTTTATAAAAGTAGTGTCAATGTTTACAGTTGACGGAATGATTTTCCCCTAGCTACAGAAAGAAACAGGCCTTAAAGCCACGGTTTAGGATTCAGCCTATCTTTCAATTTAGAACTGTCTTCCATTAACTTCAATAAAATTAGAGCTAAGCTTTTAATAACATGTACCTTGGAAAACCTAGGAAGAAAGATCAATAAAGTAATCAAGAATTTTCTGTTCTAAATGCTAGTGATCTCTCAAGAGCAACTGAGGCAGCAGATTGCTTTTATATGAGAATCTGTGACTGACACAACTGAGTACAACAGAATCAGGCACATAAATATTTCCTAGTGATGTTTGATTACATCAGTAGAGTGATACTGCCAATTCAGGGCATGTGATACATAGACTTGGCAAGTAGCAATGTCTCTTACTGTAATGCTCCTAATAACTACCCTAACATGTATTTAATGCAAAAAACCAGACATCAGAAATAAAGAAGAAAGAAGAAAAGAATATATTGTCACAAAATTAGCATCTGTACTGTGTATATATTATATATATATATTTATATGTTCTCTCATACATGTGAGAAAGGGAGCTATTTCACTTCTGATTTCCTTTGGACTGCTAGTTTAAAAAAAAATCAAATTCAATTATTAGTCTAGAAAGCTAGGTCACACACATCATAAAGTTGCATATCATTGTTAATTACACCTTTGGTCCATTCTTTAACTGTTTCCTAAGTTTTGTAGTTATGTATTTATGACTGATACTGCCACATACATCAAATGAAAAGTTTTCTTCCAGACAGAATATTCATCAGAACTGCCATGAAGTCTACAGGTGGAGAGCCCTGATGTTTGGGACATCATTACGTCTCAGAGAAGAGATATAGGACAATGTTCCCTTGAAGCCTAAATTGCATCTCTGCACTATTATCTGTGCATATTTTTTACAGTATGTCCTTTATCTGATATTCTTATATATCAATAGCATGCTGATTTCTGTAGAAAATACGAAACATTTTTCTGAGAAACTCATGATTTCATTGATGTGCATTGGCCATTGTGGACATTAGTTATTTTGAAAAATATGTTGCAATTCCATATACAGTTCTCACATACGTGACATACATAGCATGTGTGTGTGTCTTTTCTCCATCGTAGGGAAAATGTACATAATATACTTGAAACAGAAAGTTTTCAGCCATATGATGTGCTCATAATAACTTAAGACAAATGATGAGGAAAATGTAACTTGCCTCTCATAGAAAAAAACCCAGCCCAACCCACTAAACTGAAGAAGAAAATTTTAGGGGAAAGCCAAGGAAAAATTGTGAGAATTTACTAAAAAAATGACCATAGGAGAAAAGAATATGACCATCAAGGATCTTTGGAGTCTTCATAAAAGACAAAACACTCTAGTGAAATTTATAGGTAACTTTGTAGGATTTTCTTTACATGAAATTAGTACTTCTGTCTCTGACATGTTGACATGGTGTAACTAGAACAGAAATTGCAACTGAGGGCCATTTAAACTGATCACCATCCTGGAGGCTGGCAACCATGTTTGCCACCTGCAACCAGTCATTTTGACTGCAGTCCTGTGACAAATGGGTACAAAGATCACTCAGGCTGAAGGGCTCAGACCTTAAAAATATTCTATATTTTCCTCCTCAAAACCTAAAGCTGAGTTTTCAGCTTTGCAGTGGAATTTAAGGCATAAATATTAAGGTGTACACCTTTAACTGGAGTCTCCACCTAATATTGCCAGAAAATACGAATTATGAGAGCAAATGAAAGTTGCAGACTCCCCTTAGGATTTGTGTTCTTAGGTCTGAATTGGAAAGGAGGTTGTAAGGTATTATTTTACTCACAGAAAACTTGGAAAAAACTTCACTATGAAGTCTGATAATCAGCTAATTTCCTTTGCATCTTAAACTTTTCACAAGGTTTGACTGACTTGCTTTAATGACAATCCCTTAAAACTAGGTGGGATAGTGTGTCTCATGATTCCACCATGTGTTAGTTAAAGAACTAATATCGACTGTATCAACCTTAAGAGGACTTGTCCTTTTGGCAACTGCACTACTTGGTGAGTTTGACTCAGAGTACTTGTAACTTGATTGATTTATTATTTGAAGTTACATTTTGATTATAATTTGAAAATCCAATCATTCCGTTTTGTAGTTTAGAATGATTTATAATAGTGAGATTTTGCCTACACTAAGAGCGTAGGTCAGGATCCTACACACGTCTACAGACAAGCGACTATCTGCTTACATCTAAGTTTTACAGCTCTAGAAGTTAAAAAGAGGAATTTTGATGTCTATTCACCATTTTTTGCACTAAAAATGGTGCACAGATAATTTTTCATTTAATCTGCAAACAGATTATCAAAGAAAGATTTTTTGGATGTTCTAGGATACTACTTGTCTCTACTTAGGTGCAAACACTGGCTAACTTCTGAAAATGTAACTGGATGTTGACTGGTGGTAGGTAGCATGCTGTGTCTTCTGTATCTTCTAAAATCCCTTCCAATTGTGATTATGCCACATATTTTCTCATGGTCTTTTGAAGTTTCCAATGTACCTACAGGGAATAAATATTATTTACTGAGATTGTAAACTGTTCTTATTGTTTGTTTCAGTGGGAGATGTGAGAAACACAAATTGTTTCTTTTAAAAAACAGCTCTTTGAAAAACATGAATAAGTTAGTCTCCTTCTGTGCATTGCTTTGTTGTCCTACTTGTAAAGACTATGAAAAGATATCTCTAAAGCACTAGGTGGCTTTTTCTTAATACTGCCCTTAAGGCTTATGCACACTGGTGGAGGGCTCATTCTAAAAATAACAGAACTGAATTTACATAAAATTTTGTTCTGCCACTTAGGTCAGCCATGAATGGATGATTTCTTGCTGCAATAGTTCACATTATGGGTTTCAAGTCTTTCCTTCAATTAGATTCTGTTGCTTTGAAAGCTTAACATCTTTTATTTGTGCAGCTTTGAGACCTATCAAGAACCACTTCAAGGCAGTCAGTTTGTAAAGTAAACACAGAGCAACTGGGCTTTACAAAACCAGCCTTTTTCCCTCAGTGTGGAAGGTATCTTTTCAGCTTTATACTGGCTAGCGCTTGTATTTCAATGCCTTAGAAAGCCTCGAGCAGCCTTGAGAGGTAGCACGGGCGATCTAGCACTTTAGTAGCTCTAAAATTGGTACCTGAATCAGCTGCAGAGCAAATACCATCAGCAGAAGCAAAGAGGGAGAAATATAGCTCCCTGCTCACTCAATTCCCTGCAGTTAGAAGCTTTCAAATGAGACAGACAACCAGAGATGTTCACAGGAAAGTAGCTGAGCTGAGAGAGAGCGGAGCCTCCCCTTGACCATCTTTTATTCGGAGAAGGGGAAAGGGGCGGACTGGGGGTGGACCCGGGGTGACCGGCCAATCAGACACGGCTAAAGAGTCTGAGTTACATTTGGCTTTGCCTGCGCTTGGAACAAAGGAGCTTGGAGCACATGGGCAGGAGCACGTGTCTTTGGGAGGGGAAGGGGAAGCTCAGAGCAGGCAGCAACACCTCAGCTCATCTTTCTTCTATTTTGTAACTGAATTTGATGGAATCTAAGCTGATTTCATCATATACTCAGGCCTGGTTCCCCATATGTAGGAAATAGTGCTTAATTGCTCAAGACCACAAGTATACACTTGAGCCCAAATTTTTATATCAAGTTACCATTTGTTAACTACCAGTTTTTGAAATAATTTCTAAGCATTTGTAACTGCTTTCTTAGAAAGTCTCTTTCCAAAGCATAAAACATATATATATAACACTTTGAAATATCTGCTGCTATGAAGTTTTACAGAACATAGAAAAGTGCTTAAACTCAAGTTATAGATAAAGATAAATATCAAAGTTCTTTGCTGACTGTTTTATGACAGTGCAGTCAAATGCTAAACTATTACATATAGAGTTGTCAGAATGTTTCAGATCTACTACGTTCTCTTTCATCAGCTTTCTTCTTAATAAGGTTGGCTGGAAAACAAGGGCTCTGGTTTTCTATGTAAACTTGGAAGCTTTGAAAATTTCTGTTCTGCAATGAGATGACTGAGAGATTTATTTTCCTTGAAACAGTTTCCTTCAGAGAGAACTGATGATAACAAAAAGTAAAGTTCTCACAGGCTTTTTCTGGGATATGGAGTATTCATAACTTGTCTCTCTATATCTCTCTATAACTTGAGTGTTGCTTATCACAAATTTGTAATTTTTTTGGCAAAGTATACTGCTTGTCTTTTAACAACCAGCCCATCTTGATCACAAGAGCCTCTCATAAAAGTTATTTCAGAAAAAAAAAAAAGAAACTTTAGTCAAAAAAAATCCCCAAATCCAGGAAGAATTCATAATTTCCTCTTAAACATTAGTGGTTTTTGCATAGGTGATATAATTAGTAGAACAAATTTCATTTAACAGATCTTTTATTATCAAAGATTTCAAGACCATGTGTATTTAATAATAAATAAGGCCCATTTCCTATTACTGCCATTTATCAAAAAATAACTAGATTACAGCCTGTGTTTCATTCGTACCTCCAGAATAGTTTGCAAGCTTAAGTGAATACACATATATTCTTTAGCTTGTCTTCAGTAGTGTAATTGAAGAAAGTTTGTATTTATAATTTTATCCACTGTCTTATGTCTTAGAGAAATATAATTTATAAGTGTTCCAAAGAGTTAAACAGATACTTTAGGTAAGGTTGTAATTTTTTACACTTCATTCAGATATAACCCCAAGTGGAGAAAAAAAGAGTTCAAGGAGTCTGGTCATATGTAGGACATCTCCCTTCCTTACATGTCTTTCTGTTCTTCATTCTTTTTTCTCAATTGAAGTGAAAAATTGCTGCTATTGTATAGACTGAGATTAATCCAGCAGTACCAAGTGTTTGGTATCATCTCAGATATTAGGATGCAGGATTATTCCTTCCTTTTTACTTATATACAACTATAGAGTGGACATAGGTGTGCTTGTACACAATTAGAGGAGTCCTTCATCTGCTTTTATATTGACCTGTGCTAGAGACGGGCAACATCTCATAAAAGCTTCAGTAAGCAGAGTAGTTCATCCATGCATATATTTATCTGGACTTGAGCTCTCCACATGGAGATGTAGACATTTCTACTACAGACTTGCAGTTATTTCACACAAATTGGTTATGTGATACAGCAGGAGAGTTGAGTACAGATCTTTGGTATACATTTCCAGACTAAGCTTCTCCATTCAACTAGTTTAGGTGTGTTAGAAGCATTTTTAAAGCCTATTGGCAGACAATAAAAAAAAAACCTTACAATTTAAGAAATGTGTGAGATAAATCCTTAAACAAATTAATACAATAGCCGGTACGTCAGATCTTTAAGCTAAATTCTTTGTCAAGTAGTCTTGGAAGCACTGTTTCTGTGTTTTTTTCTGCTACTGTTGTCAATTTGTGTCCTTCCTAACAAGTTGCTCAAAGACTGCTCGGGCCTCAATGGAGAAGTAAGATCCTGGAGGCTAAGTCAATCAACAGGGCTCCTGGTGACCCTGAAGTTCATTACCCAAGACTGCAGAATGATTCCTCTTTTGAGATTGCATTTGTTCCCTTTTTTCTCTTCCGTTCTTTGTAGCATCTGTGTCTGCCTTGGAATCATGCTGCGTGAAATATTCTGTACAAAGAAATGTTCATCATGGTGTGAAATGTGTTGTCTCTTAAGCCTTACTTGATAATGACACAGTATTTAGAAAGTGATATAGTAAGGTATTTTCCTTAGCAACATTACAGTTGTTAATAAGCACTTAAAATGTTGTCTTCTTGTAATGAAGATAATTGTACTCAAATTCTTCCTGCTGTCTTTTTTTCTTTCAGATTTTAGAAGCTTCCTCCTGTGAAAACTTGTGCAGGGTAAGATGTTTCCTTCTTGCTCCTCTATCATGCTTTTTAGACTGCTTTGATATTTTTACATACTGTATTTGTCAAATATGTGAATACCAACCCTACATATTCCTGGAGAGACACAGGACTCAGAGACTGGATAAAGCTTCTGCAATAACTATTTCTGAATATGGATGTGGTTGCATTTTTCTTCACATTTGCTAGAGAGTATTAACAATGTTTCTTTGGTTACTATTAAGAGTTGGTGAGCTTTGTTTGATTAAACTTTGGTATTAGAGAAGCAAGGGGTCTTACCATTCTAAGCACATTCACAAGCAACTTGAGACATTATTCCCTCAGCCAGTGTTTTCAAATCACAAATGGTAGGATATGTTTCACGCTGATTTTGAAAGTCTTTGTTAATGTTTGACCATAAAGCTTTACAAATGGGAAATGTAACCAATATGAAAAATATTCTGAATAAGTATTTTGAATTGATATTTGTACAGACATGTTTACACAATTAATATAGCAGCCTTACATGGACAGAGAAATAAAAGGATAGTTCAGATCGCATTTTTGGAAAATGTCAATTCTATGCATCTTTCATTGATCTGCCTATGACATCATGTCTGAAATTTATGAGACTAGGAAAATGAATCCATATAATAGAAGCTGTAATTTCCCAAGATTTTAGTGTATACTGTTGTTCAGCCACATACTTTCATGGATATCTCCTCATTATGGAAGTTTGTATCTCAACTGTCTTAAACATAAGAGTAAATAAATACACTTACTATCTCCTCAATTTTTCTTACTTTCTTTTATTTGAATCTATGCACTTTTGTGTTCTGAATGCTATTTTGCTATTGCTTATGCTGGGTTCTCCACTTCTAATTAAGATAAAAGGGTTGGTCATCCAGGCTTTTGCAGTAACTTGAATTCTGCCATTGGCCTTCATTTTTGATCATTCTGGGTTGCTGGCTGACATTTTTGGTGGAATTTTTGGATCCCATTTCCTTCAGTAAATAGAAGAATATCTAGTTTTATGCTTAGAAGAAAAGAAAATGTAGGTAAGGTGCTTTGCATGCACTGCTCCCTAGCAGACATACTGCCTTTCTTACTGCGGGGCTTTTTTTTTTGGTTGGCTATTTTCAGTTGGTTGGTTGGTGGAGGTTTGTTTGTTCGTTCGTTTGTTTGTTTTGGGGTTGTTTTTTAAATTTGTTTGTTTAGTTGATTTAGTTTGTATTTTTTGGGGGGTATAAAAATTTTTGTTTGTTTGTTTTCTTCTACTTTCCTTGTTTGTCTGGAATATTGGTACAAATGAAAAGGATGCTTCATTCCCTACAAAAATACTTTGGTTTTTTTTTTAAAAGTCTTATAAAGGACACATTAATTTGAGGAAGAGGAGGTTACTCCTAGTGCACTTTAAATCAAACTTTATTATTTGTTGTAGTGTCATAGGTGTTCAATAATAATAAATGATGCATCAGGTAAGACACTAGTAAGAATTCTGCATATGTGAATAATTCCATGGTTCTGTTTAGATGGTGAGAACAGATCATGAAGCCTCCTGGGCTTCCAATGAGCTTAATGAATATAAACAATGAATTAATTTTAGGTTAGGGATGTAACTTTGAAGTACCAAAGCAATTAGAGTTTAATCAAAGAAGATGTTCATGAAAGGTAGTTCACATAAATAGCGTTTGGACATAAAAGGGAGCCTTCAATACTAGACTGAAATTCTTGATACAAACGTGGCCACTCTCAGCTGTTTTTAAACCTTGTAACTCTTCAAAATTAGCTGTTTGTGGGTTTCTTGAGGAGTAGCAGTGACATACAAACTTTTGTCCAGCTGAAAAAGAGGAATGCAGTGGTTTAGTTGGTCTATATAGGCTTTTTTATATTAATTCTGTCAATGTAATTATACTAATACTGAACCATTAAAGCACCATTAGTGCAATAACAAATTATACGGTCTGTGGGAAGACTCATTCTTGATTTTTTTGTGTTTTCTCTTAGTAATTTCCATAAATTAAATTGGAACTAGAGAGTAAACATAGGTTATGTGGCTATATACTTAGTGACTCTAACTCATATTCTGGGCTATAGCACTATAAGTTGTGTAGTCACGTATGCAATCAACCTAGAGCAACCTTGAGTAACTATAAACCATGCTATTGTCCAGAGAAATTCTCTGGACTTTGTAGAGGTTCCAAAGCTGTTTCAAAGCTATCTTGACTGTTTGCTCATATGTCCCAGCCATGTCTTCCCTAGTCCTGAGAGTATGGATTCACTATTTATTTGTCAGCAGGAAAAGACTTTAAATTTAGTCTTAGAGATTGCTGTCTCCTCAGGATCTGATTAGCAACCTTTCATTCATGCTCTTACTAAATGGCTGCAAATTACAGAGCTATACAAAGGGATAATGCAGTACTACAGTAAACAGTGACTCCTTTTTCCTTGTCTTATCTAGTTAAATTGTGAATGTGTGTTTTGACCATATCATAATGCTTTACCATGTGGCAGAAAATCTGCAGTAATCATAAACAGTATATGGAGGCTAGAGTGCTCTCTCTCCATTCGGCATATTTGCTGTATATCTGTGAAAAACAATGAAAGTTTTAACAGTGACCAAACCCAAGAATTTTGTAAGTTTTCAATACTGAATATATGAAGCACTTACCTGCTCTCTGCAGTCTAATTGCTAAACAAGTTTCTTGGAGATCTCGAATGTTTAAAAGTGAGCATTTGGCTAATTAAGTGTGAGCATACATGTGGAGCACAGACAAGATAACACTAGATGATTAGATTGATATCCACTTTTGAACTGCAGTCTGAGTCTGTTCTTATATTCATTTATCACTGTTGCTTTTAGTTGCGTTAGTGCTGTTCTGAAACCTTTTTTGGATAATTTTCTGTATCCTCCTGATAGCTGTTCTCTTATGTTGAAAAAAAAAAGTAAAGATTACTTTTAAAGCGTCAGATAGTCTTAGCATCTGGTTAATAGCTTATTCTGTGTTTTTCACTCTTTTGCTCTCAGTCCTGTTTTTATTCTGTCTTTTATTATTCCAGTCCAATTCCAGTGTTTGTCCCTTCCAACTGGGCATAACTGTCTCAACTACATTGGTGGAAGAAACTGCAGTCATGTCTTAGATGGTGTTATAGACTATTAAAGATGCTTGAAGGGCCCCCAGACTCTTGTGCATGATCCACAGTGTTGCAACAGACAGTGTAATACTCCTCCACAGAGGAGTACCTGGGCATTCCCACCTGACCCTCAGTATATACTAACCCATTGACCCGTTGTGTGTGCTTCCCCCACCCCTGACAGATCAAGACTGCGATCATCATTTTGACCAATGGACATATAAATTTTGGGAGTCGAGCCTTGTTTCTGGATTCACAGGTGGTTGTGGTGGCCAGTTGGCCTGTGGTACAAGGGACAAAGAGAGTTCTCTGGTAAGACAGTCCCTAGTACCAGAGAATTCTTCCCAGGTTACGGTGAGAAAAAAAGCTTCTCCCAGGATGCTCTGTTCTGTAATGGTAATCTACCCCAGTTCTGCTTCCCTGGTTGGCCTGTGGCCCTTCCGCCCCCTTGTTACCTTATATATCCCATGCCCTAGAAAGTTCTCCGCTCCATGGTCCCCCCATTGGCCCTTGCCCCTCGCCACACTCCCAGAGTTTCCCTATTGGCTCCCATTCCCTAGTCCCACCTTTGTACTGCCCCCATGCCCTCAGATCATTGGTCCTTGATGCTCGCCATGCTCTCATATTTAAACGTGGACCCTCCATTGTCTTTTGTCTTCGCCTCTGGACTCCTTCATGGTGCGGCTGCAATGAACCTCTGTCCATGGAACTCTCTACAGGGACCATTCCTGCCTGTTTGCCATTGACCCATATTACTGAAGCTATCCATGCGTTTGTGCATGTGTGTGCACACGTGTGTGAGTGTGTGGCTGGTCCTGCCGAGTGGCTTCACTAATGAGATGCTTTTGGAAGATCGCGGCACCTCGCGCTCTGGCACAGAAGCCAGGGAGCCCAGGTTAGCGATAGGTGGTGATATCATTCTTCTCCACTACCTACTGTTACACTTTCTTTCTCTTTTTTTCTTTCTTCTCCTATTATCACTACTTTCTTAAGTGATATCTTTGTACTTTTATATTGTATATAACTTCGATAATAAACAAAACGGCTACATACCTCCATTCCATTGCAACCAAATTGTTCTAAAATAAACCTGCCACATATATATAAACACTGATCATTCAGTGTTATTTCACTCTAGTCCAAGTGATGTATTAACGTCCAAGTGATGTATTAACATCCAAGGGATGTATTAAGTCCAAGGGATGTATTAACAAGGACCTGTTACCCACCTTCAAGGGTGAGTCATAACCTGCATGTATTATGGTGTATTAATTTTCATTTTTAAATCTAATCATTAACTCTATTGAAAAATCTGGACAAAACCAAAGAGATCATGAGGAACATGTGAAGAAGGACACATCTGACTATAAATTGCTTAACTGAAAAAGGAAGAGCTGAAAGTTCCTCTCTATTTTTTCATAAATTTAAAATTGTGTAGTTAGAGACTGAGAATAATTGTGTGGTTAGCAAAAGGGAATAATTTATGTGCTTTGTGACAACTTGTATTTGACTGAAAATATATTCCTTTAAAGTTTGTTGTAACCGCTAGACTCTGTCTAGCAGGCTGCCGCGACCAGAAAGCTCAGCAAGGGTTTTCTAGGGCCATGTGATTAATCGCACCCCAGAGTCCATTTCGGACAGCCCTGCGATCTGGCTCCAGCAGCCAGCAGCATTACAATGCAATGGATGGTAAAGAAGGTAGAGAAGGGTCTCTCATGAGGGTTTGAGATGGCTTTAATCACATCTTGTCCCCACGACATTCAGAGGTGGAGAGACAGCTTGTTCTGGACGCAGGATGGTTTTGTCAGGGGCCCAGGGGCAGTCCCTGGGCGGGGTTGGGGTACAGGAACAAATAGGAGAAACCAAGGGAGTGGCCAAGGCTAGGGAGGGAACAGGGGGAACATACAGAATTAGGGGGTTAACAGGCCACCGCAAAAGTTTTTTTCCTAAATATGTGTTTGTGTACATATTTTGTTAAATTGTTCCAACTGTTTCTCTGTGAATTTGTTATTTGTGTATTATCTAATGTGCACTGACTATTCACACCACCTCTGAATGCTGTTGTGCTGGACATGCTGGAACTTCAGTATGGACTGAGCCCAGGGCAGCAAAGTGGTGCCATCATCAACACTGCTAATGCGCTTTCTCCATTCCTTTAGCAGCAGAGGCTTAGTCAGGCCACAGTTTGCTTTAAGCTGGAGGGCCGTGCACTTGGAATCAACTGCCCCAGAGGTGGAAACACAGCCCCACTATTTGCCATGGACTGATCCAGACTGCACTGGAAAAGAGTGAGGCTCCAGAACACTTGCAGTACACTGGTGATATCACAGTATGGGACAACACAGCAGAGGAAGTTTTAGAGAAAGGACAGAAGATAATAAAAATCCTGAAGGACAGTTTTGCAGTTAAGCAAAGTAAGGTAAAGGAACCTCCCCAGGAAATTCAGTTTTTAGGAGTAAAATGGCAAGATGGACATTCTGAGATTCCAATGGACGTGGTAAACAAATGCAGCTATGTTCCCACCAACCAGCAAGGCAGAAACACAGGCTTTCCCTGTGGGTTTTTGGTGGATGCATATTCCCGGTTACAGTCAGATTGTAAATGCTCTCTATCTTGTGACACAGAGGAAGGATTTAAGGTGGGATCCTGGACAATAACAAGCTTTTGGACAAAAACAGGAGATTGTTCATGCAGTAGCCCTTGCTACTTGTCTGTCCAGTCAGGACAGGACAAGATACAAAAAATATACTCTACACTGCAACTGCAGAGAATTGTCCCTCCGGAAGTCTCTGGCAAAAAGTAGCTGAGTTTGAGCTCCTCCAGAATTGACTGGCACCAAAGCACAACTCCTTCTGGCAGCCTGACTGCCAGTGCTGGGCTGGATGTTTGAGGAGAAAGTCCCCTCTACATATCATGACACTGATGCTACATGGAGTAAGTGGATCATGCTGATTACATGGCAAGCTCAAACAGGAAAGCCCAATCACCCAGAAATCTTGGAAGTAATCATGAACTGGCCTGAAGGGAAAAATTCTGGGCTATCATTACCATCATCAGAAGAGGGAACGGTGACAGGTGCTGAGGAAGCCCCACCATATAACTAACTACCTGAAAATGAAAAGCGATACACTCTCTTTACTGATATTTTTGGCCATATTGTAAGGATAAATTGAAAATGGAAAGCTGTATGGAGCCCTATGCAGTGAGTCACAGACACTACTGAGGGACAAGGTGGATCAAGTCAGAGCTGAAAGCTGTCCAGCTGGCTTTAGATATTGCTGAATGAAGTGGCCAGTGCTCTACTTCTACACTTGTGAATGGTGGCAAAAGTTCTCTGGGAGTGGCTGGAATGATGGAGAAGGACCAGTTGGCAAATCCATCTGAGCTGCTGAACTGTGGCAAAATGTCACTGCCTGGGTATAAAGTTGGCTGCAAAAGCAGATCATGAGATGCACACGTGCCCAAGAGTCAGGCTACTGAAGGACATCACAACAATGGATGGTGGATCGAGCTGCCAAGATTAAAATGTCTCAAGAGGATCTGGACTGGAAACATAAAGAGCGAATTACTTCTGGCTCAGTGGGCCCATGAAGCCTTAGGTCATCAGGGAAGAGATGCAACACCTAGATGGGCTCGTGATCGAGGGATGGGCTTACCCATGGACTCTGTGTCCCAGGTTATCCATAACTGGGAAACATGTGCTGGGATGAAGCAGGCCAAGTAAAGCCGCTCTGCTATGGTAGATGATGGTCAAAATATAAATAAGGGGGGCCTGGCCGATCGGTTACATCACACTCCAGCAAGCCTGCCAAGGCAAGTGCTACATGCTCTTGTAAACAACCACTGGATGGCTGGAGAAGTACCTGTGCCTCACACCGCTGCCTGGAACACCATCCTGGGCCTTGCAAAGCTACTCCTGTGGTGACCTGGAACTCCTGAGAGAACTGAGTCAGACAACAAGACTCACTTCCAAAGTAACCTTCTGGACAGCCAGGCCAGGGAACACAGTATTGAGTGGCTTTACCCTATTCCCCATCATGCACCAGCCTCTGGGAAGATCAAACGGTACAATGAACTGTTAAAAACCACGCTGAAAGCAATGGGTGGTGGGACCTTCAAACACTGGGATTTACATTTAGCTAAGGCCACCTGGTTTATTTAACACCTGAGGCTCTACCAATTGAGCTGTCTCTGCCCAATCAAAACCTCCATGAACCATAGAAGAGGATAAAGTCCCTGGGAAGCATACAAGAAAATATTAGGGAATAGTTTGGATTAGTCCTGCCTCAAGCAAAGGCAAACCCATCCTTGGCATTATTTTTGCTCAAGAACCTGACTGAACTTGGTGGGTAATGCAGAGGGACCGGGAAACATGAAATGTATCTCAAGGGGATTTGATTTTTGGGTGAGAAGAGACTGTAATGTTGAATTGTATAACACTGGTTGCTGAACGACACTGCCACATTTTGCCAGAACTACCATGGACAATGAGTACCGACTGCTCCAGCAGTTATGAGCTCCTGATGCAGACTGAAACCCTGACAGCACACCAGCCTTTCTGCCCTGGAAAATATCTAGGATGGATAGAACCCACAGTTATGGACTAAATGAACTCAATAGGCAACTTAGAGGGATGGCCCTTGACTATGGAAATGATACCTGTGCTTGTGTGTAGATACATATATATAAGATACATGTGTATAGTTGAAAGGTGTAGGATGTGGGCATGGTATAGAATGTGGGGTAGATAATATTCTGCTTCTGGCCAGGACACGGTTAATTTTTGCAGTAGACAGGAAGGGGCAGGGCCAGGACCCAGAGGTTATTCTGTACCACCTGACATTATTTTCTGGGGATGGGGGAAAGGGACTCTTTTCTGAGGTGAAGGGGATACTTTTGGTCAAGAAAATGTGTCCGAGGGAGATGTCCAATATTATCTATTATCAAGGAGTTTTTACATGTGAATAATTTATTTTCTTACATCTTTTGTTATTATTATTGTTGCTGTTACTGTTTCTTTTCTTATCTCATTGCTGTTTCCAGTAAATTGTTCTTACCTCCACCCGTGATCTTTGCCTTTTGTGCCACCAATTGGAGGGGTAGGAGGAATGGCGTGTGGTTTTTAGAGGGAGTACTAAACTGAAGATCATGACCATGATTCCTAAACCATGACATTCCATAGATTCCTAAACCATGACAATTACAATCTCTGATTTTTGTGCTCTGAAAATGTAAGAAGTAGGGAATTTAGATGTTTTTAATAAAGAAGAATATGAGTAGGTTCATAAATGTTTCAAATTCGTGTACTTCAAAGCACATATTTGTTAGGTTTGTATTTTGATTTTTAAATAAGGAATTAGGGGTGGGGTAGACAACTTTTGTATTTTCCAACTGCTTTTGGACATTTACAAGTAGAATGAAGATCACTTTTTATTCTCTACTTACAGTTGTAAATATTTACAAATGAGCAATTTTACTTCTTGTATTTCTTATGTTTCTGACGATCTGATGAAAAAAATTGTTCTGCAGAACAAATCATCCATTGAATATCAAGTTTGTTTGCTTGTGCTGTAGTATAATGTTGGGGGTTAGGTTTATGTTTTTTCTTTTTTCTCAGGGAATTTTCTTCCCATTTGTTGTCAGGGAGATAGTGAATGGACACAGATCAAGAGACAAAAGATGTGGCAGAGTGTCTTGGCATAGCGGATCTCTTCTCGGTACAGTGCAGCATCGCGATAAAGCCCTACCTCCCTTCCCAGCATGTACTGGCTGCCATTGGCGGTGCCAAAGACTGACCACCACTCTCATGGTTGCCTGGGGGAGTCAACCCTTCTTGCCTCTCTCTCATCTGAGCCGCCATAGGGGGGTCCCTTGCATCAGAGCACCCCTTGAAACGGCAAGAGAGGTACTGCAGCCTCTCTGCCCCAACATGAACCAACACTGCCCCCTGCCAGTTTCAGTCATAACTACAGCGAAGGGGAAATTGCTTGGCAGGTGAGAAAGGGCTGTAATAGGGTTTTCTTCTTTTTGTTGTTCCTGTTGTTGTTTAGCTGTCTTGTTGTATGTATATGTGTATATATATATATTCTAGTAAAGAACTGTTATTCCTTTGCCCTTATCTTTGTCTGGAAGCCTTGTAATTTCACAGTTATAATTATTTGGAGGTGGGGGTCATCTTTCCATTCCAGGAAGGTTCCTGCCTTCCTTGGCACACATCTGTCTTTTAAACCAGGACATATATTCACACAGTGTAATTTGAATTCACAGACTGGTAATGGTATTGTATATTCTGTACTGCTTTTAGAAGCCATAGAAAATTAGCCAGAATAGACATCAGCTAAAGTACATCTTTACGTAGTGGGAGAATGAAAAAAAAAAAAAACCAGTAAACACCAGGAAAGCTTTAGGGTTTTTTCCCCTTTCCCCTTTTCTTTGTTTCTTTTTTTTTTTTTTTTGAGATTTTATAAAATCTCACCAGTTTTTATCTGCCAGTATTTAGTAAACTCCAGATAACTTAGTTTCAGAAAAGAATTATTTTTTTTAAGATTGCAAATAGAATAATCTCAAAATTTTTTTAAAAAATACAGAAATTATAATTTATAATAAATAAATTATTTTAAATTTTAATTTTAAAAATTGAAGTTGCATATATTGATATTAGAATTTTTCTCTGATAAAAGCCCTTAGCCACAGCATTAGGGGCAGATCACCACATTTTGAATGATTAGCATAGGGCTTGTATTTCAAAATAAAAAAAAAAATTAAAAGTGTCTGTATTGCCATTTTAAGGCCTACTGAGATACATCATAATGATCAGAGGTTTATAAACACTTTCCCCTCTCATCATAATTTTTATTTTGTTTTATTTAGCAGGTCTTACTTGTATGTAATTGATCAAAAGACATTATCATAGAATAGTTTGATTTGGAAGGGATCCTTTAAAAGTTATCCAGCCCAACTCCTCTTCTCAAATTATTGTATCAGTCATAAAACTATGAGTTTTTATGACAGGAGTCAATTAGTGGGGTACCAGGTGGAGAAACAATTATGAATTAAAATACCAAAATGAAAAGAAGCCCACCCAACCTTTAAATGATGCTTAAAATATGTGCACAGATGTCTTAATTTTGCTAGTCAGTAATTAATAGAATTTTATTCTAATGTTCTCCTTGAGAATTTTGATATTATTTTTCATATCCGGATCAATTTCAGAGGTTAGTATTTTGAAGCAGACCTTTATATTTTTACTACAGCTTATTTAATTAGCATGTTTTATCATCTACCAGATTATTAATATGCTCTCATACTCCTCTATACTCATGGACTGATAATTCAGTACTTAGAAAAAATGCCTTGCTTATCCAGTTATATGAAATTTAGATATTTATGACCCTTATGCCTTAAATGATTTTCACTATAGCCGCTAGATTTTGGAGTAATTTGTTATTTGATTTGTATGTAAGTATGCAGGAAATAAATTAGGTGAAAGATTTTAAGTAATAGAACAGCACAGGTAAAAACTAATCATTAGGGATGGTGACCAAAGAATATGCAGGACTTGCTACCAAAGTTTCAATCTCCTACTGGATTAGTCTTGCTCTTTTTACTCTTTTTCACAGTATGTTCTGCATAGTGATGCATTTCAAGAAGGGAAAGATGGGTGTTTTCAGCCAGAGGAGCCTGTAGCCTGGTGCTTGAGCCACTCTGGGGAAGGGAAACAGAGGAGAACTTTCTCACCTCTTGAGAAACCTGGTCTGTGTGGAAAAAAATCCTTATTTTTGCCCCTTGAAAAAGGAACTGCATTTAGAGGTCTGATCAAGTGCCATGGACACTGAGGAGAATCTCTGTTATGTGTATCAACTCACAGGAGACATCTCCATGCAGTTAAATAGTCTCCATGCATTTTAAAGGTCATCAAGGAAACTCTGGTTAAACTTTGCCCTCAAGGTTTCCTAATGGTCAGGTTTATTATATATTGAACACCTACACCATGAAACAAGCCTTCAGATACTGGAAATCTTCAGATTCATGTTTAAATTTGAACTTCCTATTTCCCAATTTAATTATTTAAATCAAAATACCATGACTAGGTTTTTCTGCCTATGCTACTACATATCAAAATACTTCATAGGCACTTTTTTTTAAAGGTGTAGGTTAAAAGTTATTGTTAATATTAATAAACAATACTTATTATTAGCTTGATAATAATGTTAAAAATAGTAATAATTTTTTTGGTTTTGGTGATATTAATAGGGATGGCCTTTTCAAAGTCACAAAAAATTCTGGAGAAAAGACAGAGTGAGGGCAGTTACCACTTTAAAGTCCTTACTTTATGACAGTTGATGAAATCAGAAAAAAAAATAAAGCTTTCAACATATTAAGCATGAATTGAAAATAAATATATGTAAAAATATTTAAGCAAAATTTGTTTGTTAGAGAATTTAATGCATAACAGCCAATTTGGGAAAGTTTTATTGCTGTTGTACAACAAAATTTATCTTTCTGTGAAACTGATTGTATGAACCAAGTGGATGTAAATAAATGCTATTGGTTCCACTATCACTGTTAACTATTCATATAGCATAAATTAAATGTCCAGGTTAAAATAAACCCAATTAAATAATAATTTTTGCATTTTAGAAATAAGATTACTTTCTAAACTACACTTGCATCATTGCCTAGTCAGTCAGTAATTGCGCTCAGGATAAAGGCCTACAATTATGTCCTGATATTTGCACGTGCAGCTACCATGGTGGCAAACTGTATCTACACTATCAATGATGAGGCTGAAAAAACCCACACCATAAGCAATGCATCAGAAGCAGAACTCAGATTATAGACACCATGACCACTGATACATCCTATAATATTTTTCTACTTCCTACTGAAATAGTGTATTTTTGTGTCTCTCACAGTAACCTTGCATCTGGAACATGACACAAGGTGTGTTCTTCCGAAGGTTGCTTTAAAAATTAACCAGAAAGTTGCAATAATTTCCAGTGAACAGATTAAATCTAACATTAAATTTGTGCAATGAAATTGACAAATTAGGTTTGGCCATTGCAAACTGAGATGCTTCAGTATCATACTTCCCCTCAATTGGCATAAATTTCTATGTTGAAACATGTTTTGGCACTTTTCCGTCCTTTTTTTCCTCTTAATACACTTCTTATTGCTAATGTAAAATTTTTTTTTTCTTTTTGGAGTGGGGGAAGGAAGAGTAGGACTTGGATGTGGAGAAGGCTCATGTGTGCTTCTTCAATGCATAAACTGTTACATTAAATCACAGAATGCTATTGTTCTAAAGCAGGAGTTACATATTCACTTTTGCATGGCACTTTTAATATTAAGAAGCAAATAGTGATTGCTGGAGCAGTTTTGAAAATGAACACTTGAAAAGAAGTGTACTGAAAAGATTTAGTGATTAGGCTGACATTCACCATCACTTCCATTGTAAAGTAAGGAGGAAACTTGTTTATGTTACAAGTTCTTTGTCTCTCTTCCAAGAAAGAAATAATTCAACCATAAAATGAGGAAATGCTCCACTGGGGAAATCCCAAAGCTTTCCAGATATGTTATGAACAGTGATGAGTGGATTTGGGGAAGCAGCCAGTCAGCTAAACAACTAAAGGGCCACAAGCCCATGACAAAGCTTTGACTGACATTTCAGAAGCAAGCAACAAAATTATTTTTCTTTAATATGAATAATAAAAGTTTAGGATCCTTAAGTCAAGCTGATAATAGACAGGAGAGGAGGGGGAGCTAATATAAATAAAATGCTGTGATATCTTTGCCAAAGTAGACTAAATCCTGGGAAGAGACCAATTAATTAATGCCACTCTGAATAATGATTTGTGGTGGTATCTGTAACAGAAGATACCTCAGACACTGCAAGCTGTTGCCTTAGAAATTGAGCCTCTCTAATTAGGTACATGGCATACAGGGTGGATCGTTCAAGATGGTACACCGTCTGGTCTGACTAACATAACAAAACAAGCATCAACAGTGATGAGGCTAGCAAAGATAAATGGAAATGAAAGCCCCAAAAATAACAGTGCAGGGACTTGGTGTAGCAGGTCAGTGCAGAAAAACTCCTGAAGATAAATTAGAGTCAAATGATCTATTAAAAACATACGGAAAATGGCAATTTAAACTGTGGCACATTGCTGGGGTGGTCAGTACATGTCAGTACATGTTTTTGAAGACTAAAGGAAGTCAGGGATAAAACAACTTACCAATAGAAGATTAAGTGCCAAAAACTCAGATAAAAGGAAGAAAATCATCAGTTTTTAAGTAATTATGTAATACATAATTTTTCAAAAGCAAGGGCCAGTACTTCATGATCAGTAAATAATGTTGTTGACATAAATTAATTACTGAGATACAGTGCAGGTGAACATTTCCTATAATGTAACAAATATTATGGGTGCAGGGAACATACAGTAACAGAAATCGCATACTAATAGCCTAAGTATAAAGGGCATCCTGAAGCACAAATTCATTTAAAATCTGAATTTCACCTTATTCAGAAGCATTGACATAAGTAATATTACAGAGTATGTTAACAACTAACCTGATGAACAGCCTAGCAACCTTGGCTATAATATTTTGTTACACTTGTGTATCAGTCCCGTACCTTCCTGTGTAGAATGAATTGTTGTCAGACTCCTTTCCTTTCCTAGCTGACAGGGCAGATATGGAGGTTTGTACTGGAAACAAAATGGAACACAATCCCTAAAGTAGTGTTTGGTGTATGTGTCTTTGGCCTCAACAACAAAGCTCAATCTATTTCTCCTAATTACTAAGCCAAGATATTCAGAAGCTGTGGCAAACTACATGTAGGGATATTATAATGTATCCTACTTCATCCATCAGCACCAGCTGCTAGATAACTTTCTCCACTAGAGGAAGAGGATACATCTGTGTGCAATTATGTCTCTGGATTTTGTTTCTCACTGAATATATGATACATTGCTTTGTAGATCAGAAATCTTTGAATGTGTTTCGCTGAAGTAAGAATCACCGTTCATTGTGATGATTCTTCCCTTATTTGCCTTTACCCAACACATATTGAACACTTGTACTCACAATAGTTATTCTGTTTCCTGGTTCAAAATCATTCTTGAAATCCAGCTCTTTGAAAATTTTTTGTCATGGTCTCCCATTAGTCATCATCCTTCTGCTTCTGCTTGTAAGTTTCATTTGGGTTTTCTTTTGTTTCTTTCTCCCTTAGCAATTATCTTTTGGCACAGATGTGAACATCGCCTTGCCGCGCCCCAGCTAAGGGTTCACTATAGTGCTGAGGTAGTCAAAGTAGCTTTAAAGCTGTGGAGCCTAAAAACTAGTGACTAGATAGATGAAAGATCAACTTCCCTGAAATTCAGCCTGGCATTCCCTCGTTGCACCCTATATTCCATGTTCATTACTAGCCTTACATTCAAACCTTCCTTTGTACTAAATGTCTACGATCTGTGTTGTACAAACGAGATGACATTCATACCATCTGTATTTACTTATAATTAATGGTGCACATAGAGGCACCTTGTTTGCCTATCAGCGTATGTGATGCCTTCATTCATGCCTACAAACAGCTGGGAGTTGTGACTGTTAATCAGCTTGATAACTACTGACTGCAATTTTAGGGAAATACTTTCCCTGTGGTATGTCTTATAATTGGTTTTTGTAGAACATTTTCCTTTTTTTCCTGGGAAAGAAAAATTGCAGAAATACCCTACCAAAACACCAATCTGAATTCAAGAAAAAGAAGGGATTAGGTGGTAAAATCACGTGCCCAGATTGGAGGGCGAAATATATTTTTTTCCTCAGAGAAAATATCAAATTAATCATGGTAAAATTCCAAGGTAATTTCAGATGTTACTTGCAAAGTTTCATTTATTAAATACCTGATACATTATGCTTTTGACATCTGTTTTATTGAAATTAAGCAGTCCTAAAAAACTAGTTCTTTGATCCATCTACCAACTGAAACATTAGTTTTCATGTGTAATTGAGGATAAATTTTCTTTTTGATTGACATTTGAAATGATAGAAAAATATATCAATAGTCGTCTTAAAAAGCAGCAGCACAGTTCCAAATTTGCATTTATTTATAGGATAGGATTACTAGAGAGTCTTGTGATTGTTAGAGATACTTGTGAATTTTTGGTGAAACACAACCATATGCATTTATATCCATGCATATAAAGCATGCATTAGACAAAAATTTCTGGTATTCTGTACATATTCTTTGCAAAATTATTGCTAAAAGATTGCGTATTATTATCACACTACTGGGAATGCTGATTTGCAACACTTCTGCTGCTTCTTTAATCTCTTGCATATAAAATGAGCGAATTGTGAAAGCGTAGCTGCAAAGCTATATGACATCCTCAAACTGGCAAAAAAATATCTCATCTTGACTTTATCAGTGACAATACATTTTTCAGGCTTTCATGAACATATTGCCTCTAAAGCAAGTTACTTGGCTCTTTGTGTGAATATTGAATTTGCCCTTTTTATTTGAGGTTTAAGTTATTTATGATGATTATATCTCACTTTACTTCATACAGTCTTTTTTTTTCCCCCCTAAATTCGCAGTCTTCTATTTGAGGCTTGGGGTTTTTTTCAGAAAAAATGTATTGAATATTTTTACCCAGTGATCACATGGAAGTAAATTCTTTAATTTATTTTATTATCTCTTTTAATGAAAATAATAATCTTGAAACAAAAAGGGTTTGGTTGACTGGAAACAAGAATGAAAAGTTAATTTAAGAAATCAGAATAAGAAATTTACATAAAAATAAAATTTTATTGACAAAACCACTCTTAATTTGTGATGCATCTGTAATAAAACTGTTATAAAGTCTTTCAACTTTAGAAGTTTCAACTTTACAGTGTTCTGATGAAGATTTATTATTTCTCTATAAACTGTCCTGTCAATGTTATGACTTTTTTTCTTCTTCTGTATTCTGCATAGTTGCTTACATGAGCACTGTTAATGAACTCACCTCCCACTTCAGGCCAAAATGCAAGTATTATTTATAACGGCACATCACGATAGGAAAAATCAAGAAATCACCAGAAATTATTTTCTATGTTGTCCCTTGTTAATATTACCTTTTTTTTTTTTTTTAATCCCCTCCATAGCTGTGATCTAATGAATTTTACTCTTAGTATTGGTAACTTACCTGCACAATTAACTCAAATGTGATTTCCATGTTATTTATTTTTTAAAAAAACAACTTTTCCATGTAAGTTCAGCTCTGCTCCCTGATATGGCATGCTTCCAAATTAAATCTGAAACTGGAAAAGTCAATGATTAAACTGTGTGCTAACAGAGGTTACAAGTTCTGCCAGGAGTGATTGATGCAGTTTGCTTTTGCAGTGAACATTCGTGTTAAAGTCGGCTACTCTGTACTATTCTACTTACCTATACAGAAAAGCTACTGTGTCTGTAACTGGGGCACTAAGAGGCTAAGGTTGTTTTTACAGTGCAATTTAAAGGTGTGACAGGATCTCATGTGGGATGTACTTGGGGTTTGTCGATTGGTCTTCCTTGAACGCCAATGGGGGCTTCAGCAGTACAGAACAAACACTTGACTTCTTCCCTCTGTGTTCATGCGGTGGCACGGCTGGTTCAGAAGCCTCACAGGTCTTGTTCCAACAAGTCTTGTTCCTCTTGTCTGACAACAGTGCAGATATATGTAAAGTTGATTCAAATTATCTGATATGGAATTGGGATCAGGATAGAAGTCTTCAGAGAAGGCATGCTCTGCTTTAATTTTTATAGGATAACAAATCAGGTTGTCGCAACTGACTTTGAAGTAACCTGAGACTCATTTTCTCAGGAGCAGTTGAGCATTTTTAGTCTGCCAATTACTCCTAAATCTAGGTTTTCTTCTGTTATTTACAATGGAATTTTTTTAGATGCAGTCTTAAATGACAATTTAATTTTTCAAAGTTTTTGGCTGAATGCAGCTTTAATTTTTTGAGTATTTTTTTCTCTTTTGGAATAAAATTTAGCATAAAGGAGCAGAGGTTCTCTGTCAGAATAGCATACTAGTTTGGGGTCAGCACCTCTTCACACCTGAAAGTAGTACTTGTTTTCTCTCTTTTATCAGTATTATAAAAATGCAGAGGCAAGGGTATAAAATAAAATTAGCATTATTTTTAGCCTGAAATTCACTGAATTGGTTCTGAAGATATATTTAAAATAATTTAAGCTATTATAAATTATAGTTATTAATTACAATAAGCATATATAACCCTAGGTTTTTACCATACAAAATTCGGTGAGGGAGGTATGAAACATACCCTTCCATGTTGCTTTGTATTTTGAGAAGATATGTGTTTTTACATGATCTTTAAGACATACATGGATTTCCTTATAAATCTATAAAGATGGATTTCATTTATGTTCCAAAAAATTTTTGTTTACCATTATTTTTAAAATCCATGTTCAGACTTGGTTGTAAGTGAACATATTCTATTTAGAAACTAGGGAAAAGAGTACAGATTGGCAACTGGAACTGTCTGTGAAAGATTTGAAATGCTTTTTAGTTTTTAATCATTACAAACAGGAAATTTAATCTCCAGCTGAACATAAATAACAACAAGGACTCCATGACTCAGCATAAAGCTTTAAGCCTAAAAGGGTCATAAAATACAAAGCTCACTATTAAAAAAGCTTATATATGAAGGGATAAACAAAACATTTGCATTCCAGCTCCAGTCATTGCATACTGTTTTACAGTCTGAAGGAGAAGAAAAATATGCAAGCCCATCAAAAATGCCAAATGATACTAAACATTGTATTTTGTTTTCTGAATAAATAGGCTGTTTCCTTTGATAAGATAGTACCGAAATGATTTTAGGTGAATTTCATATGTACAGAATAGTGTTTATTTGTGATAGTAAGCGTGTATGTGTTGCACTGCTGTTGACAGTATAGAAAAATAAGGGGTATCTCTGTTTCCTGTTGGTAGGCAGTTTTGGCCATAATATGAAATGCGCAGAAACAAATTCTCTTTGTGAGTCTTAAAATAAAATACCTACTAAATTAACAACAAGCACACCCTGAAACAGTGTGGCATGTTTATGTTATCAGTATTTTTAACTCAGGAGTATTCACAATGGTTATATAAAAATATATGTGGTTATATATATTCCTACTATGCCTATAACAGATATACTTCTAATTTTTAGATGTATACATTTTTACATCTGTGTCTGAGGATATATATGTGTATGCATATAGGCAAAATAGATTGGTTTCACAACCCAATTCAGTGCATAATACAGACTCCTTCTAGAAAACTTACTACGGTAGGAAAAAATGTACTCATAGATAGAATAATATTTTCCATAATCCATAGAAAATTCCAACACTGAAAATTAACTCTATTGGTGTAAAAGCTACAGAGACCAGTTTCCATCTGCAAAACAAGCCAAAAAATGAAAAGGAGCTCATTCATTGGCTTAAGCCAAAACTCCAACAAACAAAATTTTATTTGAAAATTAAAACTTTTGCTCCTCTAAAGAACAACATAAGTACTAATACAGCTAATCTCTCATCACTGTCTACTTTTTAAGTTAAAAGCACCACCAAGATTTATGTCTGAGATAAGAACCCATTCATGGGTTAAGTGAAGTTAGGATTAGGGTCAGCAGGGTCCAGTATTTTTCACTCCCAGTAAAGCCCAAGTAAATACATTCTGTACTACGGATTCAGGAAGAACTGCATATTAAGAGAGGCTCAAGGAGAGGAACAATATACTTTTAGGTATACCTCTTAGGTGAGGGTGAAGTAATCCTTCCCATTTACTTATCTACTTTTCAAATTCAAATGTTGCTATGGAAAACCATTAATATGGATGGTTTTTTCACAAAAGCTAAAGAATTATATTGTTCATGATATATCTATTAGAATTTGGAGTAAAGCATCAAGTTAGATTTAAAAAAGAAGTTTCCTTAATTTCAGGCCACCATCTTAGGTTTAAAATTTGGTCCTTGTTATCTTAATGATACTCCTAGAAATTAATTTCACATAATATTTAAATTTAGTGTTACCATATTATTTTTGAACCATACTGCTGAGCTCAGAAGAAGTCCTATTTCTTTTACAGACCAAAAATCAGCTATTTGTGCAGCTACCAGAAATTAAGAAGTCCAGTGTGAATTACGGTTGGCAAACATAGCAGTTTGATTTGGCACCAGTGCATGATAAAATTCTTTAATACACAGAAAACTCACTACAGTCGTCCATGAAGGTAATTATATTTGCCTGGATTTGTAGTTCATAAAGGTGAAGCATACTAAAAAAAAGGTCATGTCTGTCCTCATTCAATCCACCCGAAATTTGTTCCCATGTTATACTAAAATATCACTAAAACAAATTTGTAAAATAACTTCTGTCACCTCAAATAGAATCAAATGGTGTTCTTCATACAAAGACGGGCATGCTTAGAGAATTATAAGAATGGTGGTAAGCGAGGGAGCACTCAATAATTCACACTTACCTGGAAGAAGATTTTATTAGCATGAACCATTCCAATAGTAACTAAATACTGAGGTTCTGATGTCCTGGGAAGAATAAATAGAACGCTTCACAATGGACATAGTGTTAAGGGCCCACATGTTTATGGTTTGCAATCAAATGACACAGACAGAGGATGCCGACACACAGCGCTTGGGGAGCTGTAACAGACACTCAGGCCCTTCCAGCAGCCAACACCAAGCACATGCACTGTGTACTGTAGTCCTGCTCCAGCTGCTGATGCCGAGCTCCTCATTCACACAGTCTGACAAGAAGCTGTTAGTTAGCCCTTGCAGCACTAACACCCACAGGATAAATGAGATTACACAGAGGCGTAGTTAGAAAGTAATTTAAGAAGGAGATAAGATGGTCTGCAGTGATCACATGCAGGTTTTAGTCAGAAAAGCTTATTGACTGTCCCATTTTACATTTGACTAGCCCATTTTATCATGTTTTTGCCTACCTTTCCTTTGTTCCTTCCCAGTCCCCTTCATCTGAGCAGTTCTCCATCAGTTTGCACAGTCCCACTAGCCTCCCAACCTCTTGGATCCTCAGGTTTTCATACCTGTCACTACAAAGCCCCTCTTTTGCTGCAGTTTCTAGGTAGCCCATCAGTCAGTGTGTTCACCAGGCTTGCTTCTTGGCTCTGCTTCCATTATGTTTACTTGTCACTTTTGTGTCCCTGTATAATTTGTTAATGGCTTCTCCGTTTTCCTTGCCATCCCCTGTCACAAGGTACTTGATCACATAATCTTACTGAAATGAACATTCCCATGTTCCAGTGCACCCTTATCAATGACTTCGTTACTATTTTCCTTATAGTATTGGTCAGATTTGTGCCTGTGTCTTACTGCTTATGGCTTCCTGCTTTAATTATTATCCTTTTCTACTCTAAAAGAGAGCCTTAAGGGAGTTGACTCTCCCCCCAACCACCCTCACTTCCAATAGAGTACACATTAAACTCTAGCTAGTGATAAATTGGTTAAAGAAAGCTTTTGTTATAAATTGCTGCTTAAAATGTTGTTGGATAGTATTTTATGTGATTCTGCAGTGCACACATGGAGTTAGGGAGCTTAAGTTTTAATCTAATAAACACTTCTGTTTTAGAACTTCCATCATTTGAATAGGAGGTGAGAAGGAGCACAAACCCAATTTTCTCTTCTTTCTCAGCATACCAAATCTAAATTTTTTGGGGTAACATTAACCCTCCTTTTCCCTGTCCTTTTCCTCCAAATATGGAATGATGCTGAAGTTTCTATGCAAATGTGAGTAGGGGCAAAGAATTGATATAGGGAAGAACTTCAGCTGAGCTAAAGGAAGAGTTCATAAAAGTGCACATGGCACTTATCACTTTGATCGATCTCCAAAAATTTGTAGATATTAGGTCTAATGCTGTGTGTCTGAAGCTGACTGTCAGAAATATAACACTATTAAAAATAACACCCTCAGTAAATAATCTAAGCAAGGTGAAAAGGGATCCTTGAGGATTTAAAGTACTTAGGCAAAAGGTGACCTATTATGCACTGCTTGTATTGAAGATACATTTTCTCCAGTTACTTCTACTTTATTATTTTTGAGTGCTGGCACACTTACCTTCTGCAATTCAGTTTGTAGCAGTAGAGACAGTAGCATCTTCTAGCCTACAGAAATGGGAGATGCAGGAGTACTCCCCAATAAACTTCTTTCATGACAGTATTTCTTTCCTCTTCCATTACGTGCAAGACATTTAATCCAATCTCAGAGGAGCTGACAAGAGCAGAAACAGGTCTTAAGATAATTGGTATATTTTTCAAGATCTATTTATAGACTATACAGAAAAGAGACATTTTGGTGAAGAAAAAGGTCATTAGACAAGTTGATTCACTTTAAAAGGGGAAAAGTAGAGCAACATGACAGAGAAAGAGAGAAGAACTTTTCCTTTAATGCTTTTATTGTTCTTTTATGAAGCATTACAGCTTAATTTGAGAATTTCATTATATAATAGAACTAATATGAGGAGTGAACAATATTGGAATATTTTCTTGTCTTTGTTTAAGCTAGTAATATTAATTCCAGTGTCTGTTTTTGCTCCTAGAAGTTAAAAGTACAAACAGATGCATCTGTTTTATTGAAAAGCATGCACAGCAATAGATTACTAACAGTTGGCATCCCTTTGTATCATGATTCACTTTCTGGCTTGTGACTGTCTGGTGTACTACAGCAGTCAAAAAATTCAAAAAATTATAGAAAATACAAACTACTGGGCCATTTACAGTATAGGAGATGATTTACATAGCATATACTATATTAACAAGAACACAGGGTAAAGTCTGTGCCAGTTAATTGCTTCTGTCCCCTTAAATGTTCAAGGCCACTAATGGGCTACAAGCAAAACAGCATATTAGCCTTCTTTTAAAAACAAAACATCCGTCTCCGATCTTCATAGACCACTTGTTGAAGTATGGGCTGGTGTCCTTGGTTGTAGTGTATTCTATTACCATACTCATGAGTTGTTGAAATCAGGTGGGGCAGTGTTTCCTTGCCTCCTCCCCCCAGACTATCTTGCTGTCAATGGTCCATCATTGTCCTGCCACCTGACTCAGAGATAACTCCCTCCGGATTATCTTCTGTTAATGAGCCAATCAACACCTGGCCTCATGACTCATCATCCCATTGTAAGACGTTCCACCCAGAGGGAGGAACCAAGCATTCCATCCTGGATATAATCTGAGATTCTGAACACCAGAGACAACCTTTCCACTGGATTCCCAGAGGACAGGAGCTACATAGCCACCACTGAACCTTCCGAGGAAGAGCAGGCCCTTTCTAAAGGATCACTGCTTTGAAAGAATCACATCCATCACTTCAGGAGGACTGCAGCCACCATCTTATCAGACTACTACTGCCACCCTGACTAACAGGGTGTCAGGTTGTATCCTGACTCTGTCAGTTTAACACAGTATTTTCTGCCTTTATTTTTTTTTTCCTTTATTTTCCTATTAAATTGTTATTCTAACTTGGTGCCTTCCACTAGTTTTCAAACTAGTACAGCTGGATAAGCAGACAGTGAGATGGACCTTTCCTATGAAGACAGGATGAGAGAATTGGGGTAGTTTAGCCTGGAAAAGAGAAGGCTCTGGGGGACTTTATTGAGACCTTCCAGTACGTAAACTGGCCTTATAAAAAACAGGAACAGTAACTTTTTACATGGACAGGTACTGAGAGGACAAGGGGAGACAGTTTTAAATGAAAAGAGGACAGATTAGGTTAGTTGTCAGGAAGAAGTTCTCTACTCAGCGGGTGGTGAGGCACTGAAATGGGTTCCTCAGAGAAGTGGATGCCCCATCCCAGGAAGTGTTAAAGGCCAGGCTGAATGGCTGGCAGATGAACAACCTGGTCTAGTGGGTGGCATCCCTGTCCATGACAAGGGATGGAACTAGATGATCTTAAAAGTCCCTTCTAGCCCAAGCCATTCTATGATCCTGTGATGAATGATCTGGATGGTAGGGCACAAAGTTGTTCTACCAACCAGAGGGGATCTCAAGAGGCTGGAACAGGAACGTCACAGAATTCAACACAGGGATGTGCAAAGTCTCACATCTGGGGAGGAATAACCCCCATGAACTGTTAAACATGGGGCTGGCCTAGGTGGAAAGAAGCTATGTAGAAAATTACCTGGAGGTCCAGGTAAATACCAAGTTGGCCAGCTTAGTGCCCTGTGTGTCAAAGAAGGCAAAAGGTATCCTGGACTGCATTAAGAGGTGTGTATCCAGCAGGTCAAGGAAATGATCCCTGGAGTATTGTATGAAGTTCTGAGGACCCTAGTACAAGAGACAAAAAGAGCTACCAGAAAGAATTCAGACAAGAGCCACTAAGTTTTCCACTAAAGGACTTGTGCATCTCTTATGGAAAGAAAGACAGGGAGAACTGAGATGGTTCAACATGGAGAAGAGGTCTGTGGGGATATATAATTCACGTGTACAAATGCCTGAAGGGAAAATGTACAAAAAAAAAAAAAAATACTTACTTCAGTGCTGCCTAGTGACATGACCTGAGACAGTCTGGCCAAACTTAAATATGCAAAGTTTCTTCTGAGCATCATGAAAAAATTTTTTATTGTGAGAATGACTGAACACTGGAACAAGTTGGCCAGAGAGATTGTGAAGTCTCCATCCTTGGAGAGCTCCAAAAGTCATCTGGCCATGGCCCTGAGCAAAGTGTGTAGCTCAACCTCTTTAAGCAGGCACATTGGATGAGATGACTTCCAGAGGTCCCTTCTAACCTCCACAACTGTGTGATTCAGTCTTGAAAAGAAGTGGGGTTTTTTATTGCAATGAGATGTTACCTGTGATAGATTCAGTTTTTGTTATATGTGTGTTGCAACCCTGGTTACCTCTTCTTGCTTATGTATGCACACCAGTAAGAAAGCTAATTATTCAAAAAATTAGGGTTTTTCATTAAAATACATAAGAAATGCAATGAAATGTATACAATTTTGAATACGGAGATGAAAAATACCTGTCTAAAAGTAAGGTTTGAAAAGAAATAAAATATTTTCATCACAGGAAATAAATAAATAAGGAGTTTCTGATAAAATCGATGAAGCAGTCATTTAGGCCACAGACCATGTTGGTATATTTAAAACTAAGTAATATCCATTAAAAATAATATAAAATAAAGAAAGTCTTCTATTAATAAAATTATATTGAACTTACATGCTAAAATTTTGGTAGGGAGAGGTGCAGTCTCAACCAGGGGTTGCCTCATGCTGACAGAGCCAATTCCAGCTTGGTTAGGAAAGGAATTGCCACAAGAAATATCTGAGCTTACTGCACAGCTGACAGTGCCTCCAGGGAAACATATTTATGAATGGATAAAAAGTATTTTGAAGGAGTTGTGACACAGAGAAATTAGAAAAATTTGAGTAAAACAACCCTGGTAAACACCAACATCATAGGAAGGAAAGCAGAAGCTCCAGGCAAAAGAACATAGATTATTTTACAGTTCATGGAGAAGACCAAAATGAAAGAGTTGTCCCTCTCCCCACTGCAGAGGCCCCAGAGAAAGAAGTAATCCCTGCAGCCAGTGCAGAGGATTAAGCCAGAGCAGTTATCCACACTTCAGCCCATGGACAGCCCCATGCTGCAGCCATGTTTTGCCTGTGACAGTAGCAGGTGAGCAATCTCCCCATCTTTATAAAGCTTTTCCATCTTATTTTGTCTGGCTGTCCTATATAGGAATGGGAGTGAAAAAGCAGCTGGATGGGGATCTGGCAGCCAGCCAAGGTCAACTCACTACAGGTATTTGTTTAGTGACTGAGTACCATAATTCATAAAACTTGGTCCTTTCAGGAATGCCACAGTTACCTGTTATATTCTGTCCTCTTTTATGAAATATTCTACTTATTTCCTCTCCTTTACAGGCAATGGCTGTGGGACTTGGCTTTAGTTGTTACGTTATATATGTTAAATATTCCCTAAAATGAGTGTGATGAAATCGGTCAGAAATAACTAATAGAGGCTGCTGTTGTTACACAACTCGGTGCATTGAATTAAACCAGTATTTGATATTTTGACAAACTAAGGTGTTTTCTATTTGGCACTCAGTAGATTTAGTAGTCTGTATTTATTAGACAACTCACTTTGCACTGATCATCACTCATAGCTTACCTAGCCTTCTTTCAAAAGAAGACACTTTTTACGGACAGGGAATTGAACTATTTCTTTGTACACATTCATCAGAAGGGAATATTTAGAGGGTGATTTTAACAGGTATCATGTGAGAAAATTGCCTCAGCAGCTAAGTAGCATAACTCTTCTTTGACTGCTACAATACTATTCTTTAAGAAGGAAACATTGATACACCATTAAACAGGAGAAGACATTACTAACGCCTCCAGATTGACATGCCGTTGGTAAAGACTCTCATATTGAAAGGAATCTGTTGCCATCTCATGAGAGTGCTTATAGAAAAGTAAGAAATTTGTAACAGGATAATTGGCAAAGCTGTTAATTTCCTAATATAGATCTTGAACAAGATCCTAATCACCACTTATTTCTATGCAAATGATAAAAGGAGTTATGAATCATCTTAGTAAAAAACAGACTTAGTCACTCTCTGCTAGGTTTTCATCAGTAACAATGAAGATGAACTCATCCCACTAGTCAATGATTTGTCCTCTCTCTCTCTGTCTCTCTTTCTCTCTCTCACTCATATATTCTGAGTTTCCTTAATTCTTCAGAAGTACACCCTTCTAAACACTCGGGCCATGATGATTTTTCATCTCCCAAGTATGTAGTGGTCTTGTTGCATTTTTATATAATTGCAAAGGTAAGCTAAGTGGCTGGTGGAAACAAATGGAAAAATGTTTTTCACTTTCACTCTACCTGAGACTAGCTAAACTAACTCCCAATGTAAAGGAACAGAACTCCAAGCATCTGCACAGGATAGGTTATCCTATTTTGTGAATTCAGGACTTTTACTTCTAACAATCCAATCTGAATGCAGTACTCCAGGTGGGGATCTCAGGAGGACAGTGCAGAGGGAAAGAACTACCTCCCTTGACCTGCTGCCTATGCTGCTTTGGATGCAGCCCAGGATGTTACTGGCTTTCTGGGCTGTGTGTGTACACTTCTGAGCCATGTTGAGCTTCTTATCCCCTCACACTCCCGTGTCCTCAGCTCCAGTTACCACTGCTGAGCACTTATGATTGGAATTACCCCTTCAAGGAGTCTCCTGCCCCACCAAATCCAACCATGAAACCAGCACTGCCCTGAACTGATGTCACTGCTCATGGTGGTACCCACCACCCAGTTCTCCAGCCCGTCTAACTTTCCAGCACATCCATTGGAGTACCAGATACCCCAGCCCCCCCATTTTGGTGGGTTTCAGCACTGCTCAGTCCCCACTGGGGTCAGGCACAGAGGGTGTTGCACCCCCATCTGTGGGATGGACATCATAACACCAGAGATAGAGAAAAAAAATATTTTTTAACAATTTGGATCAGATTGGGGCAGCCCAGGTGGTTCCTGATCCCACATTCACTGGATGCTCAGGATTAATGAAATTCGGGTTCTATTAATCTTCTTCTGGGTCCAGCTCTGCCAGCAGAGGAGCTTACAGAAGGGGACACAGTGGGGTCATGCCCCCATCTGCAGCCTACTTGCCATCCACCCATGGCAGCTTTGAGGGGACACTGTCCCTCAGGATCCACAGCTCGACTGTACCTTGGTACGGCCACCTCTGCAGGCCCACAATACCTCTCTCCACTGGACCAGCTCATCCTGCAGTGGCTCTCAGTTGCACTTGAACAGCACCTGGGTCTATGGGAGGGTATGGATAATCTCCAGGAGTAGCACATCATTGTCTACAGCCATGTCTGGGAGGCTGCTGGGGTGCACCTCCACATCACAAGGCTCTGTGCCCTGTCCTTGCTGCTTTCCAGCAAGCACCCTTGCTTTGTGTCTGTTCCTGATAGAAGCTTCAGTGGGGATCCTGGTGAAGGATCATCCCCAGCTTCATTACTGTCCTCAGGAAAAACTTGCAGAACTGGCATTGTTCCAAGTGGCTGGGAATGGTCAGGTCAATAATGGCATGGGGCTGGAAGGAGTCTGTGGAAATGGAGCAACATTATGACACATAGGTCCTCATGGCTCCAAGGGATGGCAGGCATTCCTTTCTTGAAACCTCCACATTCACCATGCAGAGAAGAGGGAAGAGACCCTGGCCGCTTTGTCAGGACCTGTGGACAGCAGCCCTCCTTGGCTATTGGACAGCACTGCCCTGCATGGGCAGAGGCAGGACATAGGGTGAGAGACTGGGGCAGGATCTGGTGTTCTCCCTCAGCATTCACTGCATCTCTGAGGTCAGTGTGGGTTCCTGCACTTCCGTACCTGCCTGGAGAGAAGCTGTCAAGGGAGGACAGCCCCTGGCACAATAATCTCTCCTGGGTTATTGCTGCCATGAGGTGTTGGTTGTTAGTGGGGTACTGGGTGCCAGGGCCACTCACAACTCTGCTCCTGTCTATGGGCCTTTGCTGTGCTTCAGCAGCACTTCCAGTGCTCTGCAAAATCCACTGGAGGTGGGTAAAAGGGGAGCAGCTTCTGGTGCCACCCTGCAGCTGCTCATACCTCTCAACACCATGCAATACCATTCCATGTGAGCCCCAAACCATCCAACTCCATGCTACAGTGCCATGCAGTGGCCACTGGCCCATAAACACTTGGCCTGCAACTGTGCATTGAGCCAGTGGATCTCCAGCATGTGCATCAGGAATGCAATCAGCTCAGCTATGGTGGGGACGTCGGAGCACTTCATGACACCAATTCTAGTGCAGCTGCAGTGCTCTGAGTCACCAGCACAGACTGATGATGAAGATCTGCAGTGACCTCTGGGTTTCCCAGCATTGGCTTTCTCCACATGACTGGGATGGCAGAGGTCGAGGCTGCAGCCTGTCAACATTGAACTGCAATGTCCACTTGATACCAGTAATTATGACACATGTGTTATCTTGTTTCTTAGATCATCTAAAAGTTCAGAAAGAAGTTTTTGGGGAAAATTATTAGTGTTTGGCAGCGGAAAAAAATTCTTTTTTTGGTGAATTATTAAAATGGGGTATTCTACCACAGACAGAAGCTGCACTGTGTGCTGATCAAAGATTGAAGACACATTTTATGTTGCACAGCTTGAGATTCCCAGCATCTGAGACACTTAAGATTACTCTTTCTGTGTAGTGTTATCTTTAATAAAAGGTATTTGAATTGATACTTTGCAGAGTCTGAGTGTCTTTCTTACTGGAATCACAACAAACCAGCAGATTCTGGTGCAAAACAGATGTTAAGATGCTGCTCAAAGCTGATAAACTGCAAGCTGCAGTGTCTTTGGAGGAAAGATAGGCTGCAGTTGCAGCTGATATAAGTTGCATCAGCAAGTCTCCAGTAATGAAAAACAAATCAATAGCCTAGAGGGAAAATTAAACTTGTAAGAGAAATTCCTACTCCTCCAAACATGGGTATAAATATACGATGAATATGAATAGCAAATGAAAAGTGGAAAGATAAAAATGTAAATACTCTGGATACTCATGTAAGCAGAAAGTCAGACTAAAGTTTTGGTGTTGCATACAGATGACTGCAGTCTCTAATGCAGAGCCTTCCCTGAACCTGAATGACTCCTTTGAAGAGGATGAGTGTTAGCAAGGTACTAGCAGGGAAAGAAACCTATGATCCAATTAGTACAGCTGCGAACTTCTTAGCCTGTTGGAATTAAGTGCAAACACTGCTATGTATTTGTGAGAAATATTACAATAATGCCCCTGTAAACTGGAAGCAAGAAATCTGTAGTAGTTTTATTACTATGAATTAGGGTAACAAAATCATACTCCTTCTCTTCTGAAATAAGATGACTTAAATGCAGTATTCATATTCTGTACTGTTGATTTATTTCAAACTAAGTAATTGCCTTTTCTGTCTATTGCACCCTCATTATCCCTACAGGAGAGGCATCACCTTACAGAGATTTATGGCAGGGGGATGCCAGGAAAATTATTCCTTTTCTACTCTTTCACCCCAGGACATTTCCCCTTCCATGAAGCAAAATGAAACAAAGCATATATGAAAAATTTCTTATTACAGGTTGTTCTCACTGAATGGCCTAAAGAGATCTTTCTGTATTTATTCCACACTTGTCAAAAAATGGAAGTGTTCTGTATGCAACTTTTTCCATAGAGCTTCAAAACTTATAGTGCCAGGCTGAATCCGGCCATAGTTATTTGTTAAAGTGGCACATTACTGTAGAGCAACGTCTTCCAGACCAGATATTAATTAACATGCTTTATCCAAAACACACAAATATCCAATAATAACTAAATTTTGACTATGAAGAATTTTGGCACTGCTTCTCTTGCTAAGGGAATGAGACTCCTGTTACCCATGACATTCATGTGAATCTCAATTTTTAAGAACTTTTGAGAAAGAATGGAGGACAAGCAGGCACTGAATAAAAATGGCAGAAATATCTAACCTAATTTCTATCTTACAAAAATATTTTTTATTCTTTCTGGAGAGGGGAAGGTGATCATTTTCATTTTCTCAGGCAAAAAGTAACAGCTTTCATTTTATGTATTTTACACTCCAATCCTTCAAAACTGAGTGAAGAAATAGAAGGGGTTTTTTGTTACTTTCTTGGCAACTTTTTCTTAACCTCATAAGTGCTAAAATATTAAGACATGTAAATATGCTGTTGTTTGTTTAAGATACACAGATCAGTCAGATGTTTGGATTTACATTTTTTTTTTCTTTCCCTTAGGTATAGGGTGTAAACAAAAGTTTCAGGAAGCAAATAAAAATAAGCAGTTGTAAAATTTATAAGTAATGATTTTGTTATACTTCTAATGTGTGTACAGATTACAAATTAATGATTTTCCTATGAAACTCAAAAATGGTAATTAAGACAATGTTTTCTTTCTATTCAACTGACAGCTTAATTTTTTTTATATATATATATGTAGTGACAGATATAATGTTTTTAGGAAGTAGCTCTTGAAAGCTAGAGATACAGATGGAGTTACTAAAACTCCCTTGAAAATACATCAAATTTTCAACAGAAGTGATTTTACATAAATTAAGTGATTTTTCATGGCTTTTTTTTCCCTCCAGATTTTTCTTTTTTGTGCTTCCAACTAAGATTTGTAGCAATCAAAATATCAAAATATTTCTTAATCTGTAATTTTGTATCTGCTCAGTGATAAATTTGTAGCTTTTTTTTTCGTTGTAGTTACCCACAACTGTCCAAGATTATTCTCCACATATTAAGAACAGTTAATAAGTGACAGAAGAGAAGCTGCCTGCATTTAAATGGTGTTTAACACAATAGGACATTACAGCGCTCCTCCGGAAAAGAATTTCCAATGACTTATTGGTAGGACAGTATGTCTTCTAGTTTGTCTTTTAAATACTAGGCCTTTGTGACTCCTTAGCTAACTACCGAAACTGAACTCAATAAAAACAATTAACTGAAACTTACAACCTAATTTCAGAAATATGAATAATGATGAGGATATTTTTCTTGGATGTCCCCATTTATAGGAACTCTTTCAGGCTAATAGAGACTGAGATAGAGTTTGTGTTTCTGGTTCTTTCAGTTAAAATTTTTCCAGTGTTTAGATGAGTCTACCACTGCGTGGCAAAATAAAGGTCAAAAATTGATGAAACTGTTGAACTATGGATATACCAGGGTATAGAGAGCAGAAATGACAAAAATGTATACAAGTTCTGTATAAGATGATGGTCAGTTTTAGCATAGCTACAAATAGATACAGCTGCCAATGAATCATTTAAGTGAACATTAAGAAAAGGTTCTACAACAGACTCCAAAGAAATGTTAAGAAATTAATAAATGTAGAAATATTTCTTCACTTGCCAGGTTTTCTGTCACTGTCAGTAACAATCTTAAAACCAAGAATTGCAGACATATTTTACTTTAGAGTAATTTCACTTCTTGTAAAACAAATAATGAATTCTGGCAGAATTCTATTCTGTACTGCCCATTTGACAAAAAATTACAAATGTGTTAAAATGTAAAAATAGAAGATTTGGTTCAAATGGTTCTTGAATGAGATCCATTAATACTTAAGTATAGCACGGAAACTTACCATAATGTTATGAACAATGACTTTCTAAGGTACTACAGTGCACAGTGTATGCATTAGAAATGTATTACTACTGTAAATTGTGCAGTATAATATAGAACAAATCTTGGATGGTGCCAGATTTACCCTACTGCTAAAGAAGTAAAATGCCTGACTAATACCTGTACTTTTCTATTATTAAAGATTTGCTTTTTATTTTGGGAACAAATGACAGTTTAGTATGCATGTTGGGTAGACAGAAAAGAATACTTGAGCTTCTAGGTAATAGCACAGTTTAATGTTCTAGGAAACCATCGCATAATACAATACAATAATATTTCATAAGCTACTTATGCTAAAGTCCTAATCAGAAAAAGACATTTTACTTATTGTGCCTCTAAATAGAGGCTTATACTTCAGAAAATTTGGTATCTGTGTCAGTCATAAGTTTAAAATTCTGTGAACTGTAATTTGCAATGAATTCAGCTCCAGCCTTTAGTAGGCTTCTTGTGCCATGGGAGTAATTAGACTAAGTTCAATAGATTTCACAGGATGTGAAATTGCAAAGACCCCAGGATGAGGCACCACATGCAGCCTGACAGTGGCCAAACAGCAGAACAGTGACGCTGAAAATAGAAAATTTAGTGAGAGAAATTAATTAACAATTTGTGAACCAGGACTAGATGCAATTAACTTTATTTGTATCATCTTCCTTTACAATGTAGAATCCCTAAGACAAAGACTTAACTTTGGCTGCAAAGTAGATGGCAAGATGTTCTTGCATTTATTTCAGAAGGAGCATACCCTCTTCTTGGAAAAAAACCCCAAAAAAACAAACAAACAAACAAAAAACCAAAAAGGAGAATTATGGACAAAAAAATATACTTAAGTTTTCCAAAAATTGTACAAAACGGTTTCAAAACCAGACATTTTTTCTTAGGCTGAACTTTTTTTTGAACTGAGTTATTGCTAAAGCTGCAGAGAGTTTTTTCTAGCTGAGAAATGATGCATTTTTTTCATTGTATCAGATTACAGTGAAAATGTTTAGAAAAAGGTGACCCCTGTTTTCTAAATTATGGCATTTTAAAATCCACGAAGCCTGCCAGACTTCAAGAAGTGTTTGGACTAGGCTCTCAGGAACACAGTGTGATTTTTGGGGTTGTCCTATGCAGGGCCAAGAGTTGGACTCGATGATCCTTGGGTGTTCCTTTAAATTCAGGATATTCTATGAGTTTATGATCTGTGATTCCATGAAACAATTTTAAAATTTTAAAATACATTATCACAGTTCTTGATCAGCTGAAAATTATTATACTTCTCTGTAAGTCCACCTTCTACCATACAGTTCTGATTGTTAAAGTTGAAACCATTGTTAAATTAGGCAGCATATATAAAAATGCACAATCCTATCAGATCACTGGATAAATGGCACATTAACAGAAGAATAATTCAATTCAAAGTAATGAATTGGTCTTTTGTTCTCATTTTGCTTTGATTGTTTTATTGTTTTCCTTTCTCAAATTGACTGTGTTATTTTCTCAAACTTTGAGATAACCTCATCGTTGCATTTATGCTGCTGCTTGCTGCGTAGTACCTACCCTTCATATAGACTATGTATAGTACAAGAAGGAAATGAAAGAACACCAGTTAATGCCTTCGAGAATGTGATATTTTTGTAAAATTTGTCATTTTGCTGCCAGTGAATCAGCATTTTTTTGCACTGAAGTACCCTTTCTTAAGTTACCACATATGTATGGTTACACACTGTGGAGATTCAGCAATGTGAACGACGAGATAATGCTCCCCTAAGCACGCAATGAAGAGAATGCATTTCTGCTAGCACTTTGAAGAAAATAATTATTACAGAAAACTTGAAAATCATGGTGTTTAGGGGTTACAGGTGACATACATTAGAAAAAAATGGATTTAAAGTAAGTCCTAAGAACAACATTTAGTGGGAGGTGAATACATAAAAGGAGGGAACTTGTCTATGAATTTGGTAAAATTGAGCTCCAAGAATTAAAATTATGTAGACTGTCTCTGGAGAGTCATTCTGTATTAAACTTGTTAAAGAGAAATGATTTTTTTGTTGTTACATTAAAAGTAGGCAATTGAGTTTAACCAAGACAAAATTGCTTTTGTCCTGGAAAAATGATGTAAATACAACATCACATATCTCTGAACAGAAATATCTTTGGTAGACATGCCTAGTAGAAAGCTAAAGAATGAAACAATCTTCTTTTACATTGCCAACTCCTCTTTCCTCCTCCTTAGAGCAAGTTAAGTCTTCTTTTTTCAGAAGATCACATTTTTTTAGGTTAATCATACTACAGTGGGACCTTAGGGTAAGGCAAGGTTGACCATCACACAGCTGTAAAGCAGTATCTGGGTAAAGGTAATCTGAATAAAATTGTTATTGTGTAGTTTTCTGTTTTCAGTTAAAAGGAGATGAGAGAGTTAATGTGTGTAGTAGAAATAAAGTCCAAAAAAAGATTACGGACAATTTAGCAGTTCCTTAACTATTGCAGCACCAGCTAGACTAAGATAGATCACTTCTGTGCCACCTGTAGTGCTATGCGACTTTTTTTTTAAAAAATCCTATCTATCTGTTCAGAAGTTATATTAGGTAATAAACAAAACCCAAGAGACAATAATTACATTTTTTAGAAGTCCTTTCATGCAAAATGAGTTAAACACTCATCCTGCTTCATTGAAGGCAGAGTTAAAATGGTAATATTTCACTTTTCAGGTTCAAAAAAAGATGGTCCTTATCACAGTTGTCAGACATTCCTAAATTCCTTGCACAGAACTATGTGAGATTTAGAAGACCATGAGGAACAGCCTTCTCTACAAAGTCAACAGGTCTTTAAAGTGGGACAAATGTTTTCCAGGTCTGCACAATGGAAGTCAAGGGACTTGAAAAGAAGAAAAGTTGTACAAAATAATGGGGATATTTATTGAATGCTTATGGTATACTTTGAAAAGGGTTTAGATCTCTTAATGTCTCCTATAACTGTGGGATATGCCCAGCCACTGCCCTGGAGGGATGTCTGCTGAGATAAAAGATTTTGCAATCGCCCAGCAGGACTCCCTGGAAAGGCAACGACTTTTGAGTCATGGTGAGGAAAGGCAGACCCACAATCCTTTGGGATACCCTATGCAGATCGTTCTGTAATCCATTGGTCTGTTCCAGACCCTCTGTAATCCATTGGTCCCCTTGCTGATCCCCTGTATCCCTATAAAGGCAAGCTCCCTTGAGCCCCGAGAGAGAGAGCTCGTCCCTGGCTCTTCCCTTCGCCAGAGGGGACCCACAATAAAGCTCCCTTTGTGCGGAACCAGCCACACGGGCCTTCTCGTCTCTCTCTCCAGTCTGGTTTAGCCTAGAGGCTGCCCTGCAGAGCTGAGCTGGAACCACGAGCTGGTAATCACTAAAGAGCTGACAGCTTCTGCAAGGGCTCTTCTGCCAGCAGCTGAGAGGAAGACACCGGACCTCGGGAAGGCGATTCCTTTCGGGACCATCTCCCCGGACCGGTCATCTCTTCCTGGGTCACAGCCTCAGACCTCATCCCCAGCTGTAATATATAACAGCTACCTTCTTGTGTTTCTCCTAAGTTCTTTGTAAATTTTGCCTCTATATTCAGAAACTTATTTTCATCATGTACAGAAGTGTCCCTAAATATTGGTCTAAAGTATTGTACATATTTGTTATTTTGAGTACAGCTATTTTGCCAGGACATGGTCTCATAAAAACCCTGAAGGTCATTGGAAGTGCTTCTTAATTTAAATAGCCAAAAGTTTGTTCCATCAGGCAGCTCTTTAAGCTTTGAAGTTAAAACATTCACTGCTTCTTTCACTGAATTTGATGTGTGAGAAACAGCAAAGTCATCAAGTTACTAAGACAAATATTTTAGTAGTTTGACTGCTTTATGTACTTTTATCAATTCTGTTTATTCTTAAAAATATTGACTCAATTTTACAGCCTGATTACACTTAGATTTTTTCTTGTGTAAACCCAAGCCTAGCTGACTGTTACATATGCACCTGATTTACAACATGGAAATACTTTGTTCGTGTTTCACTGACATGTAAATTTTACAAAAAGTGAAGTAAGTTCTTCCAGTGCTGTAATATCAATGTCACCAATAAAGTTTACTAGTAAATTAAGAAATTAAGTCCCTGCAATATACTGTGTTTTAAACTGTGCCTACAGCCACTGTAAATAATACAGTAGATCAATAGCTGATGTCCTACTGGAAATTGTCCTGACTTTGTTAGCTACCATCATGGCAGAGTGTACAGTCCTCTGCATTTAAAAGGGCTGACAGTCTGCTTGCCGGTAATAAGGATGGAAGGAAATGAATTATAATTATTCTTTTTCTCTTTTATTTTCTTCTGTGCCAGTACAAAATGATTGGTGTAATTTATAAGAATATTTTGCATTTTGTTTATAAATATTTACTTTTAGCAACTCTTAGTCTAAACTAGTCTGTGGCAGGAGTGGTTTCAGGGAATGACTTTCACTGTTGTCTTTAGATATCGCTCCTCAGAAATTTATCCTGAGGATACCTATAGCATGCCCTATTTCACCTCCACTGTGCATTTCACAGTACATCCACAGCAAAATAAACTTTCTTTCCACTTAATTTGATGGATTAACTTGGAAATGGATAATGCTGCGGTCCAGAAGGAAAAAATGTCTTTGTGTAGCCATCAGTAACCAGGAAAACTGGGACAAGATATGCATCAGCTGACATAGCTGGCAGTGGAGAGAAACTGACTGTATGAAATTAGATTAATACCTGGGAAAATGAATATGTCCTCATGTTATCTAAGCCATTATTATGTAACTCTAGCTTATGCTTGCTTTTAATAATTGTTGATAATATCTGGCTCTTTTGAACAAATTATTGGTCTTTGGGAGCTTTTTAAATGTAAATAGTGTATTTCAGTGTATTTTTTCAAAGTATCCTTTTATTCCTCCTATAAATGTGGAAAATGTAGTTTAACAGAAGGAAATGAAATGTAGTACATAATCATGACAAGAAATATAATGTACTAAATTTTTGTTATTGTTTTAAAAGTCATTGAAATATGAACTTATTTGAGATTAATGTTACCTTTCCTGCACAACTGTTTCAGTTTTTCTCATTGTACTCCATGTACCAATTAATCTGCTAGTTAACCTTCCTCTCCTGTGTCACAGTGTGATCTCCGAATGAGACTGCATTTTCAAATTTTAGTTGAAGATGTCACTACTGATATCATTGCATGTTTTGTACTCCACGAGTTTATTTATATGTAGTAATTTAAATCATCAAATTTAATTATGATTTAAATCACCAAGAAAGATGTTTACATTTAAATAATTTATTTTAGTCTTGTTTTACATTCATGCTTTTTAGTCAGTTTCTAGAAAAAAGAGTAGAGCTTACTGTTTAGTGAGAATTTAGGATAGGACGGCTGCTGACTGAAATAGTATTTTTACAGTTTTTAGGGGGGGGTTAAATGCATTAAATTATTTCTTAATATATTATGTAAATATTAAGAAATATTAAAGATTATGTAATGATTCTTTATTTTTTAAAGGTATCACAGAAATTAAAATAAAAGTATTTTAAAAAGTAGAAACTCATCACTTTTGCTTTTTTCGTCTATTTAATTTTTTGAGTGTTTGCTGTATTAAGAAATTAATGGATCATCAGTAATTAAAAGGTTGGTGGACAAATGCATTTAAATAAAATTTCATGTAATGAAATACATTTACAAGAAAAAGGGGAAAAAAATTCAGGACCTATTTGGTGACCCTGTCCACTAAGAATAGATTTGCTATCTGCAAATACTGAATTTTGAACCTCTTCTTTAAGATCATTTAAAACAAGGTTTGGTTTTCTTTTTATATATCTTTTTCTTCTGGTTTTGCCCTTCAATGAGAATAAAATTTTAGGACAATTCAAGCTGAGAAGAACTTTGGGAACTTCCTTCCTTCTTGCAGAAGGGTCACACACTGGGTTGCTCAAGGCTTCATTCAGTTGGGCTTGAGAACCTCTGGACATGGTGCCTAAATAGCCTCTATGGATAACCTACTTTTTTTGCCTGTCTACCCTCAAGAAAAAAAAATCTTATATACATTCTGACTATCTTCTTTTGTTATAGATACTTGTCTCGGTTTGAAAAACAGGTGTCTGCTGAGGAAGGCAGGAGCCTGCCTTGGAATGGAAAATGTACCCCCCTTCCCTCTGAATTATTATAATTTTGAAGTTAAGGGGCTTTCAGGCAAAGATATGAGAAATAGGAATAATAGTTCCTTACTAGTATATATAACAAGGCAATAATACAGAAACCCTGGCTTAACCTGACAGTCAGCATACAACATGACGCCCTGCCAGGCAGGGTGGTGGTAGCAGTCTGATTAAGTGGTGGCTGCAGTCCTCTTTGAAGTGGTTCTGTTGAATTGGTGATCCTGTAGAAGGGTCTGGTCTTCCTCTGAAGGTCCAGTGGTGGTTATGTAGCTCTTGTCCTCTGGGAATCCTGTAGGTAAGGGCTGCCTGTGGCCTTCCACACCTCAGATTATATCCAGGTAGGAACGCTTGGTTCCTCCCCCTGGGCGGAGCATCTCACAATGGGATGATGTAATTTTATGAGTCATGCAGTGAGCCTAGATGGCTCATTAACAGAAGATACCTCTCTGGAAGGAGTTATCAGGGATCTGTCACAGAAGAGAGAAAGAACACTGCCCTACCTGGTTTTAGCAGATGGTGATAGAATACATACTTTTGGTTACATCTTACATTGTAACCTAAGAAAATACTATAAAAGATAATGTAACTTCCTAAATTCAGTTTTATACTTGATCGTGCACAGCATAGCTGATGAGAGAATATATTATCCAAATTTTTCAGGAACTTCAGTAGCAACTTTGAAGCACCTGAATATTATTTCTGTACTTCAATTTCTCTGAAGTTCTAGTAAGGAGGGGTCTATACATCATATATCCTAATTCAAATTTAATGCATTCATTTATTGCAGAAAAACATATTTCTTTCTTAATAGGCTTGAATTTTAACTGGCATATACTTTCTAAATGTGGTTTCATATACCCTGTACTGTCATGGAGGTATGGCTATTCTTTCCATTGACACTTTCTTGAATAAAGGCCTGGTAGCTTTTTAGATTAAGTCAAGGAAAAAAAAAACCCTGAAAATAAGGGTGAAATATAGAAAACCAACATATAAATACATTAGTTAGACTGGCTTCGTATTCCAAAGGAAGCAGGGAAAATGATGAGTATTTGATGAATACAAAGGAATATTTGATGAATTTGAGGAATGCAATTACTAGGCAAGCAAGATAGAAGCAATAGGTTAGACATCTTCGTGAAGCTTCCCCTTAACAGATCCCTTTTCTAGGCATTGAGATACGCAAAAAAGTTAAAAACCACCACTTCATATAATGTACTTGCAGTACAATCAGGTTCAAAAGTAGATAAATAATTGAAAGTTAAAGACATTTACCCAATTTCAAATAACCATGTAATCAAAGGATTTTTCCTTTTCTTCCTCAGAATCTGCTCAAATATGGAGTATTTTAAGACATTAATGGAATGAATTCAAATTCAGGGTCCGTATAATTTGAGTAAAATATCAATACCTCTCTATAATAAATCAACAACAAAAAAGAAACAATACACATTAAAAAAAGCCATACTGACATGAAACAACTATGACATATCTGAATAGCAACGCATACATTCATTTCTGTATAGAAAATCTACAAACTGAATTAGTTTATTTTTCTGAAGCCCACAGGCAATTTAAGAAAGCAATTTTTAAGGTCTGCCTTAGCTTGTGCTATACCGCCAATTTCTTTGAGTGTTGGTCCAATGTTGTACTTTCCTCATTGTCAAAAAAGGCTAAGGAAAATTTAAGAGGTTATTTTAGGAAACAACAGAGAATTTTTTTGCCTTTGCAGCTACCATTCATTTTTGACAAATATCCGAATGATGATAATTCTCTGACTGTCCTAGACATCTTTAGTGTGGAATTAGACTTAACATTTTAAATAAATGGGAACAGTGTGCATATTTGAGTACATTATTAGGGAATCTTTTGGTTTGTGTCCAAAATTGTCTCACACTCCATTTGAGACAAATGAAGGCATTGGTGTGAGCAGGCAAATATGGGGTTGTTCTGATACTTACAAACTAGTGTAGAATTTTGGCTATTTAATTTAGTGTTAAATTCTTAAAAACTAATTCTCCTGGATCAGTAATACTTGTAGGTTATTTCGTATTCACCATCATTAATACTTATAAGCATTCCTGGACAATTTGACATATCACAGAATGGCATTTCAAATTGCATATTACCAGTCTCCAAGAACTGCAGTATTTCTCTGAATCCACAGATCTTAAGACAGACTTCTGTACATCCACAGGAAACCTGTATTAAATCCCCTTTTTTCCTTCTTAACTGATGGCTTTCTTTTACTTTTATAACCTTTTCTACCCCAAAACATGGAAATAAATGCTGGGGGGCAGTGAGAGGAAAATTCTGAGCAATGTTCTCATGGATTTTTTTGTAGCAGTGGTTGAAAAAAAATTATGCTCTGAGAGATTCCATTTCATAATAATGGTTGACTGAGCAAAATCACTTTATGCACGAACAGCTCTGCTACTTTTGGCCTTGAAGATTCTCAAAGTCAAATATATTTTTTGGTTGTGTAAGTTTAATGTCAAAGATTTTACTCTGACCTGCACCATTCTCAACTGATTACACCTAAAAGCCAAGTGGTAGCACTAATAAATACCTAAATGTATTTATACCAGTATCTAAGCTTTTTGTATGAGCAAGCTTCTGAGACATCTGAATCCCATGAAGTGAATTTTTTTGTACGCTATCTCTTACTGTGAGAGATACTAATGCATATGGTACTGAGATAATTTCTTCAGTTACTTGATTGATTGTGTGAGTCTGCTCACCACCCTTTAGCACACAAGAATCTGTAAAAGGAGATATATCAAGTCTTTCTTGCCTGGGTATGTCTTGGTGAAGGTTACAGGTTCAGCATCAACTCTTCCAAGCATCTAAAAATAAAGCACAAATGTTTCCACTTTTGCCTTCTTACTAGTTTTGAATTGTGACCACTTTAAAAGTAGCTCTGTAATAATAAGGCCTCTTCTTTCAGTGAATTGTATTTGACTAGAAAAGTAATAAAAGATGGTCATTTGTAGAAGGATAATCAGCATTTGAAAATAAAAGTTGGAATTTTTAATAAAAAAATTAATAAAAAAAAGATATTTGTGTAGGATCATAACTAACCCTGAAACTGACATTCTAATTTTATCAAAGCTTACCATTAAAGTATGTTAAATAAAAAAAAGGCATTTATTTTTTTGAAGTTCACAATTGTGATAGAAAAATGTCATTTTTATTAATCAAAGCATATATTTCATTAGCAAGATCCTCTTTTAGCAGTGCTATGTATATTCTGAACTAAGTATTCATCTGACAATCATGGTCTATTAAAATTAGGAATTATGTTAATGGTACAAATTTATGATTCTAAATTTATGAAGGTTGATATAATTAAGATAGGCATCCTGACAGTAAAACTGCTTCTATCAAACTCGTTCAAGGTGATCAGTGTCAACATTTTGATATTTAAAGCCAAGATTTTAAAACTGTGCAATATAAGTTAATTAATCAAAATGTGGAGTAGGTGTCTCTGCCTCTTATTCTTTAAGAAGGAATTATTATGGTATTTTATTTCTGCCATAAAATAATCTTGAAACTGAAGAAATATGTACATGTGAAATTGCTTGAATTTGCTGACTTCAAATCTATCAGGTTTTGTTTCTTGAAATGTGAGGCCATACTAAGATGTTAAATCTATGAAGTATGGCTTTGTTTCAAAGACTCCAGTAGGCAACAGAATGAAGATACAAAATTTTATGCTCTTTTGTCTGGATTTCTCACTGATGTGATAAGAATTACATTCTGGTCCAGCAAATCTCATCTGTTCAGTGATTTCTATGAGGTAGAAGATATACTCTAGTCTATGGAACCTGTAAACATTGAAAATGGGTTCATTTTATATTTGATGGGAATTAATCATTCTACAGTTTACAAGGCTCATTATGATGTTTAGTGCATAACTTGATTAATCTCTCCCCTTTTTTCTTCTGATTTGTTAGGAGAGTGAGTTGTCTTTGAATAAGACTGATAAAATTTATAGATTACAGTGGCAGAACTGTGATCTTTTCAGTGTTCTGCACCCTGGTTGGCCCTTCCACCATGAGATGGTCTGACTGTCATTTAGGACCCATAAATCTAGTAAAGATTTGCCATTTCTGTTGAGCTATGCAATCTTCTATCTATAGGAAAGAATATCTTAAAAATTAGTACAGCAGAAACAATAGCAACATTGGGTGACTGTCTGATTTGACTCTTAAAAGTAAGTTGTGTCTGCTAGGTGTAGCTTATCATAAGGAAGGATGTGGTCTAAAAGTAGGGCTCTGTGAATAACACATTTTTCAAGGAGTTTGTCAAACTGAAATTAAGGATCATAATAAATAAGAGTAATCTCTCACATGATAATTCACTTACCAGGCAAAAAAACATCATAATTCACTGTGTTTATTATTTTTTAAGCAATCCACATTCATTTTCTTTATATGAAAAATTAAGAGTAAAATTCACCTCAGAATACCAGGTGGCCTGACAGACACAGTATTCTTTTGGCAAGATGAAATGAGAGGAACAAAACCTACAGGAAGGGAAAGAAATAAGTCACATATTTATTGGAGAAATGCATTAGCCAAAAGATAATTGCACAAAACTGAACAGGAACCAAAATTTTGTTAATGTAGTGATGGAAACTGCAGTTAAAACTTTTATCAAATTTATCTTAAATTCATATGGGTTGGGAACAACTGAAATTGTGTTTTCCAACTGCCCGTTAAAGAAAATGATTACATAAATTTCAATTAAAGCCTTTCCAGAAGCAAACTACTTATTGATACAAATACTTCTTCACACACCTGCACCAAGTTATTAAACTTTTCTGGAACAAAATTAAAAAGCACAGTAAAATAGCTATGTAATGTTCTGTACTGGCTCTCTTCTTCACTACAGTCTCACTGTTGTTTCTCTAGTAATAAACGTTCTACCACAAAGGCAGTGTTATAAAGAAAACATAATTCAATCTTGTTAACCTTAGGTACCTGGGTTGACCTGATGAAACAGCAGACAAAACAAGTCATAAGATTTGCGTAAAAATCCCAATGTTTCAAATCCAATCAGTTGTGGTTACCCACGTCGTCCTAGTTCTACTGGCACAATAAAAATGTTTCCCTTGGTGGAAAGTGAATTTAATACATATTAAGGTAGTGAAATATTACCAACGTCTAGGATTCCAACAGGAACCTTTGAGATTTACTCAGTCTGCAGTAAAATCCTGAAATCTGTCAGATCATACAGTGAACATGAGGGCTGAGTCCTTGCAGTGTCCAGGATCCTGCTTAGTGTCCTTGAGCAATATGTGCAGTTGTAGTTTAGGACTAGATTTGTTCTCCATTCTCCTTTACTGTTAGGGTAGTGATAAAATGAGTACACATGGCCAAGGGACTCTTCCTGTAATTTGGAATACTGTAGATTTTAGATATAGTAGACAGGGATAAAAGACAGATGAGGCTTCTCCTCCCAGAAGGTGTCAAAACTTTATAATCTAGTCTGTCAATTGTTCATTAAAAAATGGGAAACTGTACTCCTTTCACATCACATTCCTACATTTCTCTGTAGATTCACTCTCAGCCAAGATTAAAAACATCATGATACAGGTATAAAATAAGAATATACAAAAATTAAATTTGAGAATGAGTGAAAACATTTACTGATCTAAAGAGAACAGAGCTTTAGTTTAACATGAATACATTTTTCCATAGCTGCAGCAAGAGCATAGTTTCCACACCCTTAATTCATCAGAGTTAATAGATAATCAATTAAACCATGGCAAAAATTATAATAAAAACTGAGTACTAGAGCTTCATAATTCCATCATTAATAATGAGATTTGTGAGATTCCAGTTACTGGTAACTTCTGAAAAGTAAATATACTTAACTCATAATAATATCATTAAAAGGCACAATACAAATCTGTTCATCTTTCACCCTGTACTAGCTACACCCAAACTGTTTTTTCCAAAATTCTTTCATCAGGAGCTTCTCAAAGAGGTTTATTTACTACTATGCATATACTACTGCATTTAGGTGATTCCCCTGATTGTTATGACAAAAATTAAATGCATTTTTTTCCAGTTTTATAAATATAAATTATATATATAAATTTTCAAATATCATATGAAAAACACCATATGTAGGCAAATAATCTTTCATTTACTCTTTTTAGATATCTTAGAAAGAAATAAGTTTTTGTAGTGCTTGATACACGTTATTTAGAGTTTCTAAGTCACATAGCAGTATGTAAACTTTTGCTTTCCAGATGCAAAAAGCTTCCTTCTTGGATCTTGCTTTTACATTGAAACTATAATGGCATTTCTGTCTGCTCCAAGGATTTAAAGTTCAATGTAAGGAGACTTGTGATAACCCTGAAAGAAACTGGAAGAAAGTATGCATTTCCTGTACATGAAAGATTTCAAGAGGAACCATGGCTTTCCATCACCCATCACATGGGTCTCCATAACTCGCTGTGCTCTTCAGGGTGCCTACAGTTTACCAAAATTTTTTCTGCTGAAATAGAGGCTTAAATCAGTGGCAACTCTGTAAAATATAGTAGCTGGATTTCAGCTCAGTTCTCTCACATTCCAGAGGTGCTGTGATTATTCACACTTTCTTTTTTCTTGAATTCATGTACAAGTTTCCTATACTGAAATTTCAACCTGTTATGGCATAAAAGGATGATTTCTTGCCCCACTCTCGCCCGGCCTACTTTTCTAATCTTTGACAGATTGCTATTCATTATTTTACTCTCATTCCCTCCCTTTATTTTGCAGGGTAAGCATGAGAGGCCAATAAATTTGCAACATTCTTCTGTGTCTGCCTTCTCAGTTGGCTTAGACTGTTCTGAAGACCAAATGAATAGTGTGAATCAGGAAGAAAAATTTTCTTTTGGCAACAGATGGCAATAAAATCTGACTTGACTTGCAACTTTCCCCTTGATTTCTACTCCCTCTTTGATTGACAACATTGACTTAAAACATAGTGTAACCTTTTGATTCCTTATACTAATACACCTACTGGATTTATGCCATGAATCAACTTTGCCTGGTAACTTTATTTTCTTTTGTCTGAAAACTTTATTAACAGTGATGAGCTATGTCTATTTCTGATGGGGGTTGCATATGCCTGGAATAGTAATGACTGAGGATTCTGCCTGTCACACTATTCCATAGAAGTTAGATTTTGTGAATTTTTTATCTTTGAAAATAAATCCATCATTTTTGACACGTGGAGATTTTTTACATGTACTTTTCTTCCATGCGTGTGGTAGTGAGCAAATAATGTGGTTTAATTTAAACTGTCAGTTTTAGCTCTAAGCTTCTTGTGAGGCTGAGATAGAAGAGGAACACTCGATAATTGGAACAAATATTATAGCACAGGTCTGAAGGGATGCTAGATTCAATGTCTAAAGGTTTAAAATAAACACTTTGAATTACATTTTATGGCAGGCTGTCCTGCTGCTGCTAGAAAGTATGAGAAAGGAATGTGTGGGTGTGGTCTTTGCCTCTGCCGCCTGTGCTGGCAGTCACTGAATTAGTGGTGGGTTGACCTAAGCAGCTGTATCCAATTTGGCTTTCCACACTGGGGGTCCCTGGGGCAAGATTACTGTGTAATAGTAGCAGGTGCACCTGATAGTCCTGTATAAAGCCCCTTTGTAAGGTAAAAAGTTTATATATTACTGTAGAAGATATGGAAATGCATAAGTGCTGCTTTTTTTAAAGGAATTTGGGGAAGTCTCTCACTTCTTTCTTTCTCATAGTTGTCTGAATTCTGTAGCTGTTTTCTTCAGGCCTTTAAAATGGGGTAATTTGGTTGTATTTACAGCTGAAGGAGGACATTCTGTAAACTGGTACCATGGTGTATCTATACAGTAAATTGTTGAGGTAATTTTACCCTGAATGATTTTGGATGCTCCCTTGTCCCCTTATCTGTGAAATTAAACCTGTATGAACAAAGAGCTAAAGACTGTATTTTAACAGGAAAATTATTCCATGTTTTAAAAGCGAATATCTTGGTCCAATTAAAAGCTGTGGCTGGCTTGGATGGAGATTTGACATCATACCCAGTTAAATATCATTTTGTTCTTTTATATGTGATAAAATTTGCTGTTTCCATGTGGAAAAGGATCTGCATCTCCAGACAATGTACAGCATATTTCAGCATAATGGATAAGTTTGGATAACTTCTGTACACAGAAGTTACCTAAAAGCAAAAATACCTTGTAGGTGACAGTAAGTATAACTTCACATTCCAAGAAAAGGACTTATGTTGCTCTCTGGTAGTTTGTAATTTCTTTTTGGAACACCATTTGCCTCATTGTTCATTTCTAACTAAATACTGTGTATTCCAACAGACAGTGAGAGAATCTATCAAGTGCTTTGTAATGTAATTAAATCTGCTTATTAACAATTTTTATTGTTTAATTATTTTAAAAAACCCCAAACCTCTTATTAATTCCAAAAATTGTTCCTCAGAAAAGAATGAATTTTTGATTTTTAATGTTGTAACTTCAGTGAAATTACAGATTTTTTCAGCTACTTATAGCATTTTCTCATTTACAGAGTTTCTTCTTTTAATTAAAAAAAATTAAGAATTAAGAAAACTCTAATACCTGTCTATTAGAATAATTTAAAATGTTTTATTTAATGTTTTGCAAAGCAAATGCCAGTCAGAATTTTCTTATACTTGGAGACATACCCCATAAAGGATAAAATCCCCAAAACCCAACAACAGCAACAACAAAAAAAACTACATTGGCAGTGTATTAAATGTAGTCAAGTGATCTTATTCCATCCCTACTGTGAGAGCATGTATATAGCATACTGTGCACTCACACATTCACAAATCACCTACACAATTGTTAACTACAGAAATCAGGACTACAGATGGAAAAAACAATGAGAGTTTGAAGGAAAAAACCCCAAACATATTTATATTTGGAGTGTTTGACTAATAAGCATGTAAATGTATAAGAAAGTGGAAGGTCTTTTTTTTGCCCTGTCTGTGGACAGTTCATATCCATAATTAACAGCAAGTTTGCTGTTTTAGCTTTCATGGGGACTGTCAACTGTCAAATGAATCCATAAATTTGAAGATCCACTCTGTTCCTTTCTATTTCCAAGTGGGTTTTAAGGGGCTTATTGTGACCTGGCTGTACAAGAGAATTTATTTCTTAGCAGGCAGTAAGTTAAAATTACACCACTTTTAATATAACATCTGGCAGAATGGTATCTAAGAAGACACATCAACTTCCTAGCTGATTAACCATGATCCCATCTGTCACTTAAAAAGCTCCTGTGCTGTCCTCAGTGCTGTCGGGAAGAAAAAAACACTTAAGAAGGCCTATGTCTTGCACCTCACAGACTGAAAAATCTGTTTTTTCTGAACTTATCATACATCTCCTTTCTATTTTGAAGCAACAGGATTTGTCTTACAAGTGTGTTTTGTGCAAGGAACAGCACTATATTTATAAAGTAAAAAAAAATAGTGTAATATAGTAATGCAATTTCATAGATAACTATTGATGTTACACATTTAGAAAATGTTGATGCTTAATAAATACTATTGTCTACAGCTATGCAAAAATAAACCCCAAAAATTTTTTTTAGAAATCAATGAGTATGATGTAAAATACTAAAAATACTGTATTTAGGGTGGTTTGATATGAAAAAGACTGATTCTGTATTTTTTTTCTCTAGATTGCTGGGATAAATGTTACCAACAATGACTAAAAATCCTTGTTGGTCTATGTGAATTGGGTTTGTATATTCATCTAGGTTTGAAGTGGCATGTGTTCAGACACTAGTTCCTTTAGCCAAAAAAATTACAATATTAATATTTTTATCAAAGAGTTTAATTTGAGCAATAACTATAGTACTGTTTCAATGAAGGAATGTGACGTCAAGTGGTGGGATGGAAAGTGACTGCTCCATGAGGAAACATGATTAAAAGAAAAGGGCTAATAAATGGTTGCAAAGATGAATTTTTCATGCAGTGACAAGACAAATTTAGCAAGGCCTTTAAAAACATATCTTAGAAATGCAATTGTGAGAAATGAATTGGCACAATACTTTTATTTACGCAGCTAGATAAGAGATGTTTTCATGTGATATTCTTCTGCAGAAGGGTATTAGAACATAAGGGGGTGAGGATCTAGAGTAAGATCTTCATTCAATATTGTATTCAGATGTTAGTAAAAGGTGACAGACAAAGCAATGGGATAGTCCATAGGGGGGAAAAAAAAAAGAGAAAAGGAAAAAAAAAAAGAGAGAAATAAAAAAGAGAGCTTTCAAAGATTTTGAAGAAAAAGGTTAAGATCTCCATGTTAACTTTGTAAGTCTGAGGTAATGCGATGTGAAGACTGTCAGGGTAGCCTAAATAAGCTCTGATTGAACCTTTACAGCACAACATACTGAAGTTTGACACCATCAGTGCATAGAATCATAGAATGATATAATATCCTGAGTGTGAAGGGATCCACAAGGTTCATAATGTCCAAGTTCTGTCCCTACACAGGACAACCCCAAGAATCACCATGTGCCTGAGTGCCTTGTCTAAACACTTTTGAACTCTCTCAGGCTTGATGCTGCAACCACTTCCCTGGGGATCCTGTTCCCGTGCCCAACCACCCTCTGGGTGAAGAAACTTTTTCTGATATCCAACCTAAACTTCATCTGATACAACTTCAGGCCATTCTCTTGGTCCTGTCACTGGTGACCACAGAGAAGAGATCAGTGCCTGCCCCTGTCTTTCCCTCACAAGGAAGTTGTAACTGCAGTGAGGTCTCCCCTCAGTCTCCTCCAGGCTGAACAGACCAAGTGACCTCAGCTGCTCCTTCACCATTTCTGCTGCCCTGCTTTTGACACTCTCTAGTAGCTTTATAGGCTTCGTATATTGAAGTCCCCAAAACTGGGCACCAGTTTTGCTTGCCCAAGATGAGCAAGCAAGATGAGGCTCCATCAGTGCAGAATAGAGCAGGACAATTCCTCCTTTTTTAGGAACTTAGAATGATAAAATCATTATGGTTGGAAAAGCCCTCTAAGATGATGAAGTCCAGCCATTAACCCAGCACTGCTGTGTTTGTCACTAAATGGCAGTCAAAAATGTCATAGTCACATGTTGTTTTGAACGCTTCCAGGGATGGTGATTCCATCATTTGCCTGGGTGAATTCCAATGCCTGACCACCCCTTTACTGAAGAATTTTTTCCTAATATCCAATCTAACCCTCCCCTGGCACAACTTTAGACTGTTTCTTCTTGCCCTATCACTGTTATCTTGGAGAAGAGGCTGATGCTCACTGATGGGGTGGCTCAGCCCACTCTTGGGATGAGGCCATGGAATGCCAATCAAACCAGGGCCATCCACTGGGTGGATTTCCCCACCCAAGACAGTGGGTCGGAGGGTGCATCAGAGGATGTCACTGAAGTCTAGGCTGCCTCCCCCTGGGTGGTTCCTAGGTTCAAGTTACCTCCCTCATTCTAGAAAGTTCTTCATTGTTTGGTTGTTCATTGGTTCCCTGTTGTGACTCCTGCTTCCCTGTTACTGGTTCTAGTAAAATTGTATCCTCCCCTTTGACTGTACCCCATTGGTTGCTTTCCTTTTCCCTGCCTCGTTCTGCCACCACTTTCTGTGCCTGGCCATTCAGCCAGTTTTCTAGTCAGTGAAGAGTGCACCCATCACACCATGGAAAACCAGTTTCTCCAGAAGAATACAGTGTACCCACTGTATTTTGGTGTTAAATGTTTTATATGGTGTTAAAGGCTTTACTGAAGTGCACAGACAACATCCATATCCTTTTGCTCATCCACATCCCACCCGCTTAAGGTCACCTAGTTATAGAAGGAGATCAGGTTAGTCAGGCTGGACCTGCCTTTCACAAACTCATTATGGCTGACCTGATGCCCTGGTTGTCCTCTGTATGCCACATGATTGCACTCTGGACTTTCATGACCTTCCCTGGCAACAAGACCAGGCTGACAGTCCTATAATTTACCAGATACTCCGTCCTGCCCTTGTAGATGGGCCCTCACATTGGGTAATCAGTGATTAACTATAGGTCCCAGTATTGTGGGACCTCCTTGCTTAACCAGGTTAAGAACTTCATAACTGAAATAAGCATGAAGATGATGGAGGACACCTTTACGTTTACTGAAGTAATCAGAGAAGGAATTCACATTCACAAAACATGGGAACAGAAATACGAATTGTTGTGCACAGCTGTAGATATATACTTTTCTATGATCTTCTGGGAACAGATTTTAACTGACTCAAAAAATAAAGCTCAGAAGTCAGTCTTCCATCCTGATGCATCTCTAGATGAAATTACCAGCAGATATCTTAGCACATCTGTAGCTTGAAGCTCCATTTGACTAATTGTTCCCATTTAAATGAACGCTACTTATTTCAGCAGACTGTGAATTGATTTTAAATATAAGTATGGTCTGATAAAACATGGAACAACATAAAAGGATTAAGTTTTTCCTGTTTTCTTGTAGCACCTAGCATTATTTAATTTTTCTCTAAGCAAAGTAAATATGTTATTTTTGTATTTTATCTTCAACCGACTAGTGAAATTCATGAAAATTTTGCAAATTCACTCCAGGGCCTCATTCTTCTTGACAAATACATTAGGCAGTTAAAGTTAATAGGAGCTACATACAGTCATTAAGGTGAAATACACATCAGCTTATCTTCACCTTGACAGGGAATTAGGGGAGTAAACACCCACACAGAATTTTTGTATGTGACAGCTACTTTTCCATAAAAAATCCCCAGTTTGTAGTGCAATGTTCAAATATTTAAGAGTGTGACTTGCTTTCTAGACATATATTCTGATAATCCTGGGGATGTGTTGGGCTTTTTACTTGCTGTTTTCTAAAGCATTATCACTTAATTTTTGTGGTATGAATCTTCATAGCACAGATAATCCACGATTTGTCATGTATGAAACAAGTGAAGGTTGACAGCTTTTTTTTTTTTTCTTAGAGAAAATGTTTAATTCTTACAGAAGAATAACATGTCTCCATTTTCCTAGGCTATGTAGTACATAACTAGAAGTTGTAATTTGGTGTTTTAAGAGAACTGGGTGGTCCTATTTTTTGTATACAGATTTTTTCTGTGATGTAAATTCATATTGCAATCACCAATAACTTTTTTAAAAAATAATTTCTCCTTTACTCAATCAAGATCTGATCTGGAAACCAGTCTTGTAAAAATAATCAAAAACTCAACCTAAAATCCTCATAAAATACATACATGAATTAAAGATCATTCATTTTACACCATCTTTTTACTTGGTTAGGTTAGTTTCAGCTGTGCTATGTGCTTTTTAATAGTGACTGTTGCAAGGCAACCATGTCTGTGCTGCTCTTCGACTCACACCCAGCTATAACTTACATTGCACAGTAACAGTATTTACTATTTAACAGTAGTTTCTATCTACTTATTTATGCACAGCTACCCCTACCAGGAGAAATTTCAGCTTTTCTTCTTGTACACCTTCCAGAAATGCTGTGAATCTGTCAAGTATTGATTTGTGTTTGTGACTATAAAGCATTTTTGAGCATGCATATCTTCAAAATAAATACAGCAGTTGGGGTCTCAGAATTGTTTTGCCCTTCACCTTTATTATGGATCTGGAGCGTATTGAGCAGGGTGGAAGAAATCCCTGGCTGTAGCTGAGGAGAGAGGAATATAAAGACATCTTTGTACTTCTGTTATTGTGAAGCTGTACTGCATCGAGGCTTCTGGCACAAGTGTGCTGTGCTTAGCCCGTGACTCCCCAGGCTACTAACGCAGCCAAGATTGGTTACATGTCTGCACCCTCCAGGAGTTATTTCTGCTTTGCTCTTTAATATGCTCCTTACAGAAGCTCTACCTCTATTGCAAAGACAGTTCAAACAAACTTTTATACATAAGGAAGTCTGTTGTTACTGTGCCTGGTGTACATACAGTTATTATCAAATAGAGAAAATCTTTGATGATGTTACTTACTCATTTGGTTATATACTGTGAAAAGTATTTTGGGGCTAGCTGCAAATCTGTGTCCATATAAGTTAGAATCTATATATTCAGATGTTTATTTCCTAATTTCAGAAACAAATTCAGGCATGCTCCTTGAGTTTTTCAAATGTTATTTACCTTGTTCCATGAAATGACCAATAGAAATGAAACAAAGAGTACAAATCCACTAGCATTCCACAACAGAAGAAACACGTTTGTGTTTTTATGGTTCAAAATGTAAGTTTTAGAACATTCTGATGTGAAAGAATGGATCAATATGTGGATTTCTAAAATAATATAGCAATGAATAATTTTTTTTAGACATTTCATTTTATTGTACCAGTTCGCAAGTTACTTTACTTGACAATTTTGTTTGCTATATTAATGCTAGAGGTAATCACTGCTGAACAAATCAGGACAAAAAAGGAGGTCCTTGTAGATATTTTGCTTATTGAGAAACAAAACTACAACCTTTTTGTATGTAATATTAATATCTATTCCAACACCAATCTTCAAATCCTAATTATTACCAATTTCAGAGGATGTGACTTCATGAAACTGTACAGTAGAGCCATTCTGTAATATGAATCGGGTATTGCAAATACAAATAAGGGTATCACCATGTCACCAGAGATCAGATCCAGCTGGCTGAATTTGTCTTTTTCCTTTTACAAAGATGAGTTTCCACAAAATAAAGAATTTGACCACATATTTAGAGTGCAAAATTACACAGCGAGATTAAAATCTGTAGCTTACCTCTATTTCTCTTTCAGTTTTTGAGCAGCAAAATGATACATAAATAGATTTACAGAAGCTGCGCACATAGTATCTTACATCACAAATTTCAGGGGATTATGCCTGAGTATAGATTTTGGACAAACTACTGCTAGTTGTACACAAGTTTACCAATGGTATACATGTAGTCATAATGAAGCTCTTTTCTTTTGTGTTTTGGGGGGAAATAAAAAAAGAAAGCAAACCTTGTTTACTTGATTGGAGCTTCTGTTCTGAGAAGAGTAATTAGAGAATCCTAATACTCTGGGAACTCTCTTAAGCATGCACAACAGGACAGAACAAGGACTATAAGCATCCACATTCAGTCTACCAAATATGTTAGAACTGTTTTACATAGGGCTGTGAAGAATATATAGTAATTTTACATCCTAGTTCCACAGAATTTACCTTTGGAGTAGTTGGGTTAGGTGGCATTTACTTCATGGCCAAACTTTATCAATACATATCTTAATATGTAAATAATTTTGATATGTATCCTATAAAAAAGTGATGTGTTATTAGCTTTAATGCACATCATCTTTGTGGTGCGTTTCTTTCTATCCATATACTTTGTCTTGTAATGATTCCACTAAGCCATTTAAATGTTTCTCAGACTCTTAACAGGGCTTTAAGTATTCAAAAGGATCTGTAATTATCCTTTAAAGGACCTTCATTACTTTCATGGTGATGAATGTTTAGGTCTGAGACATCTCTTTACCTCAGCAGGGTTTTTGCTTTCTTAAAATCACCTTAGATGTCTTTTTTAGTATTACTTTAACACTGCATATCTCTTGCCACTGTATTGGCTGCTTACCCCTGTATTTCATGGTTAGTTAGCTTTATGTTCTGTATTCTATACTGCATATATTTCTGAAGTGGAGCAGAGACTGTATCTTATAGTGGTAAATTCATTACCAAATCCAGCAGGGGTGGGATAAAGGACAAGGAGGTGGAAGAGACAGAGAGAAAGCTAGTGGTGAAGCAAGAATTTAAACAAAAAGAAAGGCAAAAGGCAGAGAATACAAATAAAGGAAAAATGACAAGGAATACTCTAGACTGTAGCATCTGCTTTACGACCAGTGAAAGGGGTTAGGATATTTCTGTACAATAAATCAGTTTATTCTTTGTAATCAGCATAAGGCTAACATTGTTACCTTGCACATAACAATGTTTTGTTTTGTGGTTTTTGGTTGATGGGTTTTTTTTCTCTTTGTGTTTGTTTACCTTCTGCATTCTGTTGCTACACCTCTCTTTGCCAGACTTGGAGTGACAAGCTAGCAGTCTGTAAGAGACTGCAAAGTTGGAAAAGAAAACCAAGCAAGCTATGGCTTTGCACCCTGCAGGTTTTGATGGCTTTAGAACTTCAATCAAAATGCCTGGTTAATGCATTTTACAATCCCTCCTCTTCTGCTGCTCTTTCCATTTTCACTAAGGAACAATTTATCAAAAGAACACCTTCTGTAAAGAAACCAAGTGTCAGTTTTGACTGCCAATATGAAAAAACTGAGAATACAAGTGAAGGGGCTTTAGGTAAGTGCCCCTTACTATTTCAGTTATGAAAGCATACTTGCAGGAGACGTAGGAACTGCAGGAATATTACCTGTATCTCTGACTCTCTTCTCAACAGGCACTCATTCAGCAGATTATCATTCTATGGCACAAAATTGTATGGGCAATGGCTGAGACTCGAGGGTTAGACTCCAGATCATATCAAGTATCTGGAGCTCCTTCAGGATAAAAGCAAAGAAAATCAATGTATGTGATACATAGTGTTTTATCAGGAAGTATTTAAGGCCCAGAAACGAATTTCTTCTTTCCTTCCTCCAATTAATGTCTCATTTCTGTCATATGGATATATTTATGTATCATTTGGCTCTTTAGTATGGCGACATTTCCAGTAATGCAGGTTTGCAATTAGAAGCAGAGTAGGTTGCTTTCACAGCCTTCTTTAATATTTTTTTATCATAAATATCATAATATGAATTTTGATGTCAAACAGCATGAAGTAATTTTTATCATGAATATGGGGTTGGACTAGAGGACCTTCAAAAGTTCCCTTACAACTATTCTGAGTTCAATATTCTATGTCTATAGTCTACGTTCACTATTTCTGTGTAATATGTGTACACCAGTCACTGGTACAAGAAATGCAGAAAACATTATAAATCTAGCTAGAATGTATTTCCTTCTGTTGAATCATGCTGGATAGTGGATTTTGATATCTACTAATAAGAAAGCAGAACTTTAGTCTTGTTGTTAAATGAAATTATGTCAAGTCAGTGGTGTTTGTTTTTGTTTTGGTTTTTTTTTTCTGAAAATTCCAACTTCAGTTCCAAGTCTCAGAATTACTTTCACAAGACTTAGAAACTAGGTCAATTAATGATGTAGGTGTCAACAAAGAAGCACATTCTGTGCCTAATTTTAAGCATTTGTCTTCCAAATGGCCACCCAGAACATCAAGTCTGAATAAACCTAACATGTGCAAACTGTTAACTAAAAAATGCTAAACATGAAGATGGCTTTGCTTGCTTGTTTGTTTTAATTTGAAAATCTGTATTTATATGCTGTGCGGCACAAATCAAAATGTTCAAGGAAGACAGTCTGTTTATCAAACCTAGCTAGATCACAAAAGAACTGTTTAATTTTATCTTTTTCCTCCAGATATTTTTGTGTTTATTAGGAAACATTAGATATCACACCTCTAGTATTTCTTCTGATGTGGTATGATGCCATGACCACCAAGTTTAATAGAACTGTTGTCCTAGGGGATAAAAAAACTATTTTTCTCTGTCATTTGTCACCTGACAGAGTACCACTTCTAACTGCAGGTTACTATCTTCTAACTGCATAGGATTGTGCCTTAACTGTAATGCTATCTCAAAAGCAGAAATCTGAGCGCTCCTTCACTGCAATTTGAGTAACTCCAGCAAAAGTAAAAGTTTCACAGTGTGAAAAATAGGATAAATTCAAAGAAAACAAACACAGCTTAGGACTTTCAAAAATGAGGTATCTGATACCTGTTGTGGAGCCTGAATACCACATTAAGTATTCTTTTGTAAGGTTAGAAGCAGAAATCTCTGGGAAGATGAAGAATAGGGAGGCATTTCCCAGTTTAAGCAAAGAGTTAAGCACAGATCACTGGCAAGACAATTGTCTCATTGTTGGGCTATCATATAAAAACAGATACATCACTTTTACAGCATCTGTTTTCTGAATCACTGCAGGTTGTATTCAGAAACTAGAGAAGTCTGTACCCAAGATGGAGTAGAGGGCATAAAAACTGTACAGAACATACTAGGCACTGCCAAGGGTGGATGGCTCTTGCACAAGATCTTCATCTTGCAGCATTTGAATGACCACTTGCAGCAGTAGTGACCAGTGCTTTAGAAATTTATACTCTCAATTTCTCTATAAAGTCAGGATATGCTTACATGAATTCAGTGTGTTATTTTCTGGGCATAATTTGCTGCCTTCAGTTTGGGAATATTTTTCTACAGAGCGCTATGCACATTTGCATTAATGATGACAGGATTATTCAAAAACATAAGAGGCTGTGCAAACCTTTCCTTATTTCTGGAAACAATACTTTGAATGCTTGGTTACACTTTTGCTCCATGGATTTTTATCTCTCCAAAACTCTGTTTTAGTTACTTTTTCCTGGCCCTCATTTAGTGCTGAGGGATCACAGAATCACAGAATCACCAGGTTGGAAGAGACATCTAAGATCATTGAATCCAACCCATGCCCTAACACCTCAACTAAACCATGGCACCCAGTGCCACATCCAATCTTTTTTTAAACACATCCAGGGATGGTGATTCTACCACCTCCCTGGGCAGACAATTCCAGTACTTCACCACTCTTTCCATGAAAAACTTTTCCTAATATCCAATTTAGATTTCTCTTGGCATAGCTTAAGACTGTGTCCTCTCGTTCTGTCAGCTGCTACCTGGAGAAAGAGACCAACCGCCACCTGATTACAACCACTTTTCAGGCAGCTGTAGAGAGTGATAAGGTCACCTCTGAGTCTCCTTTTCTCCAGCTCCCTCAATCATTCCTCACAGGGCTTGTGTTCCAAGCCCCTCATCACCCTTGTTGCCCTCCTCTGGATGCATTTGAGCATTTGAGTCCTTTCTGAACTGAAGGGCCCAGAACTGGACACAGTACTCAAGGTGCAGCCTCGCCAGTGTCGAGTACAAGGGGAGAATGACTTCTGGTCCTGCTGGCCACACTGGATACAGGCCAGGATGCCATTGGCCTTCTTGGCCACCAGGGCACACTGCTGGCTCACGTTCAATCGGCTGTTGACCAGTACCCCCAGGTCCCTTTCCGCCTGGGCACTGTCCAGCCACACTGCCTTCACCTTATAATGTTACAGGGGGCTACTATGGCCAAAATGCAGGACTCAGCACTTGGACTTATTAAACTTCATCCTATTGGACTCCGCCCATCCATCCAACCATTCCAGGTCTCTCTGCAGAGCTCTCCTACCTTCCAACAGACTGACACAAGCTCCCAGCTTAGTGTCATCTGCAAATTTACTAATGAAAGACTCAATACCCTCATCCATGTCATCAATAAAAATACTGAACAGAAGTGGTCCCAGTACAGACCCCTGAGGGACACCACTGGTGACTGGCCCCAGCTGGATGCAGCTCCATTCACCACCACTCTCTGGGCCCAACCATCCAGCCAGTTCTTAATCCAGCAAAGAGAGCCCCTGTCCAAGCCGGGGGCTGCCAGCTTTTCCGGGAGTATGCCGTGGGGGACAGTGTCAAAGGCCTTGCTGAAGTCCAAATAGACAACATCCACAGCCTTTTCTGCATCCGCCAGACAGGTCACCTGGTCATAGAAGGAGATCAGATTGGTCAAACACAACATACCCCTCCTAAACCCATGCTGGCTGGGTCTGATCCCCTGGACATCCTGTAAGTGCTGGGTGATGGAACTCAATACAAACTGCTCCATTACCTTGCCAGGTACCAAGGTCAAACTAACTGGCCTATAATTACTAGGATCTTCCTTCCTCCCTTTCTTGTGAATGGATAATATCATTTGGATAGTTACTGGAGATTAAACAAAGTCAGTTAGGAAATAATAAAGATATTGTAGAGAAAACAGGTTCTTAAAAATAAGTAAGATCTTTTTTGTTGGTTTTTTTTTAAAATTTAAGGGTAAGAAAGTATAGCTAGAATTCTTCAGTAATACTGTTAATTTGTTTAATTTCTGAAAGTGTTAAACTGGGGAAACAATGTATTTTGTCACCTGAAGATTACTGTCACAATAATGTCACTCTTCTGTGGATAATCACACTTTATACATTGTGCTGCTCTTGTAAAATGGGGTTTTTGCTCCACAAGCAAAATAACTGCTCTGGAATATGAAGTTAAACTTCTGTGAAATGTTTCTTTGGTTAATTGGAACATTCTCACCTTTACATTATTATATTCATGCATACATCTTAGCAGTAGCTAGGAGAATATTGTTAGTACTGAACCATAATCACCAAAAACTGATGAAATCTCAAAAGCTGGGGCTATCTTTAAATCCACTGTAGCCTGTGCTGTACAAATGAGTGCAGCAACTATTGGCACTAGTGCTGCCAAAGCTAAGAGAAATTTTCTGCAATGAGCTTCACAAGCTCTCACAGAGGAGCACTGACACATGGAAAATTTGTTTCCAAGTTTAGAGTTTTCCTACCAGTTACAAAGTTTTTCAGTTTCTTTGGGATGACTTTGATAAAATCTGCTTCTGCTTCTGCTTGTTCCAGATGCCTTTCTCATATACCTCTTTGTATCTTGGTCTTTAACCTTCTGCAATTTATTGTGAAAATTTATCCATTCCCCACTTCTCATTATATTCAGTCTGTGTTGGAGAATAGGCTTTGCCTTTACTAATCTAAGACAGTGCTAGCTCTTAACTCATTGCACAGCACTTGCTGGCCCTGTGACTTCCTGAGTAATCTCACAGATGAGGTCTCTTACAAATTTTGGAGAATTAAAATTTCTTAAAGCCTCCGGAGACTCAAATTTGATACAGAGAGTCAGCTAGAACAAGAGAATTATCTTTGGCTATGGATGTCTGTGGATGTTAGAAACTGAAGATGAAAGGATCTGTTTTATGAAATGGATAATACAAAACCCATCCTCACAAATTTTACATTCTCAAATCAGAGGAGTTATCCTAACAGATTTAAATTCAAGAAAGAGAGGGAAATTTTGCTATTGAGTCCTTTCAGACATTTCTAGTTTGTGCATGTTTGTAATATTATTCTTCTGAAATTCTGGCAATGGCTGTTTCTAGAAGAAGATACGTTGGTAACATTAGGCATCATGATACAAGTATCAATTTGGTTCATATTTAATTTGTGACATTTCACACTATTTTTCATTTTCCTTTTTTTTTTTCATTCATACCCCCCCACAATAGTTCCCTGCATGTTTTTTTTCAAGATGCTAAGTGTAATTGTGCTTTCTATACAGATTGCATGTGCAAAAAATGCCAGTAAATGAGTAGAACAGACCATGTGACAGAGGAGACAGTTTTTTGAAAATGGTGCTAGTCTTGTTGCTCAGTAATCCCTCAACAAAGGTAAGCAGCTCTTTTTCACACTGGCAACCTGTCCTGAGTGAATCTCCCAAGGATCAAAACTGAGACCAAAGCTTTTTAATATCCTAGTAAGAGATCTAGATCATGGGATCAAATGTACGGTGATGAAGCTTGGTGCTGCTACAAAATTGAATGGGGAAGTGGATATTTTGGTGCCTGCAGGGACATCTGAATAGGCTGAAAGAGTGGGCTAACAAGAACCTTGTGAAGTTTAACGAGGACAAGTATAGGGTCTTGCACCTGGGAAAACACAATACAGGAGTCCAGCACAGGCTGGGATCTATCCAGCTGGGCAGCAGCTCTGTGGAAAGTGACCTGCTAGACAAAAAGCTCAACATAAGTGAAGAGTATGCTGCAGTGGCAAAGAAAGCCAATGGGAAGCTGGTCTGCATCAGCAGCAGAGATAAAGAAGATATTACCATGCTCCACTCAGTGCTTGTCAAGCCATACCTGGAATATTGTGTTCAATTTTGATCTCTGCTATACAAAGCAGATATGAACAGGCTGGAGAGGTTCCAGACAAAGGTCACAAAGATGACTAAAAGACTGGGGAACTTGCCATGTGAGGAAGGACTGAGAGGACTGGCTTTGTTCAGCCTTCAGAAAAAAAGATTCAGGGGAAATGTTATGACCATATTTCAGTATTTAAAAGGGTAACTACAAAGAAGACCAGGAATCCTTTTGTTACAAGGAATCACATGGAAAAACCAGAGGGTAATAGGCACAAGTTAAACGTGGGAAGATTCTGATTAGAAAGAAAAATATTTTAAAATGAGAACAGTGAACTATTCCCAATATTGGACAGTTTTAAGATTCAGCTGGAGAGGGTTCTGGGCCATGTAGTCTAGATAATGCTTTTGCCAAGAAAGGGTGCAGCAGATGATCCTCAAGCTCCCCTCCGAACCTGGTATTCTGGTATTCTATAATTCAACTGTATTCTATCCAGACTCCTTTTCATTCTCACTTACTTGCCAGCCTTCCTTCCCTGAGAAGCCTCTACTCTGCTTCTACTGTAGTAGAATGTAAGAGTGACATTTTGCAACCATGATTTTTCTGTGTTGTTGGCCAGCCTTTCTTTGACGAATTGAAGTCACCTGTGAATCTGAACTACAAGTCCTGAAAATTCACCTACACTAGAAGGTTCAAACTGTTGTGTTTATATTACTTGAAAATATTCTAGAATGGGACTTAAATTAAAATGAGAGGCCATGAATACTACTTGTTACTTACTTTACTTCTCAAACTCCAGTGGTTTGAATAATTATTTACCTAAGATCTTACATAAACTTTTCTGTACTTAGATTTTGATTTTAGTAGTGCTTTAACAGCTCCAATTGCTTCATTCTTAAAACGGAAACACAATTTGTTGGCTCTAACCACTATCAACTTGTTGCATTATTAACCCCATTGAGGTCTCGCCAATAACAGCAATGAAAATGATATAAGGTTTTCCAGTCAAATCATCTAAGTCTGGAACAAGTCTGCTTCTGGAAGTGGATTAATTATGCATATTTTTTACATGTAAAATCAAGTAGGGCTTTCTATCCTCAAAAGAGAAATAGAAATAGAAATAGAAATAGAAATGTTTTACTTTTATAAATATTTTGGTCTAAAAAACTATTGGAAAAGCAGAATGAGATCATACATATAATAAATATATATATTTACTATATTATGTACTGTTACTGTATTAATTTTTTTTAACAAGCGAGAAGAAATTTACATTTTGCAGGCTTTTGCAGTCTTGTTTGCAGAGCTTTGCTCTCTTTTGGTGGGTTTTTTGTTTTGTTGGTTTTTTTTTTTTGTTCATTTGTTTTTTTGGTTTTTGGTTTTTTTTCTGGCTCTGTATCGTATGGCTTTTCCATATGATAGTACTACTGCATGCATTACTACACTATTTACTGAGCTCAATTCCCTTGAAGATAATTCTGAAACACAGGAGAAAACAACAAAAGTAATAAAGAAGAATTAGCAACTTCTCTTACTGTTCATAGAAAGAACCTGTAAAAGACGGAAGAGAAAAGTGAACAGATTAAGAAAACCCAACATAAAACATAGCTTGGGGCTTCTTAAGGTGGAAGTTTGCAAAGAGGTTGCTTCAAGAGACATGAATTTTTATTTATAAGTACTGTGTCCCATAAACATGAGGCAACTTCTCACACGTATATATTTCCGATTAGTTAATCCTCTTATCAGCTTCTCTAATTTTTTATAACTATGCCTAAAGTACAACCACAAAACAAAAACCAAAAAAATCCAAATCTATTTTACTACAAAAAATATAAGAAGCATTTTGTCTGAAAACTGCATTACTAAATTTAATTATATTTGACATTTAAATGGTTTCATTATTGCATGGTTCATGCACTTCATAATTAACAACATTTTCTTTTTATATGTGTTGCAGACACGAGAAAATACCAGTTATCTATATATTTAAAAAGGGGGAGAATTAGGGAAGGCGTAATGCCCAATTCCACTGCTGACATAATATGAGAGCTAATTAACAAACCTGCAGCCTTACCCTGGGGATTGTTTCTGCATTCTGCATACAGTAGGTCCTTCCCATAAGACAGACCAAATCCATGATGCTGAGGGGAGTTCGGATGCATTCTCCTGACTCCTAGGCTGTAACACCATGTTTGCTAGCTTGCTTTTTTCCCTCATTTTTAATGGGCCAGGGAATCTTAAACCACATTTTTTGACAATAGAATAGCTTCAGAAAATGGGAAAGACTGCCTTCTGCCGTTGAAAATCTATCCTTCAAGAAGCTGAGAGGCATGGCTTCAATTTCTCTTGAGGGTGCATGGTGTTTGCCACTCATGGGGCAATATTTAGGTCATTGCGAAAGAGGAAAGATAGAATTCCATGACAGCTGGGTGTTTTTACCAGTAATATATTAAATAATTAAAATCTTTACATATTCACCAGACAGTAGCTGTAACTGTGCTGTGAAAGATGCAGCAGGGTCAATGCTGTAATTTTGGAGGTCAGCCAGGTTTGAGAAAAATGTTTTGCTGCTCAGCACAGGAAGACGGATGCAGTTTTGTGATTAAAGGTGATTTCAGGACTAGTAGGTGGCTCTTCAATTTGGGATGGAACACCTAACTCATAAGTCTTTGCTGGCTTTCTTTAGATCTTGCCATAAATGGCTCAGAATTATTCAGAAAAGCTGTACCAACAAAGCATACTCAATAGCCTGAATTAGACTAGTACCAAAATTATTGGCTTATGCTTCCTCTCTTATTAAAGATGACTGAAATTTCCAAGGTAACTAAATTGCAAAGGCTGAGAAATCACCTATAAAGCCAATATCAAGATGAAGTTAGTTATTTCAATTAGTCAAAATACCAAGAATCTATCAATTCCTTGATATCCAAGACTAATAATAATTAAATGTCATATGTGGTAACAGAAATAAAATCATAGGCACCAGTTCTGAATATGTTAATTTAGGTTTAAAAGGTTATGCTTTCTATTATTACTCTGCTTTCAGTCTGTTTTCTGCTTTAATAAAACTCCCATTGATAGCTTTGTTATTGAGACTGGCACACTGGAAATACAGTCCTGTGTACAGACATAAGAGAGACAGTTTTGTATTGTTTTTGTTGTTTGCAAATATTCTGAAGTTCTGGCAAGTAAATTAAGTGAGGTGAAAATGAATACATTCTTGAAATATGACTTCATTTTAAATTTTGAAACCAGATCCATATAAAGGTGTCATTAGTTATCAACTAGCTAGCTGTTTTCTATTTACATATTAAATGCAAAGAGTAAGTGTTATTCAGATGAAGTTATAGATCAGTTAAATCTCATTACTCTGTCCTCAATATAAAGTCCCAGGTTATAACTATCCCTGTTTCCCATATAGGTTATATAAGAATAGCTTATTATCATTTGCATTCAGAATGTGCATGATGAAGTTGCATTCTAAAAGACAAAAAAGCCAGTTGAATATTTAATTTGTTTCTTCCTTATTATTAAAGCATGAAATAGCAAAAGAAGAGAACAACTATAAAAAATATTGAATATAACATATATGAGATTAATGTCTGATCATGTACAACTTACAAATGAATAAGCAGATTTGTCAGTATACAACATTGGGACTTTTTAACCAAGAAGACTTTATAAAAGTTAAAAACCCTATCCTTTTATAATCTCTCTGTCAGATATTCAACATATAGTGACTAGTATTACACTGTCTATGCGTTTAAAGTTTTTAAAGAGGTTTCAGAAGAAAGGTGAGACTTTCACTGTATATAAGAAAACAGGACAGGGGATTAAAGAGAGTATAGAGCCTCTTTCTGTTAATTTTCATTGAAGTTGGAGAGTTCTGTAGAGACCCTAGTGATGTCAAATTATGAGTAAATAGGAGTAAACCTAGAAGTTCTCTCAACTTTTTCTGTATGTCCACTTGGTTTTTTAATCTCAGAAATGTATGTCCAGTCTTTGCCAACATGTACTTCTGAGATTACAATAAATGAGAACAAAATTGTGCCTGATTGTAGCCAATTTTGTAAATCCCTTGCATTTCTCTCCAGCATGACATAATTAATGTTTATGCTTGTCAGGCTGTCTGTTATTTGCTTACTTTCTTCTACATTTCCATAAAATCTGTGTGTTTCCTAACTCTGTTTAGTTTTTCACTGCACTAGCAGTACTGCTGATATCAACAGGGGCACAAAAAGCTCAATCAAGGTTATATTAGAGACAAATCGTTCCCTTCTATGGGAAAAGCACAGAGAAAGATCAATATTAAAGCTTGATTTGTGAAAAACCCAGGGCATTATCTACTGTTTCAGGAGGGATAAATGGCAGAATGGCAGGCCTAAAGAACATAAGCTTCCCTGTAATTGCATCAAGTGTGAGGATCTGAAGGGAATCTTGATTCCTAATGCAAAGATACAGATGCTTAGCCTCTGCAATACTCCTTTCAAGACATTCCTCTGCTTTGCAAAGTATAAGGTTTAGTGGATGCTCTGCTGCTTTCTGGTTGAGTATTAGTTCTTGCTTCAAAACACACCAGGTCTGGACTCAGAAGTAACGTTGTTTTAAGCAAACTGCAGTGGCAGCATGGCATGAGCAATTTGTTTATAAAGACTGGTGCTGCCCGCAGAATGAGGAGAAAGATGAGTGTGCAGAGGGGAAGTAATGAGCGCAAGGGCAAACAGGGCAATATTATATAACACTGTGTATTAAAACTACTGGTTACTAACTTTTCTTAGGTTTTTTTTCTAATCTTGTGTGAAAAGTCTTGCTGGCAGTAAAGATGGGATAAAATCTGGGAAAAGCTAGGCACCTCTGATTCATTTGCATCTTGTTTGTCATTCCAGGACTTTGAGATGTTGTATCTCATGAGATTTCCCCAGAGATAAAACACAGAAAAACATAATTTGCAAGGATTTCTCATTCTCAGACAAGAGTTGGTCTGGGTTCTTAATGCATTATTCAGCAAAAAAGGCAGTCTAAATGAGTGAGTGAATTTGTCCAGTCAAGTCTATAATAATAAAGAAGCACAAGAATAAGTTTTTTCTTTTTGGTTTTATATAAAAGAGCATCAGACAAGACAATTGCTCATTTTACATTCAGAATGAAACTGCCTTTGCAAGAGCTTGATTGTTCCCTGATATGGATGGGGAAAACTACTCATGTGTTTGCTAATCTTTCTGTCACTGCTCATATCCCCAGTGTCTCTTCCTCTCAGTGTCTGTTTCACAATTAAATAAAGACTACCTACCTGGAAAACACCTCCAAGGCAATCTTACACCTTGAAGAGATAATGATCATATTTACCAGCTAGGCACTGGTATATTAAGAGTTGCTCATTGTATCATGTGATGTTTCTATTACTAACATATATATATATATATGAAAAATACTCAGGCTGGATGCTTTGCATATAATCCCCATAGGCATATAATAAAGGAAAGGGAAATAAGAACATACAGAGTAAAGCAATTTTCCCTTTTCTGATGCCTGAAAAACAATATCTAAACAGGGGGAGAAAAAGGGAATTAAATAATTAAATAATTTCCCTTCAGAGAATTGTGTGTATGTTTCAATGCATTGAGCAATGTCAACAACAGTTAACCTACAGTATGTAAAGTCTGACCCTGGTTTGTAAAATGCAGTCCAGATCAATGAAACATTGGCTATTTACAGCTTACTCTTACTGCTGACAATGCAGGTGAGACCTGCCCATTCAATTCAGAAATAGTCACATTTTTGAAAAAGCTGAGTCCCATATTTTTGATCTTGTTCAACTTGCAGAAACCTGTTTACTACCTTTCTTCTTTCATATTATCTCTCTGTTACACATTGCTTCAAAAAAGCACCAGATTTGTATCCTAATTCTGTTGTTAAATGAAAAATTTCACACAAATTAAGACAGAGAAGACATACTACATGCCTTTTTCTCCTAACATAGTGGAAATAAGGCTTGCGTAAGTTACATCTTCTGTTGTATAGCAGCTGAACACTTACCTGCTTTCCACTGAATTGATAGATTTTGAACATGAAATAATTACATAGAACTAAAGTCTTGTAGTGCTGATTTTTTTATACAATGATACATTAATAACTTACTCATGTTTACCTTCCTAATATTCCTTCTTCCAGAAGAGGATATTCCTACTTCAAGGAGACCTGTAATTTGCATAGAGAAATAAACCCAGGCTCTTTATGGAATAATAGTTTCATGACTCTTGCTTTCTTGGCAATGAAATCTAGGCTTGATATACAAGGAAATACAAGCAATATTTTCTTAAACATAGTAATACAGAGCTGAGCTTCATTTTTCATACATTGGGTAGGCAGATGTAAGAAAGCTCCAGGCCAGATGCCTTGCAGTCTTATTTGCACTTGTGTTTGTAGCCATATCCTTGGGCATGATGACAGCAAACAACTTTACAGCAAGCAGCTTCACCCGACTTTTGGGTGCCTGAAATCTCCAGATTTCAGCCAGGCAACTAAGATCCCTATCTGATGCCCAGAGAATGCTAGTTGTGAATGAGAATTATATCAACTCAAACACTCAGTGAGCAATGATCTGTCAGTCTTCATAAAACACTGAAGTAAGAGAGTAATTGAATACCCTGTAAAAATTGAAGGAATCTATATGAAATAGAAGTCACAGCCCAGAGTCTTCTTCAAGATTTACTTGACACTTTTGGCAAAGGAAGCAAGAGTTACTCCAATATTTGAAAAGATTTGCAGAACATCTGGGGTTTGGTGTTGCAATACAGGCCATGGGTCTTGGGTGCTTGGCTCTTTATCACTCTTGAAGATTTTCAAATCCATGTTTCTAACACTGGTACACAGTATGGGGCAGGGGGTCTCTGGACCCCTTGTTCATTTCTGCCCAGACCCTTTGGCTCTCACTCCTTTCCCAGCTCAGATACCTTCCTGGTGCAGGTTACAATTGATTTTTTTTTTTTTTTTTCTTTTTGGTGGCTCAAGCTAAGCTTTTATTCAGCTTAGAGTTGGCTGATTCAGCTAGGATCACATGCTTCCAACTAAAGAACTTATAGCTGGTGTCATCAATATGAGCCCAAGATAATGCACATTCTTGCATCTTGTTTTACTATTGCCTATTCTCTCTAACTTTTACACTTCGGGAAGGTCATCTGTGTGATACCTTTCCTACACTGACTGTATTTTCCTAAAAATCTCCCAAATCATAAGCCCCACAAGCCATTTCCTGCTATTTGCACTGTAGCCATGAATGAACACATTAAGCAAGGCTTAAATGACAATTTTTTCCCCTTCCATTACTGCTTTTCCTTCTGATTGCTTGCACATATGCTTTGCTATCCTCCACCTTTTTTTACATTATCAAAAAAACATCATATGTCAAGAATTTATATTCTTCCTTTAGGAAGGACTCAGATACCAAAGAGAACTATGAGCTTTGTGTACTAGGATCTTCCTTTGATAAATCCATATTATATTTTATGCCTTCACTGTGCCTTTCTAATCTCCATGTCTTTAGATATTCTATCCTTCAAGACATGGTCTAATTACGAAAAAAATCACCAAAGCACCTTAGCATCAAGTCCTTCAATCCGTTTTTTTGCTTCCTTTTATTATTCACACATTTATTTCTACATATTACTTTGTACAATATCCTTTTAAAAAACACCCATGTCACATGTGAGACATGTTAAAAATACTTACTGAACACTGTTTATTATTATTATTATTACTATTACTGTAATTACAATTCTTATTATTGTCACTATTAAATATTTAATATTTAGAAAAATATTTGAGGCCAGTTCTGTTTAATACCTTTATCAATGACCTGGACTGGGGAAAGAAATACATCCTTTGTAAGTTCACAGATGATACCAAGTTGGGCAGGAGTGTGGTTCTGCTGGAGTGTGGGAATGCCCTGCAGAAGATGTGGGCAGGCTGGATCAATGGAATGAAGACAACAGCATGAGGTTCAACATGGTGAAGTGATGCATCTTGCGTTTGGATCTCACCAACCCCACGCAATGCTACAGGCTGAGAACAGAGAGGATGGAAATCTGCCTGACAGAAAAGGTCCTGGGGGTGCTGGTCGACAGTGGCTGAACAGGATCCAGCTGCACCCAGGTGGCCAAGAAGGCCAATGGCATCCTGGTGTGTATCAGCAATAGTGTGGCCAGCAAGACCAGGGCAGTGATTGTCCCCCTGTACTCAGCACTGGGGAGGCCACACCTCAAGTGCTCAGTTCTGGGCCCCTTGATTCAACAAGACATTGAAGTGCTGAAGCATGTCCAGAGAAGGACAATGGAGCTGGTGAAGAGTCTGGAGCACAAGTCCTGTGAGGAGTGGCTCAGAGAGCTGGGGTTGTTTAGGCTGGAGAAAACAAGGCTCAGAGCTGACCTTATCCCTCTCTACAACTTCCTGAAAGGAGGGTGCAGCCAGGTGGGGGTCAGCCTCTTCTCCCAGGCAACCACTGACAGAACAAGAGGAAATGGCCTCAGATTGGGTATTAAAAATAATTTCTTGACTGAAAGGGTGTTCAGGCACTGGAACAGGCTTTCTAGGGAAATGATGGAGTGACCATACCTGAAAGAATTTAGAAGGCATGTGGATGTGGCACTTGTGGACATGATTTAATGGCACAGATGTCAGTGCTGAGGTAATGGTTGGACACAACCATCTTAGACGTCTTTTCCAACCTTAAAGATGCTATGACTCTATGTATAAATTCATTTTCCAGTGCTCTGTATTTATTTCCTGTGTTGGGAGCGACAATACACAGAGTGATTAAGATGGAAATAATAAAACTCTTGACTGTGAAATGAGAAGATTCACAAGGGCTAAGAGGAGGTATTTTTACAAACCCTGGAAAAAAGTTGTCCCCAGGATTTTTGTGGCATCCTTTCATGTGAAAAACTTGAATGCTCAGACAGCAGCAGCAAATGAACTGTCTGCGCAGCCACACATCTTGTTACAACCTTCAAACACACATTTACAACAGTGTTAAAGGCATGAATTCTTCTGTAGGTACATGGAGGCATGTCTGCTCTGGTTTGTGTTCTGTGTCTCATCTGAGAAGAAAAATAGGTTTTAAATCCTTAATGAAGTCACGTGTAGGTGTAATAAGCGGTAAAATGAGCCGTACACAGATGGCTTCCATCCCCTCCCCTTTTAACAAATAAAGCCTGAAAGGAAATTTGCAGTTTTGCAAAAAGACAAATTGTGCTATCCTGACCCTACTGGAAAATAAAAAAACAAAATAAAAAACCAAAACCCCAAAACATTGTTAAGACTAGCAGCTATGCTACCCTTATTTCTGAAAATAATTTTTTGCTCTATGGCATACCTACTATAGAGATCTATGATTAAAAAAAAATACATGTAGCAGTATTAGGTGAATATGAAATTTATTTTTTCTTTAAAAGATGTCTCAAAAACATTACAAATATCATTGTTAGTGTACCTGGCATTATATGGCTCTCTTCTTTTTTTTTTTTTTTTTTTTTTGTCTTTGAGCATTTCTGCTCTCTGCAGTCTCTGCAGACAATTACAGCACTGTTTCTCTGAAGGGTTGGGAATAGTACTGGGAAGCAGATTTTACACGATCATGAAAGAATTCAATTGCATTAAAAAGATACATTCTCCAGCTGTGAGACTTACATTACTAGATGCTGTGAAGAGAAACCTGTAATACCAAGACAACTGCAGCAGGTGGCACTAGAAGGAGGGTTAACCAAGGCCATGAGGCAGATGAGAGGACCAAGAAAGAGGTAAATATGAAAAGAAGAACATAAAGCTTTAAAAATTTTATCTTTCTTTCTAGTCTCCTGAAATAACGTTGCAGTTTCACTGCTGGTTGGATAGTAAATGTGGGCTTGATGGAGCTGAATTAGCAAAAAGTGAGGTGAAGAAGGTAGTAAGTGAATAGCTATTTCTAATTTGGTTGATGTCTTTGAATGAGGAATTTACTGGCAAGGAATAAAGCAAATATTCTCAGTCAGACAGTATGGATGCTGTTGACTTCTTATACCTCTATTTTTTAGCTTTTCAAGCAAATTATTATTTTTTTGTTATTAAATAACAGGTAGCGAATAACTGTGATACACAGAAAACAATTGTCCTGTTGCAAAGTTGACTTTGTACCAGAAGCAGAAGAAAGTGCTTGTATCTGTCCTTTCAAAATTTGTTTACAATTAATAAGCAGATTACAAGAGTACCAGGAGTATGGTTAACATGAATTTAAAAGTGATTGTTCTTTATAGACAAAAAGTCACAGTGTAAATAATTTTAAAGGGGAATAATTTCTATTAGTTTTTGTCTGCTAAGAAAAAGGGCTTCATTACAAGGTCCTTCATTCGTAAATGAAGGCTGGAAATACCCAGATCAACTAATTCAAGTTTTGAACAAACAAATTTTGCAGATGTTGTAGCTGTAAGGATTAATCTGTAACAAGACACAGTTGTTCTGGGGAACTAGCGCCCTTTCTAAAGAATACATATATGAAGATCAACTGGGAAGGATCATCTATCAAATCAAGTGGTCATAATGTTACATTTAAAAGGCAAATAAAATGAATAAGATTTTTTGCATTTGGGGGAAATTTCAAAAGCAAGATATGAGAAGAAAAACAAAACACTGTAGGAGTGGGGGAAATTTAAAAATTACAATAGAAAAAGAGGCTTCTAAGAAACAGAAAGACTTGTCTGGGTTCCACAAAGAGGAGCTCAGAAGTTAGTGAAAAATCTGGATGCTGTATGGAAGAGAAATGGCAAACGAGATGCTGGCATATAGAGATAAGATTATGCGAGCAGAAATATTTCACAGATGCAGGAGAGAGATATGATGCAGCAGCAGAGAGGAGGTTGCAATATTCTGGCTGAGTCAAGTTATGCCATTTTATGCACTTTATAGACACCACAGATTCATCCCTGGATAAAAAAGATTATTATTTTGATATTCCAGATACATACTGTACAGACTTCTGTAATACCGTCTGTCCAAAGAGAAACATATGTACATATTTTGGCATACGATTTTATTCTAAGACTGGCGTTTTCATAATTATAAAAGTACATTATACCCATGTGTATATTTGCATGCAATTCAGTCAAAAAAAAAAGAGCGCAAAATCCGATGACCTTTGTCGGTTAGATGTTCCTTTTGGTGACTCTAAGCTATTTTATAAGACAAATATTTACCCACAATGGCATTGGCCTTTTTACTGAATTTGCATTACATTACCAGAATAATAATTCTTCCTGATTCAAAGCCCTGGGGATCTTAGAGCTAATCCTAAAGAACATCATTACATTGAAAGTCCTTGCCAAGATTTTATGAGAAATCTGTCCTATTTTTAAGCATGAAATTTTGTCTAGCTGCAGAGTCAAGGACCATCTCATGGGATATTCTTTAGAGATGGGATGCAGCACAAGGAACATTTTTATGCTCATATTAATTTAGTTAGAAGGATAATATTAACTCAAGGAACTATATAGCAAAGAAATCCAGCTCCTGGACAAGTGACTCTATAGTTGCACTAAACTTGGGAAACAGAATTTAGAATTTAAAGGATGATTTAGGAGAGCTAGAAGGCAGGTTATGATTCACATAATATTTAATACAGTTCCTCCATGCATTTTCATTCAAATAAAAGTTGACATGGAGAAGTGGAAGACCAGCTGCATAACAGATTATTAACTTCACTTGAAGCTTTCTACTTAATATAGCAATTTAGAAATAGGCCTTTTTTTCTTAATCATGCTGATTTGCTATTTTTAAAAGAATGTAACAAAAATCTGCATTAATCACCTTTCAATTTTTTTTATTTTTAGTTGTTTTGGCTGAGCTGAAATACATATTGTAACACCTAACATAGTCTAGCTTAGGTAGCATGAAACCAGAACACATTTTACTCTTACTTCTGTAGATGAATAAGAGCATCCTTCGAGGGCTGAAGAAGTTGATTTAAATAAGCAACAAAAGTTCAGAAGCTTTGGGAGCTTAATTCACATTTCATCTCTATCCCACAGTTATTCTTGAAACCAAACAGTTCTACATGGCAATTTGCAGAAAATTCTATAGTCTCTTGCAACATGCAAGAGGGACACTCGGCAACATTCTACCTAGTGTCTAACCCACAGACACCAGTATCACTTTGGATGGAAGATCCCTTTGGTATATAGCAGCTGCTAGATAGTTCACATGAAGTAGGAAGACAAAGTTTGGACCACTGGCCTGAATATACAAATGCCAAGTCTGCTTTTTATACACCTCACACTCACAAGGCACATCATTTTGTTGTGTATTGTCGCAGTAATTTCTGCCAAAACAAAACAGTTCATACAGTGTAAGCACTGCAGAAGCAGCAGTGATGGGGCCATCAATGTGGTCCTTTAACACAGCTTTTACCCTCAGTGTCATGAGTTTGCTAACAGGCAGTTAAATTTCTCACACTTCAGAAATAATGTCTCTAGAGTTAGCATACAGTAATTCAGCCTCTTTTGCAAAAAAACTACAAAGCAACAAACAAAAAACTCAAACCAAACTCCAAACCAAAACCACACACTTTTAGGATATAGTTTAAATATAATGAGTTAAAATTCCTCTGAAGGTCTTTCCCAAATGAAACTGTTTACCAAGCACAAGCAATAGGACAGTTTAAACAGAGCTTGCCCTTTGTGAAAGTATAGAAAGCAAAATGCTTTACGTGGTATTTGGGAAAGCCAGGTGCAATGATATGTTTATATTCTGTTTAGGAGTTTACCCTCAGGAGTAGAGAATGTAATTCTTTAATGCCAGTATTAATAGCGATAAAGCCCTCCAGGGACAGTGGTGGTGCCTTTTTCTGAGGGGCAGTCAATCATTCAGTTCAGCGCTCACTTCTCAACTACAGGCAGGCTGCTCATTTTACTCGCCGGCTTAGCTTCAGCTTCTCTACTACAGGCAAAACGCTTTCCTTCATGAGAGCAGAACTTGCAACGCTTTTGCAGCTGAGAGAGTAAAAAAAAAAAAAAAAAAAAAGGAAGAAGAAATACCACGCTGTGGAAGGCTGGGCAGCACGCAGAGCCGGCGGTGCCCACACCAGGCGCAGGAGGCGCGGGCAGTGCAGGGCAGGGCAGGGCAGAGCGCGGCCGGCGGCGCTCGCTCACGCCTTGGCCGCACCGCCCATTGTCTGCCGCCGGCGGGGCCCGCGGTTCCCGCCTGCCGCCGCCAGGGGTGTCCAGCGCCGCGCCGGGCGCGCTGCCGGGGAGCAGGTGCGGAGGGAGCCGGGCAGCGCAGCCTTGAGTGCTTCTGTGGCGGCGAGGGAGGGGGGGGAGATCCTTGCTCCTGCTCTTCAGGGATTGCTGCTGCGAGAGGGAGAAGCAGATCCGGAGGTGTGCGTGCATGTGCCAGGAGATGCGGAGCGCGTTTGGCTGAGGTGTCTGGCCCCTGGGAAGCACTGCGAGAAGACGCAGAGAGAGGCAGTGGGAAGAGGCAGGAGCAGAACTGAAGTACAGAGCAGCTGTTTCCGAATACTCTGGTTCTTTTGGGTGCCTCAATGAATGTGAACATGGATTCTGTCACTGAAATCTTCTTGAAGCTGCTCTTTCTCCTGTCTGTTCATCACTGGCACATGGCAGTGGTGGGGAATAAATGTAAGTATTCCATATGATTTAAAACTCAATCCAGAGTGTGTTGAAAACTTCTGGGATATTTTATTTGCTTTTAGAATAAATATAATTTTTGAGACAAATATTTATGCTTTGAAATCGTGACAGCAAGCTGCTAGTCTGAAAATTTTCTAAAATCCTTCTATAGATTCTTGTCACCCATCTATGTACAGAATGTTGTTTATAAAGCTTACTGTATAAGAGTATATGAAAGCAGCATTTTGCTAAGGGATGCATGTTCAGCTGTATTTTCATTTTTGTTTTCTCCTTTTAAGTGCAGCATTTTCCAAGGAATTGTGTCTTGCATGGAAATTACTGGCAGACTTCTATTGTGCAATGTTTCTATCATGTAGTGGGTTTTAGCATTTGAAAATTTGGAAAGCCTAGTATCTGCATATCCTGGATTAAGCTGGCACTCAACTTTAATGGCAATCACAGTGCAGTTCAAAAGCAGTAGAAATGTAACAAGGAAAATGTGGATAGCAAGACTTTACGGTCTCTTCATTGATTGCTTAGGGAGTATTGTTCATGCATGACTACAGAAGAGAATGATAACAGTTCCAATAGAAAGTTTTTTTTTTAAATGAGTTAGCTAGTAGGGTGGTATCACAAAATAAAGACTGTGATTACAGTTTTAAAGACAATCTGATCTCTAGGAGGCAAATCATATATATGTATGTAGAGAGATAAATATAAACACATGCACACACATATATATACGTATCTGAAAATCTGTTTTCAGAGTTAGGCTGATTATCTTTAAATTAAAAAATAAAAAGAAAAACTTATTAAGAAACTAATTTTCAGGGCATTTATAATTCAGTAATAGAAGAGAGTTATTCTTGTTCCATTTGATTCAGCTTCAACAAGCTGAAGGATTTCATTTTGTGTTCTGTGGTAGTGCAATAGCCTAAATGCCAGATGCTCATAACCTGAACTGAACATATTTTCTCCCCTTCTTGTTAAGGCACTGGTTGTGCATCACAGGAGTGGGAAGGGCAGAAGTAATGCTTCTGTGGGAAGAAAGTGCATGCCAAAGCAAGGAGGAATGTTCAGGAATAACCTTACAGCCCAGTGGCAGGGGACAGCTCCCTGGAAATATTTAAGCAATGGCAGACAAGTTTGAAGTGCTCAATGAATCTACAGCCTAGGGTTTTGCATATGGATACTTTGTAAACTAAACATGCTCCCATGAGCCAGACATTCACATTGCAGCACCAAAATGATCTTGTGCTGTCATTCAGTAATGATATCTCATTTGATACTTAAGTGCATAGTGTAGCCCTAAACATGAATACTAAGTTCCTCTTGTTAAACACCCTGCTGCAATCCAGTCACAGCTTTAATTCTCTTCATCATTCTGCATTGTACAGTTTATGAATACATCCATTTTCACAAGACCATGATAATTGAATTGCACATTAATAGCATTTGGCACTATGCACAAAACGAAATCAGTTGCTTACAGGGAGGCATATTAAAACCATTGCAAAAAGACTTGCATCACACAGCAAAGCAGTAAAGCACTAGAGGTCACTCTTACAATTTAGGAAGAAAGGTTTCAGGAAGAGGCTCAAGCTTCTTTCGAATACAGGATTCTGAAGGATAAAACAAATCAAGTATGAAATACATTTACTACTGGCTTTCTCACATACATCTCAAAAACAGGGCAAAATAGATTACAGTGTCAAATGATTGAATTGCTTGAACAGATTTTTTCACATATGTGCTACTATTTATTATTGTAAAATATTTTTATTTAGGAGTAAGTCCTAACTACTATGTCAAAACACTCATCTGAATTGAAAGTACAAGAACTCTGCCCATGCTACAAGCAAGGGAACTTATTGTGGGAAGAATAAATTAAATTATTTAAATTAAGCAATAAACAATAACCTGTAGAGAGAACTTGGCCAGCCTAACGCATATTGTTAATTTTCAATATCTAATCTGGAAAAAAAAAATCCCTTTATATATTGTTTTGGAAGTGAAAATTTCTGTAGGAGACTTTGTTTTAGAAATGACAGTTTATGTCTGAAGTATTATGGTATGACTTTTGTTAGTGTGTTACAATTCATAAAATCACCTTAGGAGAAAGGGTTTTTCATGATTACTGATTATGATAGATCCGTGCAGGAGCCTTTATTTACCTACTTTAACTTATTTTACTCCTTTCTTCTTGTGATGTTAACCAGGAATTGAAATCCTTTTCAGTAGGTGCTTGTACTATTGGTGTTAATGCATTTAAACACATTTACAAAACCAAGTAAAGTTTGGTTTTCTTGAATGAATTTTGATGGCTAGATTTTCCAGTTGGCTGCCAATCATCAAAGAGAATAGGATGGGTTTTTAATTTTTCTTCTATATTAATATATTTTTCTTGCTTTAATTTTATGGTTCTTTCTGTAGTAATGGATCCCGAATACCCAAGTTTTGCTTTGTCCTTAAGGCCAGCGGCCAGTAAGAAAGGACAAAAGTAAAGACCTTTAAAATTCATCTTGAAGTGTCATTGGTAATATTACTGAGTCAGTTGTCCAAAGAAAATTTCTTGGATGAAAAATTGATGTGTTCAAAATTACTTCCGGTCTTAAAGAAATCACAATATTCCTCTTTTGAGTAAAATGATTTTGAAGTTCTGAGGTGGTCTGGAGCTAACAGACCCTGTCATCTAAAATATGAAATTTTATTTCTAGGATCTTATTTTGTAGTTTGTTTGTTTCCCCTGAAAATTAACACTGATACTTCCAACCAACAGAAGTAATAATTGCTGCTGAAAATTCAAATATTTTAAAAAGTTCTGTAGTAGGGCTGCTTAGAGCTTTCCTATGCTTTGTTTCTCCCAAAGAATTGCACTTCCAATGTGTTGCAGTGGGGATACTGCAACATGCATATATCACACCAGGAGTCCCGTGGAAAGGAAATATATATGGACAGACAGATTCTTGATAGCTGTTTTCAGAGGTGTTTATTTCTCCAGCCGCATGGCTGGAGCTCTGCTGAGGAACTGTTCCAGTCACGGGACCCGAGGGTCCTTCTGCCCGCACAGGGAACACAAACCAACCAATGGGAACGAGGCTGAGCAGGGGCAGGGAAACCCCGTGTCTGTGCCCTCAGGGCCCCTCTCCCAGGGCTACATGGCAGGGGAGGGACCCCAACACCTCACCTGTTTTATTTTAACAAAAGGAGAATGAAAACAACTGGATAAACATAACAAGAACAGTTTCAAGACAAAACAAGCCACCCTCCTGAGTCTTTAAATGTCCAAACAGATTCTGTGGAACATCTTAGGGCTGACAGAAGGGAGACAGAACTCTCTGAGCATGCTTTGTGGGGAAACTGAGGCAGGAGAGGGTTTAACTTCTTCCCTCCCCCTTTTCATCCCCCACTTGGCATTGGAAAGGGATGTTTGGGGAAACAACTGGCAAAAGCATGGTTTTGTGAGGGAAACCATGGGTGAAAAAACGGATTAGGAATACACTGGGGGTAATAGGACATAGGGTAAAAGGGAAAGGTGGGATTAGGAAAGGGAGACTGTAGGGGGGGCTTACAATGGAGATACTGTCTAACATGACTACAATTTTTTGCATATATACTGCCTTTTACAGGAACACCATCAGGCCCAGTGACCTGCGATGCTTGTAACCCTTTTCTCCCTAGTACAATTTTGAATTGCACCACCTCTCCATCTCCCAAGCTTGGGATGCATTTTTCAGGGTTATTCTTTTTAATAGCAGTTCTATGCACGAATATGTCTTGCTGGTTGTCACACCTTGTTATAAACCCATAATTTTGCTTAACATTGCACCATTTTACTATCCCTAATATCTTAGTTACTATAATCTTTTCCTTTTTCCGAGTGGCTGCTGTTTTCTGTCTCGCTGCATCTTTGCTCTCTCCTTCGGTCGCTCCCGTGTTGGAATTGTCGGGGCTGCTGGTGCCTGCGCGCTCTTCCCGGGGTCGCATTCGGGGCTGCGCGGGCCGGGCCGGGCCGCGCCGCTCAGTTCTCCGCGTGTCGCCACCTCTGGTCGCAGCTTCGCTGCCGCTGCCGGGCGCTGTACCCACGTCTCGGCCTGGCCCCCGAGCAACGACTCCCCTGCGCCCTGCTCCAGCACACGTCTCGGCTGGGCGCGGCTCTGTTCTACCGCCACCGCCGCCCGCCGCTGCCCGCGCACCGCCCCTCTCGGTCGGGCGTTCACGGGGCTCGCTCCACCACGCGCTGCGCGCGGCCGGGCGGGCACTGCCGGGTCCCGCTGCTCCTCGCTCCGCCACCGACACTGCTGCTCACTTGGCTCCGCCCGCACACGGGAACTGCCTCGCTGCTGCTCGCAGAGCGCTCGGTGCACGTGGCCTGGGCCGCACGGTCCCTGCGCCAGGCTTCCCTTCGCCAAGACACAGCTGACATTGCTCAACAGTCTCGGTAATTAAATAATATTCACGAAAATATTCTTCTATCGGCATATATTTTGACTCAGAAATTAACTGTGTCCAAACGGTTTTCCAAAAGCCCTTTGTAAGAATTAAATCCCAAGAAACATAGAAAAAGTTCTTAAACAACCATGCCAGGAAGTGTTTCAGTTCTTTTTGAGCTTGAATCAAGCTAAAATTTACAAATCGTTGTTCAAGAATCATTTTAAGTTTAAGATAAATGTCCATATGCAGCTCTGAGAGCCAAGAGTCTTCCCACGGTTCCTCCATAGTTTAGATATGGAATAGCAAAGCAAAACCAACAAGAGGAATCCAAGGTTTCCAGGGTTTACTCACACAAATCAGTCGCTTAGGGATCGGGGATTGTTCTGCTCACAATTCTCTACCATTATGTTGCAGTGGGGATACTGCAACATGCATATATCACACCAGGAGTCCCGTGGAAAGGAAATATATACGGACAGGCAGATTCTTGATAGCTGTTTCAGAGAGATGTTTATTTCTCCAGCCGCATGGCCGGAGCTCTGCTGAGGAACTGTTCCAGTCACGGGACCCGAGGGTCCTTCTGCCCACGCAGGGAACACAAACCAACCAATGGGGAACGAGGCTGAGCAGGGGCAGGGAAACCCCGTGTCTGTGCCCTCAGGGCCCCTCTCCCAGGGCTACATGGCAGGGGAGGGACTCCAACACCGATGTAGTTGAAAGAAGTTTGAAATGCACAGACTTAGTAAGTGATTGTATAAGGTCAAGTGTGAGTTTTAAATGAAAGATTAAAGCAAGTACCGCTGTAAGTTTTTTGCACTGGAGCTATGAGACATTTTTATTTTATTGGTAACTGTCTCTACTGTTGTAAATCAGCAAGTTTCTAAATCGTCCCTTGAGAACCTGCCAGAAATTGGTACTCCCAATAGGTGCAGTGTTTTTTTTTTAAACTCTCTGAAACTGAAGTGTTGCAGAAAACATAATTAAACCCTTTATACGCATCAAGTCAGCTGTGACTCAAATTATTAAGGGTAATTTTTACAGTGAATGGAAATAAAGAGGAATTGGGGAGTTTCCATGCAAATTCTCACTTCTGTATACCTACTTCTCTGTGTTAAAGCTCCCCATTTTTACAGAAGCTTTTACAAATTCAGATTTTCATATATGTACTATGATGATCACAATTTCTATAAATGCATAAATATTGTTATTATTATTATTACCACTTCTAATAATACTGTGATTGCTGTTGATTTTATTTTATATATCAGGAATTTCTTGTTAATGCTAGATTAGACAACCTCTCTAAAGCTGACAGAAAATGACTTTTAATGAAGCTGAAGTTTTCAAATAGAGGACTAAGTGAATACATACCTTGATTATACCATCAGATGCAAGTCATTGTACAAGTATTATCCCCAGGGAAGGGATTACTTGCTACAAGGAAAACATTGTGTGTTAATTTTGAACTTAATATCATTCTGATGTTAATCACTGGTACCAAACAGTTCTGTAGAATAACTGACAATTTCATGGAATCACATTAAAAATATACTAAAGTCCTGTTTATCAAAACAAATTTATTTTAAAATACAATTCTTTTACTGTTAGTTTGTGGTTGATGTGAACTGGAGGGGAGGAGAAAGTAGTTACTTCCTTAATTTTCTTTTAGTCTCATTAATATTTATTTTCTGTTTATTATAATCTATCTCTTCTATGAGAGAGCAATAGAGACCTCATCAGAGATCAGGCCATCTCTGGGCAATTATTTCCATGAATAAAACATTATAGACATCTCTGGTATATTTGGCATGTTGTTTGTACAGTAATATCAAAAACTTGTATCAACATCAAATCTAAACTAATATCAGAAGAAAAATCTATGGAATTTTTTTTTCAGACTTTAAAGGCTTCGAATTCACGGAAAAGCCTCAGGCTGATTACACTGAGTATAATAAACAATTCACATCCCATTGCTCTAGGCTTTAAAATTCTCATGAATACACTTGTCCCTGAGCCCAGTCAGCAGGATGGATGGAGCAAACTTGGTCATGATTGGAGGAGTCTTGATTGGAGGAAAGTGAGAGACAAGTAATGACATTCTCAAAGTATGATAGAATCAACCAGAAGAAGAAAATGCACTAGGTTCTATGTTATTATGTCATAAGTAGTAGTAATAACATTTTCTGTGTAGGTTGGGATGTACTGTATTTTGATTAGATGTCAGTCAGGAGTTCCAAAGGAAGCATTAACTTCTTCCTGTCTTCATAAATATTCAGTCACGGCCATTCTGCTTGCTTTCTTTCTTACATAAGAGGATGTAAGCGTACATCTATATTCATCCACAAGAAAGACAACTTTTGACTAAGATGGTTTGCCAAAGTCTCGCAAAATAAAATGTGCTTCTGTCATTGTATGTGAGTACAAAGCTCAAGTTTAATATTCTTTCTGGACATTTCTCTGGTACCTTAGAAAAAATCCACAAACCAATATTTTGTCATATATTTGTAGGACTGTGGTGTTTTAACCCCAGCCAGCAACCATGCCCAACACAGCCACTCTGTGATTCCCCTACCAGCAGGTAAAGTTGAGGAAAGGTAAAAGATAGAAAACTTGTGGACGGAAAAGAGTTGAACTTGATGGTCCTTGTAGGTCCCTTCCAACTCAGAATGTTCTGGAATTCTGTAGTTCTGTGCATAGAAAAAGCAAAAGTCACATACATAAGCAAAGTAAAACAAGGAATGCTTTCACCACTTCCCGTGGGCACGCAGGTGTTCAGCCATCTCCAGGAGAGCAGGGCCCCATCACACGTAACAGTGACTTGGGAAGACAAATGCCACCACTCCAAATGTCCCCCCCCTTCCTCCACCTTCACCCAGTTTATTTATATGCTGAGCATGATCGCATATGGTCTGGCATATCCCTTTGTTCAGTTGGGGTCACCTGTCCTGGCTGTGTCTCCTCCCAACCTCCCCTGCACCCCTAGTGTCCTCACCAGCATGGCACTGTGAAAAGCAGAAAAGGCCTTGGCCCTGTGCAAGCCCTGCTCAGCAACAACAAAAACATCTCTGTGTTATCAACCCTGTGTTCAGCACAAATCCAGAACACAGACCCATACGAGGCATTGTGGTGAAAATTAACTCTACCCCAGCCAAAACCAGCACAATATCTAATATATTTGCCAATATTCTGTCTACTGATTCATCTTCTGAAAGAACTTCAACCATCTCACTTTGTAACAAGTTTTGATGAGAAAAAATAGGCCATATATGCCCCCCCCCCATCCCTTCTCAATCCTGCTAACTCCACACTCCAAACAAGCAAATCAAAGAACAATCAAATAGTCAAGAAATATTAAATCTTTCAAATACTTCTTTTATTTCTCCCCCAGGTAAACCTGTGCATTGGTGCTTCTTGTAAATCTGAGATCTGAGAGTTGTAGATCTTGTAGATCTTGTAGATCTGAGAGTTTAGTGTGCTGTATCACACTGAACTTGAACTGCTTCTCAGTACTTTTAATGTTTAATGTTAGTTGCTCTCAACTAACAAGGTGATAACAGAGGTAGGAGCTGTGAGTGCCATGACTAATTCAAAGGGCTTTTCTTCATAGAACACTCCAGGCAATTTTTTAAAAATTGTAAAGAAATAACAAGTACTAAAATAATCATGTCTATGTCTGTCACTGACTCCAGAAGCACATACTATCTTTATTTAAGATGTTTCTGCAGTGAAAAGTTAAAATTTGCTTTTCTCTCAGAGCTTTCAGTTGTTTTATCAAGAGGGATGGAAAGGCCAAAACAATAGTGGTAACATTGATCTTGACAAGTTTCTGTACAATTGCTTGTATTTTGCACTGTTAATTGTTTTGGTAAATTGATCTGGTAGTTCTTGAATATAAAATTTCTTTGTAACTTATAACTTGTTTTGGCAGTCAGGGCCTATGTATGACTTCTAGATCAAAAATTGAGGAAGAGATGTCCTTCTCAGTATACTAGTATATATTAGATAAATATCATTATAACAAGAGCTGTCTTTCTTAATGTGAGAAATAACGTAAAACATATATGAGAAACAGCATGCTGTCAAGATGAAAATGTTTTGCTCTATTTGTTTGTAAAAAATGATGCAGCTTTAGCGGTAGGGTTTAACCAACTGTGGTTTACTGAAATTTTACCTCTGCAATGTTTTATATCTTATGTATTTTATCATTCTTACTTATATGTCATGTGTTTTTGTTTTATATATGTGCGAGTGTACCATTACAGGCTAATGTTATACTCTATAGAATACTCTGTAGGTCATTTGTTACCAGTTGAAGTCTAGGCCAGTAACTTCGAGTTAAACCTGTAAAACACAGTGGAGGGTTGGTGTCCAACTACTTTGGTTTTCAGAAGAAGGTTTTAAGTGTTTACTACAAATTGGTACACTATTTTTTAGTAAACAAAACATTGTGTGGACTTGGAGGTAAAAACTATGCTGTCTGTAATCTACTTAATGAGAATTTTCAGTGCAATAATTTGAAAAGTGATTGAAATCCTGGAAACTTCATTTTAAGTAGATTAAAACTAGGAACAACAGAATTATTATTTAAATATCATACTCACTTAATAAACAAACGAAGAAAACTGCCTCAAGGGTTTTAAATCTCAAAGGATAGAGAAAAAATATGGTTAGAAAATCTATCCAGCTGGGTAGTGGGTCTAATAACTTTTTATTAAGTAGATATTATTATGTAGTTGTGCTCAAGAATAAGTTATTCCTTGTTCCTTGCTGTTAGAGCGCCTGTTTATTTCTATAAAATTATTTTAGCAATTAAAATATTTACATATTTTAGGGTCTTGAGGGAAAAGTAGATTAGAAACAGCATGTTGGAATAATTGAATTTATTTTTATTACTTAATATCATTCTTTTTTCAGCCAATAGCTGAAGAAGATCTTGCAGTTTTTCAGGTGTTTCTCTGTCCACTTCTAAATCTAAGTAGAAAGTGTTTTTCAAAGCCTTAGTTGTTTCTAAAAATAAGATTTTATAAATTATTTTTTCTGATTATGTTTAATACTTGTTGCAAGAAATCCCCATCTGTATTTGCTTGACCTGTTCAGTTATTGTGAAAGAATACCTTTAAAGAAAACTCTAAAGAACAAAAGAAAAGTCTCATAAAATATTGGTTAAACAGGATACAAAAATATTATTACTCAGGTGCCATATAACCTAACAAACCTCACCAGGAGAGAAAACAGAATACATTGTAATTAAAGAAGGCCTGGAGCAGAGTTTCTGAACAAGACAACAAGAATAAAACCTTTTGAGGGGAACATGCACTATAAGAGTGATGCTCTAGACAATCCAAGTTGCATGCAGGGAGCCCGAAACACTGGTTTAATTCACCTGCAGCATTCTGCTGTGTCCCAAGTTATATTAGACTGGATATGCTCAACATGGTTATTCTATAATTATCTGAAAATTTTGAGGGGAGGGGTAAAGTAGTTTTCTTCAGGATTACTAATTATGGTAGAGGTCAGATGATGTTTACTGCTATGGAGTGCTAATAAGAAAATACCAATTTGAAGCTGAAAGGCATCTGGAATTAGAAATAAAATTATAGAGGAGCAGGAGAAGGGAGATTTTCATTGTTTCATTTATTTGCAAATATGACTTACTGTTGAGATACATGACTAGCTTCTGTCTTCTGCAGAGACAGGAAAATTGGGATTTATCTGGCTGAAATTAAAAATCTGGAACTTCGATATTTGCATCTCAGCTAGCTAAGTTCCTTTTTCGTCATATGAAAGAAAAAATTGTATATGATATGAAGAAGTCATGACGAAGATGGAAGGAAGAAGTCATATGCAAAGGCGATTTGCAGTATAAAGATGCCATTTGTCTCACTACTGACTATGACTGAGTCTAAGTAACTAGGTCATCTGTACACTTCGTAGACATCTACATGAGATGGGTTCCAGTTCCATCAAAATATCCTACTGAAAATAAGTGTTAGAAAAAAGTGTACCAAGCTGTATTGATTATCTTGTACAATAATCACCAGCTATACCTGGTGACTCATTCATATTTGCTGCTAAGATTCCCTGAGTCTCCCTCTTCTGTGTTTGCTAACACGGGTTCTCCTTGGTTGTCCGGGGGTTAAAGCTAGTCCTAGACAAAACAGAGGGACTTAGTGGAGAGCTGGAAATATCCTACTAGTGAGACTGTCTTTCATTCCTGAAAGTGTGAAATAAAGAGATATTGTGACCATACACAGTGTTCTGGTAAAGGGAAATCTCATTAAATTAAATAAGCTGAAGCTGACTTCTCTATCCACCTGAGACAGTCTGATCTTTCCACCCCTTTGATAAACCATGATTAAAGCTCCATTTTAACCCCAGTCTTGTGAAAAACTGTAGGGTTTTTTTGTTTTTTTTTTTCTTCTAAAGAAAGCATAGAGTGAAAGACTCTATTATGAAAAAGAAATACTAGAACCCTACAGCATTTCTTTTCATAAAACAAATACAAGTATCCTGGTACTTTCACGGTTACTTAAAGCCTTTCTACCATCCAGCATCTAGTGATGACTATAGACTGACTGTTACTCAGATCAGGAAGCTTTTTTAAGCTTCAGGCCAGCAAACTATGTCTCTCACTGTAATTTCCAGTTGGTGACAGGATGCCTATCTGCTAAGCAGCAATCTAGTTTGCAATAGTTTTTTAATCATGGTGAGATTTACTTACCCTTCTTTTTCTAGAAGAATAAGCAATCTTTAGTAACTGGGTTTTTATTTTGTTTTTTTTTGGCGGGGGTGGGAGGGTGTTTGTTTGTTTTTGTTTTAATTAAAAATAGTACTGAATCTCGTTGTCTTTATTCTTTATAACTAAAGCTCACAGGGAAATCAGTGGGAGCTTTGCCTAAATAAATATTGAATAAAAGCTTTAGAAAGAATGAGCTGAATATTCATTCAACAGTGATATGCTGCATAGTTTGCATATAACTGGTCTCTTTTATTTCCTTCCTAAGTACTAGTCCTTTCATTATGCCTTGTTTGGAGGACTCAGATACACAACTGTATAACAAACAAGAATTACTCATTTGTCCCACTTGACAAAAAATAAATATGAGAAGAAAAAGACATTTTGAATTTTAGCTAGTTCCTGTGGTTAGGGAATTTCTATGCCTGTAGCAAAAAACTACTGCTGTTTTTTCTGAGCCAATGGTAACTCTTTTTAAAAAACTATCAAGATGATTGATTTTAATTTTCAAGGGTGAAATAGCCCTTAAAACTAAATTCTTTCAGGACTATCTGGATGCAGTGGAGCTCACTGGCAGTTGCTGAGCTCTGCCCTCCAATTGATAAAGTGTTTTGGAGAAAACTCTTAGTTTTATCAGCCTGAGTGTGAAATTTTTAGGGCCGTTTTTCAGTTGTACCATGCCAGCAGGCTCTGGAGCATCACCATACCCTTCAGAGATTACATTTCTGTCCTCAAGCAAAGTCTTTCTCAGAGACTACTTTTCAAGAGAGTAGACACGTCCTCCAGTAATTAAGACTGAATGAACCAACCTCTTGGAGAAAGGAGGGATTATCATAAAACTTGTTTGCAAATACTAACCCATAATTTTATTCCTAACATACTTGCTCTTACATAAAACATATTTGTAAACATATATGTATGTTTTTCTTTCCCTGCAAAACAGGAGAAACAGATCCATGGTACTTTGTAATCTCATTTTCTAATGCACTTTTGGAAGATCTAGGTAACAGTGGTTAGTCTAGCACAAGAGAAGACTGTGATAGGGTTTTTCTCAGGGCACAGTTCTGTAAAAATGTTATTTAGACTTCAAGTAAAATAAAATACAGGAGGAATTCAGTGATAGAACAATCAGCTACAAAACCTTTGTTAAATTTTGATAGACCAACTGTTACTGTAAGAGACTATCAATGTTCTTTTATATCTGGGTGAAATTTGCATTGTATAAAAATAATTACGTATAAAACTCTGCGATGTCCTAGGCACAGATGACAGATGAAATGAAAGGTAACTGTAGCATTTTCCTGAAGAATCCTTTCAGTTATGATAGGAAATGGTAAGTTTCTTTTATGGAATATCACTTTGTATCATTTACTCCTTGTATATTGTTAATGTGTTTGGGGTATGATGACTTCTTTCTTGTTTTTCTTTCCCAAGGGCTCAAAAACCCCCATCTCTGCTCAACTTGTTTTAATTTTTCTGAACATTCATTATCTCATAGATCATACTTATGCCGTATAGCTGTGCTTTACTGTGTTCTGATTCATTCTCTGTGGACAGGAAAATAAAGACTTTAAGAGGTAGAGACTGGGGAAAAGGAAGGCTGATGTGCAAGTACCCATATGTACATTTTTGTGCTGTTTGCAATGAAGTGTCGTTATTTTTGAGCCCTTTGCAAATTGTCTACATCTCTTTGCTGGTTTGCTTTTTGTAGCCCAGAAGTGGTAGATATCCAGTCAGACTGCCCCAAATTTAGAGTGATGGGTGAGTGATGGATTCACAGTTACGCTAAACCTTCTCTCTTTTATACTTCAGAAACTGCAGTAGAAAACAAGCTTTTTTTCACTATCTTGTGTCATGTTGGGGCAGGGTGGGAGAGTGGGTGGAGGTGGGGAATCTACCATGGCAAATAAGTCTTTTCTTCTTATATCTCGGCAGTGACTACATAGAAATTGACATTATTCTGCTTCTTGGGAAGGATGGTAGTATATTATCTGTGGATATTCTACACAAGGACAGATTGAGAAATTCTAACAGAGAATTCTCTGATCTAACTCTCAGCCTAGTAAAATGTGTACATGTGATGGAGGTACTGAAGAGAGTAGTCTCTGTTTTGATGTTTCTAATAAATTTTTGTAATGTCTCAGTGGAAGTGTTGCTAAGATAATGCTGCAGGTGTTGAAAACGTATGTTGAGTGGAATCAAATTATATCAAGTTTCAGTGCATGGTTGTACATACTTGAATATTGCAGATTCAAAGGTATTACTAAAAAATCTACCAGTACTATGAATATGATGTTCATATTTACATGTCAGCTTTTATAGTTATATGTATCCATATCTTTTTGAATGCTTTAATCCCTTCTCAACAGATTTATTTTTGATGATTCATCTTTCACACCTGAGTTGTAGTTAATGTGTAATCATTTAATTTAATCATTTAATAGATATTTAATTATTTATATTATTTTTGCGGCTTTAGTTAATGTAGGGGTACCTTTGGAAAACAGCATCCCAGACAGGACATGTGTCCTTTTCTCAGTAATTCACAATGGATAAATGTAATAAATTTAATCTTAAACCTGGAAGACCCATACTCTTGAGAATTTTTAAATGTGTCTGTCATCCTTCCTACCCTTCCACTTGCCAGAAAGAGCTGTGTGTAGGAGAAAGTGGTGATAAAGACTGTGTTCCTCTGACTTTGGTACCACACTGCTAAAAATATGTTAGAACCACTTTTGCAGTAATGGATAATTTCAGTCAGAAAATCAGGTATTGTTTGGTACAAAATCTTTTTTCAGACTAGGAGATTGTAAAATATTGGATGTTTCTTAAACTGTAATTTTTCATAAAACATAACCAGGTAAATAGGTGGTAAACAGCAGTGGGTAGAAAATACTCAGTGTGTTACCTTCTTGGAGTATAAATAGTGGTCTATTTTATACTATCTTTTAATATCTAGCTAAAAATATTTGACAGATAGTGTCTTGATCCACTTAAATTTCTTCTAATCAAATAATTCATTGTCATTTTTCCAGCAATTAATCTATCATCATTGAGAGAAGAAATCCTGTGCCAGATCAGTATTATCTGTATTGGAACATAAAGTTTTTATGAAAGAAGAATTGTGTAATTCCTTCAGACTAAACAAATTTTATTTTCAAAGCCTAGCTTTGCACGACTCAGAAGAAAACAAAACATTTTGTAAAATAGTAAGTGGTCTTCTGCTTAAACTACTGTTGCAGAATTTTTATTGTATCCGTCAAGGCAATTAAAACACATATTTGTGCTTAAATATATGTATAAAAATATAATTAATGAACAGCACAGTGATCAGAATCCCACTTCAGTAAGCGGTTTTAAAACAAGTTGCATAGATGCCTCTTGAGCAGATGCCTTCTAACCGCTTGTCCAAGTACCAGCCCTGTGCGTGGTCACAAGATGCACCTCAGCCCACCCTTGAGTCCACACCTTCTCCTAGGTCTGCTGCCCAAATGTGGACCCAGACACCTTGCTGGTATTGCAGGAGTGCTACAACAAAATAGGGAGTCATGTACCTGGCAACCTTGCTCCTAGACCATTTAATCCTCTCTGAGGCCGTGTTGCCCTCTATGCCAAATTATTTCTTAATCACAAATTTACTGCTGATTACCAGCTAGAATTTTAATTTCCCCTTTCAACTTTAGTACTTGTGTAGCTTTGTAGAAAACTGCTTTTTTTGATTGTAGTTGAGAAGTTTGATTTTGTGGCTCACATGTTGAAATAGAATTTGTACCCAACTTACTCTAGCTATGTTTGAAGGTGTTGAATGTGGACATGGGCAAAACACAGATACCCATGTCTTAGTCTACTGTGTTTTCAAAGAATATTAAAATTGGAGAATGATGCCTGGCCCAGATTTATTTAGGACTTGAACATTCATTAATTTACTCAGAAATATTTACACTTATATGCAAGAAATATTTTGTGTGTGTGTGTGTGTTGGATATTTTAAAATTGACTCAGTTTTAGGTTTTTTACAATGCTGAAGTTTGCTGTAGAATGAAATAATGTTACATGATCAGTCAAAACAAAGGTTTGTGGAACCAGACTGTCAGGGACACTCTTATTTTGTAAACTCCCTCAATTCCCTTTTGACGGAACCAGAAATTCAGATGCTTGATTGTTTCATTTTACCATGACCTAATTTTCTTCCCTGGCAAGTTTTCCAGGAGTTGGAATTATCTCTATTTCTGACATGTGACTTGGCTGCCAAGACAGGCCTTGGCTACTCTGCTCATTACTGTTTCTTACTGTTACTGAGAAATGTGCAGTTTTCATAGGGATATGAGTTGGGGATCCTTCGAGCTTGGAAGTTGTGCATATATTTGAATATTTGAAGCAACAACTCATAAAAAGAAGAGGAGCCTAATAGTCACTTAAACTGTGTACTGATTAGCCCATCTGTAAAACATCATCTTCTATGTGTTAGCAAGTAGTTTACTTACAGCATTTTGTTGTGCCTATCGGCACTGCACGTACAGTGTTGCTACCTCATATAGCTTTTATGCTATTTTGATATTGTACAACTTCTCTGTAACTCCAGTATTCAAACAGTTGCGCCAAATGAAGGCTTTCCAATGATTTTTTAGAGAATTAATCTTTCTAATTGTGGAAGAGAATAAAACCACTTAATGAGTTATCTCAGTGAAGGCATGAAATCTCTGCATGCGACTCTGAAGGATTTTAAGTCTGAGTCCCATTCTGGGCTGATTTTTCTCTTATTTTGAATTTCACAATGATTATGCATCTTAGCTATTTTTTGGTTTTGATTTGAGAATTGGTTCTATTGTTGGGAAACTTCAGGTAATGTTGATTGTATTGTCAGGTAACTTAAAATCTGGGGAAAAGAAAACCATAAAACCATCAAACCACTAAGAAAGAACTTTTCATCATTTAATTGGCAGGACTTAAACTTCATAATATTTTTATACATAATATCAATGAATAGTGTGGCAAGATAGCACTTGTAAGTGTACTCACAAATCTATATGTAAAGAATTACTTTACATACCAGTGGAGTTTTTTGCTGTTATTTTTAAAATCATGATTTTAAAATCTCTTTTAATGAAATGGCTAACATACATTTGTATTTTTTTTTTACGTGCTGCAGGACTCTCTTTGACTTTTATTTTGTGCTCAGTTTTGACATGGTTTTTCTATTGATGTTTATGTGTTTATATTCAGATTAGTGAATTTAACACAGGACACAAGCAATTGAATTGCAGATATCAATGCAGACCCTGCCTAAGGATGATCAGGAAAATACCTATTGTTACCCCTCAGAGTGAGTTTCAGAGTTAATTCTGATATGCATTCACAGTAAAAATAAAAATGCCAAATATCCCACACAAATATTTTCTGGGTTTTTTTTAAGTGCGTCATTCACAGCTGCTGTGTGTTGAGCTCGCATCTGTAAGAAGGGATGCATTTCCAACAACAGAAAACTTCATATTAGTATGCCACTTTCTCTCACTGGTAGCAGTTTTAACTATTTTATGCAACACCATTGAACAAAGTGAAAACACTGGTTTATGTCAAAAGACGAGATAAACAACCATGACTTTTTCTAGATAAGAGTGTCTCTGATAGTGCTGTATTCAGTCAAGCCCCTCAAAACAGCTGCTTCCCTCATCACTCCACCTGCCCCTGCCATAAGCTTAAATTACTGATCTAACAGTAAAAAATACTTGATTTGATATTATAATGAGGCACAATTTTGAAGAGAAAATGGATAGATAATATGTTAATAATTAACACAGGAGAAGTCTGTGCAATGACGAGTTTTATTTTGATCGTAGGTAAATTCATTAAGCAATAATGAAATGCAGTGTTTTTCTAGGTGCTGTGGTATGTTACTGGATCATTCAGTTTGTTTTCTCCGAAGGTGAATCACGTTTCTTCAAGCAGACCAACAAGATAAGAGAAGCAGCTCAGCACAGACTTTTTGTCTTCACAATGATTTTCACAGCTGTGTATAGAAATGTGAAAAGGCAGTCCTAAATAGAAATGTCCAGCAAGGGATTTCCTTACCTCCCAAAGACTGCTTTCATTGAAGAGGGTGAAAAAAGGCTTGAGAAACTACAGCCAAGAGAAAGCAATTAATTAATTCTGTCAAACAATGCATATTCTTCAGAAAAAAAAAAACCCATAGTTTTTTTATCTACTGTATCTTTGAGATTTCAGTGTTTGCCAAGAGATTAAGATACCATCTTCAGCCTAAAATGATCCGTTTATTTATAGTTTGAGTGAGCACAACAGTAGATATCGCATAAAAATTTTTCATTCTACTAAAAAATTAACATAATGATAAGAAGTGTGATAGTTAAGCTAACAAAGCAGGCTGGTCTTACAACCATGAAGGCAAATTTCCTTCAAACTAATCTTTCTTGTTGAAAAAAAAGTTGTTGCACTGCAAGATTTATTTTGCAAGTAAATTGAAAATTAAATTATACCTCAAAGGCCTTATTAATACTTTAAAACCAATTTTTAAATTGTGGTATTTATGATGATTCTTTTGCAATGTTATGTTAATGCAGTATTTCAGTGCTACTGAAATATGAGGGAGTGTAATAAAGATATTTTTCCTTTCTTATATTTCTGTTTCTTCTTTGAAAGATCTCATCATAATTTTGCAGTATTCTACTTCCAGGAATAAGTTGCAAACTTTAAATAAACTTCAGGTGTAAGATGTTGGTCTTCATTAAAAGGTCCATTTTTTAAAATTTTGTTTATCTGTTTTATAAGATGAGACTTAGCTTCATCAGTATATTTTGCTGCTTTTTAGTGTGTCATTACTTCAATAGAACTCTATCATTCATCTGAGAACTAGCAATCAGTAATACTGGATGTTGTTTTCTGTCCCACTACTGTATTCTTTCTTGTTAATGTGTAATGAAAAATGTGTAAATGACCCTTGAAAAAGGAACTTTTTAAACTTTGTATAAATCTCTTAATCCAGAGTGAATAAAATCTTGATTTATTTTCTGCTCTCTTTTTCTTTCTTGTCTGTCCAGATGACTGAGGGTTGTGGATGAGGTGTTACCCACTTGGACTGGCCTACAGTAAATTGTTTATATCCATATCTTTGGGGCTGGGGCATGGATTTGTAATTCTTCATGTTGAGACAGCAATTGAATGTGATAAATTTTAAGCATCCACATGCTTTTTCACAGTTGTTCATACTTGTAGGTAATTTTATGTCATCTTATGACTAACTAGTACACTTCAGTCGTGTCTAATAAGCTTCTGACTTGAGCTGAAATTCTTGTTATTTCCTGTCTAGTACATGGTCTTGTGTTTTCTGATGCCAGACTTCGTTCTGTCTCTGTTACACTGCCATCATTTAGTTCTTTCTTTTGATATCTTGATTCTGCTCTGTATTGATGACACCTAATTGTACAGGGAGATGAATTTATAAACATATCTATAATTTTTATTTCATGATCTTAATGAAATTAAGGAATTCCTTGATTCAGTGATCATTAACTCATGGGTGGTTTGATTCTTCCCTTCTTGGTACCTCATATTACCATTTTCCTGTCTTTTTGCAGCATGTAGTTCCTTTTCTCAAGTACTCATGAATGACTAGCAATTTCCTATATAACAATAGATAAAATCAGCCACAGCTTTTCAATCTAAAAATTGCCTGTCACAGAAAACCACAGATTACTTTGACATGTATACATGAGGTAACCTTTGTTCCATTTGGTCTAGCTTTTGATTTACCTCCATTTTTAAAAATATTCTTTCCTTTCACTATTTTTCTAAAGTCTCCCATATTTTTGAAGTCAGATTTACAGATTTTTTTTACTACCAGTTTTGTACCTGTTCTACCTTTCTTGTCCTCTCTTTTGTGTGTTTATACTACAGAATTTTGTCCATTTATTCACTTCTAACTCACCTTGTTAGTTGAGTTTATACTGCTTTTATCTGTGTGTGTAGTAACATGTATCAGGTTTTCGGAATTCAGAGATACAGACTTCTGAACAGAGCTGGGGTGTTACAATACACTACTGTTGACTTTTTTTGTTTGTTTCTCATTTGCTCACATTATGCATTGTGCTTCAGTATCTTTGGTCGTCAGTCACATTTCTAAAATCCTTTGAGAGAAGTTTTTATATAACTTAGTAGCTAAGATTATATTTGTGGGGGAGCAAGGAAATTTCACATTTAAACCTAGCTGTTTTCATACTTCAAGAGGAAATGAGATGTGTGTAGTGGAAAGTAGAATGTCTTATCAATAAACACAGGCACTCTATACTTCGTAGACATACTGATATACAGAAGCATGAATATTAGAAGATACACATGTACTCAGAATTAATTCTTTAATTTCATCATACAATAAGAAGGTAACAGCCAATAAATGTTTAAGTAATGTGAATATTGGAAATTTTTCTGGGATTATTGCTTCTAAAATACTTTGCATGTATTTTATATTTGCTTTTTATTATATTATGTGGGAACAATCTAATTTATTTTGTACTGTTGGCTTTTCTTTTGCTTTTCTTAATCTGGTTAGGCCAAGTAATGTATTTGAGCTGCTGCAAGTGAATTAATGGTTTGCATTTAATAAAAATACCTAGTGAAATTTAGACCCTCACCAAACAAACACAGATCTAATAGCAGTAAATTCTGTTTAATCTCCTAAATGTGTTGTGCCCAGTAGAAATGTTTTAATTGTGCAGCATGTTGTTTAAACACCTCTTTTTTAAATACTTGAAAATACGTCTCCCTTTCAAGTTCCTGCATAGAAATTTTTTTGAACCCTTTGATTTTTGTGGTAAGAGTTATTAATTTCTGTCATTCAGCTAATCAAGTCTTTCCAAAATCTTGCATAGATCTCATAAAGTGTGAAACTTGATTGTAAGTATCTGCATTTGTAGATCTTGAAATAACATACATTAATAACTTTAAATAGTTAAAATAATAGTACAGAGACATTTTTCTAGATGAAGCAGGGGAAAATACTATGTTTGTCATTTGTCTGGAGTTACCAAGTTTTTAACTTCTCTCAGTGTGTATAAACTTAAAATGATTAAATTGTGCTGCATTATAACAGTAATGGCCCATCATTTTGAATAAGTACAAGCAGTTAAGTGTAATGATAGTTTTCTGAAAATTACTTTGGTTCATTCCCAATTTTAGGGTACTTTTACCATGTAAATTTAAACAACCTTTAGCTAACTGTTACTTTAGACAACAGTGTGAGTATTATAATAGTACTTTATTGACTTAAGGTGGAAAAGAATTGCTAATGAGTTATATTACAATCTGTCTTTATAGGCCACTCAGTCCCATAAGATAACTTACATAAGATATGCTTTCTTCGCTATTTATTATATATTCCTTTGATAATATCATCAGAGTGGTGGGTATTTATCTGCTTGACTGAAGGCTTTGTATGCTTGGTTGTTCATTTATCTAAAGAAAAAGATTAATATTCTGTAGTAACAGTGTGCCTTCTCAACCCTGAATAAAAATACAGGAAGCAAGAAAGTAAACTTGATATTGTGTAATTGACTTGAGCTTTTATAAGCTTTCAGACTGTAAACATTTATGACTTTTATAAGGAGAAAGCCTAGTATTTTTATTTCAACCTTAAAATGCTAAAAACAGCTGAAAAATATTTTTGACCCACTTTAGAGTGAGTTTCAGCAGAGTGCACTAAATATTGATAATTGTAAAAAAATACTGGGGAATAAGGGTTAGTTATCCACCTCCCATGTATATCTCTGTTTTGTTCAGGTTTTGTGTTGGTTTGTTTTTTTTAATTTTATTTCCTGACAGGCTCACCATGAACTCTCCTGTTAAAGGTCAAGGTAATTAGGACTCTTTGAAATGATAATTGTAAATCATATTCATAGGCAGTCAAAACTTTTGAAAGCTCTCAATCTTACTAGAGGCCTCTCCAGCTTTGGTTTTTCCCACGAATATTTAAGACATCATCAGCACATTTCTTCAGTTGCCACACACACTGATTTTACATGTCTTCATGTCTGTGTGCACACGTGCCCGTGTGCACATATACTATTCTCTAATGTAGCAGAAAAAAATTCTCTTTTCTTTCTACTCTTTTATTTCTCCCTCACATTAAAACCTGAAACTTATAAGTAGAATAATTAACAAAAAGAAAAACTAGCAGATCTGACATAAATATAATAAAATCATTATAATTCTACAAATAAGAATTTCTGTAAGGGGAAGAGCTTGGCAGTGGCTGATTAAAGATTTCAACGCTTCAAAGCTGCAAATGTTTGCTTGCAGATATAAGTCATAGTGTAGCTTGGTCCCGTCTCTAATAAATTTATGGGTTTGAGAGTAATGAATGAAGATGAAATAAGAGAAGGTGGAATTGTATTTCTAGGGGTTTGTATTTCATATATCTAGTTTTTTAAAATATTTTTTATGTCTAAAATTTGTATTTAAAACTTTCATTAAAATTTTATTTTAAATTTTTATTAAAAATGAAAAATATTTTTGCTTCATATACCTAGGGTTTTTTAAATTGAGTAAATTGCATGTGAAATATTGTTTGAATTAATTAATTTTGTTTCTGCTTGAGGAGGAAAGAGAAAATGACAGCACTTAACAAGCCACCTTTCTATGGATTTACATTTTATAGTGTAAAATTGAATATATATAAGCTGATACGGATTTACATTTTTCCATGGATTTCCATTTGGCAGTATAAAATTCAATGTATATAAACTCAATTGAGAGATAAAAGGCATTTTGAATACCACTGTAAGCATTTACCAGTATTTGTGATTATTTGCAGTTGATTGTGTGATTTCTCTGGTGCCTTATAAGAAGAAAGTCCATCTGGCATCTGATATTAATAAAATCCCTTTCCATTGTGATCTCAAATTTTTTATGAACTTTAGTCTTTTTACAATCTCACCTGTTCTTAAAATTAAATTGAAATAAGGAAATATAAAGAAAAGTTTGTCAACAGGAAAAAGGAGAGCCATAAATACACTGTAGAAATATATAGCTACAGAGTTGTTATTATGTCTTCTTCCTGTAGGAAGTCAAGTTAAATGTTAAAAGTCTTTCTTCATATAGATTTTTTAAGTTCTTGTATGAAATGTGAGAAAATAACTGTCCTGTTGCATATTGCATGTGAGACAGCCACTAAGCCTTTTCTTTGTTTATTCACGCCATCCAGTATGTCTCAGAAGTTTTGTGAAGGTAATTATCTTGAAAATTTTACACACTCAGATGGCATACTCAATGGGTATTGTGAGCTGAGTAGGAGAGAGATAAATTTCTTTCAGTTTTGGTCTGTGTTCCACCAGAACAGCATGGAAAGGATAAGCTCCTGGTACACGTCTAAGTTCAGAAAGGAAGCATCAAACCTTTAGCAGTTTGTAATACATCTATCTGAAGCAAATGTCTTAAACAGAACATGATGGTGGGCAGACACTTTGCTGGCTAGTTTTGCTTCAAATTAGGTAAATAAATATGTCTGTGTTTTTTTTCTTATTTGCTGTTACTTGTTTTTATTGTAAATATTATGAGCTTGCTCTGAAGGAGAACATTATGAACTTGCAGACTGAACAAGGACAATAAGGTTGTGCACTACCTCCCATTTGAGACCATTAGGTTTAGTGTGGCAAAAGTATTAAGTACAACTTCACTTTAAATAGACCATTCATGGATCTGATTGAAAATTTGTATTTTTTTACCTTTCAAAAAATATTATGTAATTGTAAAATTGGTATTGTTTAAAATATATCTGACTTTTAAATCAATTAAACTTGACTCAAATTCCCTTTACTGATGGAAAGAAATATTTTAATCACATGGCATAAAGATAATTTTCTTAGTTCCCAGCCCTTCTAAAGTCTCTTCATGCTCTTGCTTAGAGCCTTGTTTTGTAGTGGAAGTGTATATCCTTGTAAAGCACTGTATTCTGAGATGCTAGCTGAGCATCTGATAGAAGTAGATTAATAAGAAAATCTGAAAGAAGAAAACATGGATGTGTATACTACTGCTTCTTGAATCTTTTTTTAAATTTAAAACAGAATATAAATTAATTATTCTAGATTCCTGTTTCACAGAGATTCTGAATTACAGAATTCGATCCACAGTCAGAAAGGAAAAAAAGTCAATGGGCCAGAGAGAGGAATATTCCCATTTCTTTCTTCATTCATTGTGTTAACCAAATAAATTCTTCTTGATGTGTAGAGCAAGACAGTTCATTTAGATAAGATTTGGGTGAACACTTATGTCATGACTGAATGTCTTACGGTCACTTAAAGAATCACCAGCAAAGATATCAACGAATATGAGCAAATAATGTAAAAGCAAAATCATGGCAGAATTCGTTGGTAGAGTTCACTCTACTATTTGCTAGATGCTTGAGACACACTGAGGAAAGCAAACTAAAGTCTAAAATCAATGAACCAAAACCAGAATCAGCCCAAAACATATTGGGAGAGGGAGAAAAGAGCAGGAGTAGGAAAGGGTAAGGATAATAATGAACGCAGAAGACAAAGTTGAGATAAGACCCCTGTGCTAAACTGATTTATTTTTAGCAATATGAATAGAAGAATTTTGTTGCAGAACAACCTCTGCATTAAGCGTCTCAGAAGTGCAGTTGATTTATTCTGTAATTGCAGTGACTCTAAACTTTATCATGCAAATAATTTCTTTATAATGTTACAATCTGTACTTCTGAAGTATTATTTCTCTGAAAGTCAGCTGTGTCCAAAACAGAATGCTTCCAAGAATACTACGAATTTTAGGTGTGATTTCACTTCAAGTCAATTTTAAAGTTAAAAAAAAAAGGAGAAAAGCATACTAAAACTTGTGTGTTTTCCTCAGAGTTCTTGGCATATAAAACAGTCCTATAGCTGTTCAATATGAAAAGGAAGAGCAATTTTGTGCTCTGTTCACTTCTTGAATGCTGACAACCAGTCATACCTTTTAAAATTAAAGCCAGCTTTACCAACAATAGAAATGGTAAATGAATTCTAAGTGAATATTTTTAGTCTTTATAAACCTAGAAATAGTGGAATTTTTGCCTTTGGGAATAACTGTGAATTTATTACAAACTCTTCTGAAGTATGTTTATAGCAGACCCTCTTTCTGAAACGAACTTTTAAGTGGCCTTTCTGCAGAATTAAACACTTGACAAGTATCTCATAATATCAGTTAGAAAACAAATCTCCAGTGAATAACTAATTCCACTGAATTGTGTGTGGTTCAATAAAAAATTCTTTCTGTAAATCATAGAGTTAAATTAGTAAAAATAAAAATTCCCATTCAGTTTTTAAGAATGATTTGCTACCTATTTATGAAGTTTAAAAATCCTATTTTATTGTAATGCAGACATTAGAATTGTCTTCTATGGAAAAGAAAAAAATTGTTTTTTACGAAAAAAATGAGCAGGCATTTATAATAAAGCAATTACGTATCAGACTAAATACAAACACACTTTGCTTCCAAAAGCAACCTCAATACTTGGGTGTTAATCTTCTAATTATTTAATATATTCAAAGTTATTATCCATAGAATCGAGTATTTTTAGTCTGTGTATAGCTAAAGGAAGATAAAAGATGATGTAAACTATAAAACTGTTTAAACCTTTCTGATACTTTTGCATCAGTCTGTGACAATGCACGTGCTGTGGAGGAAATTGTGGCTTAAACAAACAAAGTTTTTTCTTTCTTTTCAGTGCTTGATGACAGTATAGAATTTCCACTGTCAAATTATGCATCTCTTGTTCGATTTTATCACTTTTATCTGGCAGCTTACCAAATTTCAAGTTGTTCTGAAAACTCAGTTCATTTGTTTGCATAGAGAGGTTTGTAGGATTGTCGTTGTTTCTAAGAGAGAAAAATTTAGCTATTCTCTTCAATTTAGCCATACTCTTTCATATAAAATGAAAGGAAGGTAAACTTGTGGTTTCTTGAGTGCTTATCTCATGGGTCGAGACAAAGACCGTTGAACAGTTCAGACCGTTGAACAAAAGCCATGCACGCAAGCAAAGTAAAACAAGGATTTCATTCAGTACTTTCCATTGGCAGGCAGCTCTTCAGTCATCTCCAGGAAGACAGGGTTCCACCATGTGTAATGGTGACTGGGAAAGATAAAAGAGCATTGCTCCAAAGGCCCTCCCTTCCTGTTTCTTCTCCCAGCTTTCTACACTGAGCATGGCACCACAGGGTATGGTAGTGAAGAGGTTTTCCAGCATCAGTTAACTGTGTTATTTGCAATTCCTGAAGGTACCAGGTTGGTGCAGATTAGTAGTTTGGTGACTGATACTACTTTATTTTATCAAATATGTACTCTTCTAGGATTTCTTCACCACCTACTGGTCTTAATTTTTGCCTTGTGACTTCTTTTTTGCTCCACCCACATTTTAATGAAAAAAAAGTAAAATGAAGGTTTTCATATGTGCTGTATTAACAGATCATTTTTTGTTGTCATTAATTACAGAATTATCTCTTTTCTAGAGGACTTTACTGTGGATCTAATTAAATGATACATCAAATAATTTCTTTCAGTTAATTTAAAAACTTGTGAAAGTTTGCTTTCATTTTCTTCATACCACTTATACCCTTTGATTTTTTTCCTGTTTTTCAGTAAATTTTAGTATTCATACTCGATGTAGTGCTTCAGCTTTGAGTAGTTTCTTGTGAAGATTTACAATCCCTCTTTAGTGAAATGTTTGGAGCCTTACTCCTTACTGTCTGTGTAACCTTTCATAACTGCTGGAACCTTGTTTTTTAAATGCAACCTTTTTCCACACCAACTAAATAAAAAGAGACCTCAAAATTATGTTAAAGTATAAGGTGATATAGGAAATCTAGGTAAGATAAGCCATGTGCTAGCGTCAAATTTATTTTGTGTCTGAAAATTGTGAAATTCCTCAAAATCAAGCGTGAAATTCTTTCCTTTGAGTCACTGTAGAAGATGTTCATAATATAAGAATTTTTATTTTAAACTTTCTGAAAAAGGGAACATATTTGCAGTGTTCACATAGAAATACTTCAAAAAAAAAGAAAAAATAAACTGAAGAATTTCAACCAAGTACTACAGCTGAGAGGGAAAATGAGTTTTGTAGCTGAGTATCTCCTTTACTGCTTGGCTTTCTACATGTTTTATATCATTAATATGGGTCTTGGATCCATTTTCCCTGTGGTAAAGTGCATCATGTATTAATGCCAAGAAACTGTAATATATCCCATATTTACTTAAATATACTAAGATGAGTGAGGCTTACTATTCAGCGAAGAAATTCAGCTATAATGAATTAGAGAAATAATGTTGCTTCCTTCAGTGGGATTTTATCAGCACATACTGTGTTTTCATACTTAAAAGAAAGTATTCCTATGTTTTGGAAGTCCTGTATTGATCCCACAGTTAATGTAAGTGTAATCTTAAGGAAGAAAAAATTGTTGTGAGATCAGTAAAGTTAATCTTCCCCCATATAGTTGTGCATAACTTAGTTTTGCATCCAGAATGCTTTAATCTTGTATGCTAACGTAATTATCAGCGAAGGCTTGTTAACTTCGAGCTCTACAAAGTCTCACCTTAAGTTTCTGAAATCAAAGGACTGCTCCAGTGTTTTATTTGAGTTTTGATGTTGAGTGCTTTTAAGAAAAAATAAAATATATAACATATATTAATGTTATGAGTAATCTAGCAATAAAGGACTGCAAGGACTATCCTATGGAAAATACAGTCAGAAATATGGTTGCAGAAGGCGGAGTGTTGATTGAAAGGAAGATGTGATTTATTGAAAAGTCAGTGAGGTCATAATGGCTTTTATTTTTTTTCTCCCGCTTTTCATCTCTACTGAGGGACAAAACCAAAATCTGTAATGCTTTAGACCAGATAACTATTCTTGCTTTCAAAATTTAAAGCAGTCATGAAGCTGGTGAATTGATGACCTGAAATTCATCCTGTTTAGGGGGATCTACATGACTTTGAGCTGTTATAGAAGGTCCTAAATCATGTCAGTTCTAGCCTTGCACTCCTGGTATGAATGTTAAATGAAAGCCTACATGATTTTTGACACTGAAAGTTTTTGCAGACAGAGTAAATTAGCAAAAATTAGCAATGCTATTGGATTATTTTGCTTACCCTTAATCAACACAGGTGTAGCTATGTAACTGTATCACCTGAGGCAGTTATTTCTAGTTATTTCATTGTTGTAACAAGATTGGGTGAGAATTAACTTAGTTGGAAAATTATACAAATCTGCAAATTGTACAAAATTGTACGAATCTGCAAATACCGTGTTGTGATCAAGAAAAAGCAGTAAATAAAGTACTAACAGAAAATAAACGTCTTGAGATGTTACTTTCATTTTAAATCATGTGACGCTCTTAAGAATATAATGACATATAATTTTAGTGGTCTTGTTAAAATTTTCCTAAATTTAAAGGTGACTAGGCTGATCTGGAATACCATTATGCCACTGTGCTTCCTAGTCTGCAGTTTAAATGAGGTTCCAGGTACACAGCTAGCTTCCAATGAACTTGCAACAAAAACCAACCAACCAACCAACCAACCAACCAACCAAAAAGTTCCATATTGTAAAGCAGTTCTTTACCAAATCGCTGTAGAAGTCATTGTGAAAATACACCATAATTTAAAATGGGCTGCCATCCACCGCTTTTCTGCCCTGTGTGGTGTTGTGTGGCTTCTATTTGAATGTGAACAATAAAACTTTATTGTAGTCAGAATCCTTTGTTCATTCCTTCCTGAGACAAAGAATTTTGGTATCTAGGGTACATGTTCTTCAAGTCATGTCAAAAATGATTAATAAAATGTTTACAAAACAATACCCTGAAACCTAATTCTATTCAACATGGTATCTCTCTGACATCCATTCTTAGAAATACAGTTTAAAAAAGAAAACAAAAGGAAAAACGGCATGTTTTGTACATTATGGATTTGTTCTTTCATAGTAAACTGTCATGCTTTAAGTCACTTAAGTTGGTTGGGAATGAGGTTTCAAAAAATCTCTGAAAGGTTTGCTTAATATTTAGTTATTAGAAGTGTTTATTAAGGGGAAAAAAAGAGAGGAAAAGGAAGAGGAAATTATTGCCCTATTTAGTACAAGTAATCCTTGGAAAAATGTAGAATTAACTGTGTATAACACTGATGGTACTCTTTTCTTCCTTTACCTCTGTGCCCTGTTGTACTAATATTATTGTCATAAACTTAAGGTCTAATTTCAATGTATGCCTACACACCATAGAACAAGTATTATTTCGAGATGCACTGTTCAGTGGTTTGGACATATATTAGGGGGTTCCCTTATTCAATTTAATTTACGCTGCTAAAGCAATGGAAAAATGCATATAACATAAAGCAGTGGTTAAGGTCCTTTCTCTGGGCTAGGCTGACTCGGCAAAACGTGGTGCTACTGTTCTCAGGCTACATTTTAGTGCTGTGCCAGATACACAGGCAGTTTCAACTAAAATTGTGAAGAAATTAAAGTCTTTATTGTAAGAGGCCTTCCTTATTATTATTATTAATATTACTGTTATTATTACCCAAATCACTGTTGAAGTCATAAAGCTTAGATATCATGATTTAAAATGGTCTACAGTCCACTTTTTTACTTACATGTGTGGTGTAGTTCCCTCCACTTTGTTTTATTACAGGCAGTAATGCCACCAGTTTTATAAGAGATTTTGCAATTATGGTTGCTATATGAACACTTACCCAAAAGTCTTACTAATAAGTTTGTCTCTATATTTCTTTCATGTTGTTATTACTAGCAGTATAGCAGTTGCAGTAGTATCTGGTTAATCAGGTAGAGTTGTGCCAAAGTACAGTTTAACAGAGAAAATTATTTGGGAGGATTTTCAGGGAAATGTCCCAAAGAAATATGGCATGAAGTGAAACTTCCACTGCTTAGCATTGAGCCAGGTGGAGTAAATTTGCAAAACTAATGGGTTATGGAAAGGAAAATATTTTGTTTTGTCTTTCTTCCTGGGACAGAGTTGTGCATTGAACCAGGACTGGAAATTTGCCCCCTGATAATTTTCCTATTCCTTCTAATCTTTACTCCTCTTAGATTTGATCAGTGTCTGTTGGGTTTCACATAAAATACTGATCTGTTTTATTTTACGGAGGAAGTAATTGTTGAGGTATTTAAGAGAAACTCCTGTATAACTCCTAGAGAAATGTCGTATCTATTCAGGATCTCCACTCACAGATGAAAGTGGTATGTTTTGTCCTTGTGAAGTCTGCATTTTAAGGATTTTTATTTGTGGAATCCACCCTGGTATTTTAACATCTGTTATATTACTGTAGAGTATTTTCTCTTCGGAAACATGGAAAAGACATCACTTACTCAAACATTTTTCATCTAAACAAGGAACTCAATCTTCTCTATTTACTGGACAGCCAAAATCTGCAGGACATTTTAGAGTGTGCTTGTGATGTAGCATAATGTAGGTAATCTCAAATTCTCTTCCTCCCCAAACAGATTAAATGGATAGTCACACATAGGTGTTTTTAATCTTCCCTAGTGAACTGAATAACCCATTCAGTGAAAAAACCATATGTGGTAGCACACTCCAATCCAAGAGATTGGAGGGGGTTTTGTCCCTTTGGAGCAAGGAGCTGTTCACTTATCTAGCAAAGTAGATATGTCAGCCAGCCTAGGAAAGATACAACTCTATATTTGAGGGAATGGAACAAAGATTATTTTGCTTATGTAGAGTGGTCATCTCAAGAAGGGAATAGAAGGAAATATGGGAGGAAAAATTAAATCTTTCTGAATCTCTAGGAGACTTGGTAGATGAGTTTGACTGTAAGAGTTAGTGAAGCACTCGAAAGAGGGCACCACAGCATGTTCATTAATGGAGGAGCTCTCCCCAGCTGATGTTTTCTGTGACAAACAGTCCCAAACAGGCAACTATGGCTTACAAGGACTGAACAGCAACGTAATTGAGCAAAAAATTGAGAGACAAAAGGAAATAAAAAAATAGTGTTTGTTTTCTGATGTTATGTGCTTTCATTTTTTCAGAAGAAGAATTTTTACTAATTCTTTCTTTATCATTTGTCTTAATTAAAAGTGAATTTAATGAGATTGAAGGTGCCTAGGTAAGAACTAGGCATTCTCTGTTTATGCAGGTAGTTTGGAATGTTAGCTCTCAGAATAATTCTTCCAAAGTATGCAAAAGGTAACAGTGTGTGGTTTCACTCTAGCTGAAGGGACAAGTGGGAAAATGTCACTAAAAATGAAAGAGAAGTATGTTCCAGCAAAACATAATAATTGAGAATGCATCGTAGCATGTAGTGACATGCAATGAGGAATGCAAGGCTAAGCTTCAAGATTTGTAAGGAGTAACATTTCTGCTGTAAGTATTTCTACTTCTTTTCTTTTTAGTTGTACACTTTTACAACATGATAGATAAATATGAAATTTATATGGAGGTAAACTTCCTATTTTCAAAGTACTTCTCATTTTTATTAGAAAACTATTACAGCTGGTGATAGGTCAGTAGCTCTGACCGAGGAAGAGGTGACCGATCTGGAGAGATGGCCCCAAAAGGAATCGCCGTCCCAAGGCCCGCTGTCTTCCCTCAGCTGCTGGCTAGGAGGGCCCGTGCAGAAGCTGTCAGCTCTTTAGTGATTGTCAGCTCATGATTTCAGCACAGCTCTGCAGGGAAGCCTCCAGGCCAGACCAGGGAGAGACGAGAGGCTCGAGTAGCTGGTTCTGCACTAGCTGGTTCTGCACGAAGGCAGCTTTATTGATCCGTACTCCAGCAAAGGGGAGCCAGGGACGAGCATCTTCATCTCGCAGGGGCAGAGGGCTAGCTTTTATAGGGATACAGGGGGTGGGTGCCAGAGGGTAAAAGCCAATGGGTTACACGGGATCTGCATAGGGTCTCCCAGAGGATTCTGGGTCTGACTTCTCTCGCAGTGAGTAAAAAGGTTAGCTGCCTTCCCAGGGAGTCCTGCTGGATGATTATGCAATCTCAGCAGACATCCCTCCAGGGCAGCGGCTGGGCATACCTACAGAAAACCAGTACAGTAAGCTTGCATGGGAATGCCTTTGAAATAGAGCAATCTCTATATTTCTAAATGTAACATGCTTTTCTCATTGGTTTTCCTATTTTATATTTTTTTCAGTTTCTATTGTATGTTTAATTTTACCAGATTTAATCATACATTCCAGCTGACAGGCTATTACATTGTTTACTATACATGATGATACCAGATCTCAGTAGATCCCAAATATTACATAAAAAGAAAGTATTACTCCGTGCATGTCCATGCATTCTGAAAAGCTCTTAATCCCGGTATTCCTTACTGGCATTTGCAAATTAGAAAGTGTTTAAAAAACTTGCCAGTGAAAAGGAGTTGTATTTGGAGTTTGATGAAGTTATAATGAAAGTTTTTAGTGGCAGAAACTACCTTCATAAAGGTCTGCATATGATGTAAGAAGACAAACTGGTGTAACATTGTATGTGTTTGATCTGCTGCAGGAAATTAGCTCAGGCTTTAGCATTCAGATCAGTTCTTAAAATTCATAATAATAATAACTCTCAAAATAATCCGAAGGAGTAAATTGCATATTAATTGAAAACCAATGATAAAAGCACTTCTCGTATTATATACTTGAATAACTCTTAAACATGAGTTATTGCTGGGTAAATTTTGCTTAAAGAATTGCCTTCTGTGTTATTAATATAGGAAAGCTTAAAAGCTGTCTCAATACCAATCTCAAAGTATGTAGGTGTAACTAAGGTGAGGTCACTGGATTGAGCTTTGTTTGGAAGGATGCCTAAGAGACAGGTACTTCACCTAGTCCTGTTTTGTCTACAACATATGCTGGGATAAAAATTGCATGCTGCTAATAATAACATTGCTTGGATGAAGAGATAGACTGCCTCCACAGCAAGTTTGCTGATGATACAACAGTGGGACGAGTGCAGCTGGGGCAGAATAAATCTGGACACCTGTACAGGCTGGGGGCTGACCTGCTGGCAAGCAGCTCTCTGGAGAAGGACCTGGGGATCCTGTTGGACAACAAATTATCCATGAGCCAGAAGTGTGCCCCTTGAGGCCAGGAGAGCCAATGGGATCCTGGGGTCCATTAGGAAGAGGACTGCCAGCAGGTCATGGCAGGTGATCTTGTCTCTGCCTGGTGAGGCACACATCTGGAGTGCTGTGTCCAGTTCTGGGCTCCCCAGGACAAGAAAGACATGGAGCTCCTGGAACAAGTCCAGCAGAGGGCTATTAAGATGATTAGGGAACTGGAACATCTCTCTTATGAGGTGTCCTTGTTCTGGCCAGGCAGAATTAATTTTTTGCTGGGAGGTGACATAGCCAGGACCCAGAGGTTGTTCTATACCACCTCACATCATCTTCAGGCTATGGGGGAAGGGCTCCCTTCCACATTAGGTAGCCTGGCAAAGGGAGTTTTTGGGTGTTGTTAGGGGTTTCCACGAGGGGTGAGCAATGGCATGTGAATCGTTCCTCTCTTTTCAACAATGTACAGTAACGATACTAACACTTTATTGCTACTCTACATTGTTTTGTTTTGTTTCTGTTTCCAGAGCAGATTGGAAACCAGTTTGATCTAATCATTTGTTGGTTTAGGTCTGGAGTCACTGGTCACAGTGTCGCTTGGTTTGTTTATGTGATCGTGGTACCTAATGCTGCATATATTCCCATATGCGCAGTATGTTCTCCTCATGAGGTTCTTTTTCAGGGCAGGGAGAGGGATCATGGTTGTTTTTATGCTGTACTGTATGATACCAGCTTGTGACATGATAACATGAAGGGCAGTGAAGGTAATTTGGAATGTGTATTCAGTGTTGCTCTGCTATCCTTACCTTGGGTGTTACCTCTGGGAATCCATTAATAACTGTACCCACTGGAAAGAACAGGGGAGGATGAATTTCCACAGCCTTTCACGCTTTTCTCCTCCTTCAAGCCTATTACAACAGCTTTTGAGAATTTTGGATTTCTTTTTGATGTTAAAGAAAACATGTTCTTCTTGCTACGTCTCCAGGGTCTCCTGAGTGTGGTTCACACCCATGTTTAGAGTGACAAAAGAGATTTTTAGGAGGGTCTTTCAGAGATCTGCCCTTGAGGGTGGATGAGTGGCATGGAAGGTAGAAGAAAATGGGCCGTCTTTTGAAGGACCTTTCTGCTCCAATGGTTTGGAAGTTCACCCCTGAAAAACTGCAGGACCCTGATTAAGTGGCAGAATATTTGAAAGAAATGCTGTGACAGCTCCAGAGAGGCACGAAGTTATGCAACATGCTGGGCCCTGGCTACTACTAATCAGACACTACTTGTTACTGCACAGCACTCTCGGGGAGAACAGGCACCAAGGCCACTCAAACTGCAGCTGAACCAGAGGAACAACTCATGCCAGTAGCAGCCGCCTCTACACAGAAGAAGAAATCCAAGAACAAATCAGTTTGCTTAGAGAGGGATGAAGAGGAAGCAGGGCCCTCAGAACAGGAGGAAGAGGCAGGGCCAGAGATAATCACTCCATCTCAGTTCTTGGGTGAGCTGAGAGATATATAAATGAATTTCAGCTGCCGGTTGAATGAGCCCTGAGCGACCTCGCTGCTCTGATACTGGGATATCGTGGCCCACTATATGAAACTAGACGGTAGTGAAGCCAAGTGACGGATCCCTGTCCTGGGATGTGGGCATTGACAAGGGGATTGGCTAGAGGACACAAACTTTCAGCCTCTTGAGGTGACTCCTGTCAAGCATGAAGGAAAGAGGCAATCAAGGGATGATCTAATAATGCACCCAAGCGGTTGGAACACAATGAAGAAAGGTACCTAGTATCTTGAGAGAATTAGTTGCGCTGGAGTTAAGCTATAAGAATTCAAATAACAAGCTGTAGATCTCTGTAGATCCAGTGGCGACCAATGTACACAATCCATGTGGCAGAATTTTGTACAGACTGTGCCATTGTTGTAAACCAACCCATTGGCTTTGATGTCAGTGAAAGAAGGAGAACAAACAGTGCTTCAGGTGACTACCTGACTCTGGGAATGTGAAGATCATCTTTTCTCCTCCCTACCAAATTGTGCCTTGGCCGTGGAAGGACTGTCCAAGACTGTGGACAGAAAGACTCAAGTGAATGAGAGAGGAAATGTCCCATGCCCTGCCAGTATGGACCAGTGACTCTGCTGTTGGGAGCAAGCACCCCATGCCTGAGAGAAGGTCCATGCCACGAGATAACCTGAGGTTTCACCTGCATGACAACAAAGAGGACATGAGGAAGTGGGGTGGAAACCCGTCTCTGCACTAACAGCATGGGTGTGTGACCTGAAAGGAAGAACAGGTACCACAGGAAATTCTTCAGGGGTAAATGCCACTCCAGTTTCCAGTGGGCAAGACCTCCCTCAGACAGAATAGCAGGGCTGATGTCACTTCTGGTCCTCCTGAAGGGACCTCAGTTCATATTTACAAGGAGTGAGCAATGAGTGCTATGACCAGGACTAGGGGGGCCCTGACTCCAGCCAGGTGGAGGAAAGGGACAGTTGGATCTATTGGCCTGTGTGGATCCTGTGCCCTGGCACATCAGACACACAAGGGTATAAGGCTTCAGTTGACACCAGTGGACAAGGGACCCTGATGCCATCAAGATATGTAGGGGCAGAATCCATCTCTATTTCTGGGGATCCCAACAGCCGACTGTACTGGAAGCTGGAGTGAGCCTGGCTGGGAATGGATGGCTAAACCACCCCACTGTGACTGGCCCAGAGGCCACGTGAACCCTTGGCATAGATTACCTCAGGAAAGGGTATTTCAAGGACCCAAAAGGGCATTGTTGGAGCTGCGGAGACAGAGGAAATTAGACAGCTGAACACCTTGCCTGGTCTCTCAGAGGACCCTTCTGCTGTGGGGCTGCTGAGGGTCTAAGAACAACAGGTACTGATTGCTGCCACATCACTGCACTGTCAGCAAAACCACACCAGCTGGGACTCTGTTGTCCCCACCCATGAGATGATTCACGAGCTGGAGACCCAGGGAGTGGTCAGCAAGACTTGCTCACCCTTTAGCAGTCCTATATGGCCAGTATGTAAGCTAGTAGAAAATGGAAAGTGACGGACTATCATGGCCTGAATGAAGTCTGCTTTCACCTGGGGCATGGAATAAAGCTGGAAGTGACTGCCCCAGAGCTGGAAGCACAGCCCCACTATTTGCCATGGACTGATCCAGACTGCACTGCAAAAGGGTGAGGCTCCAGAACACTTGCAGTACATTGATGACATCACTGTTTGGGGTAGCACAGCAGAGGAAGGTTTTGAGAAGGGGGAGAAGACAATTAAAATCCTCCTGAGGGCTGGTTTTGCCATAAAAGAAAGTAAGGTCAAGGGACCTGCCCAGTAAATGTAGTTTTTAGGAGTAAACTGGTGTCATGGTTTAGGAATAGTACTCCTCAATTTAGTGGTCTCACTGAGACTCTCTAAACCACTCTTCTGCTCACTCACTCTCTTCCATCCCTGTAGCCCTGTAGCAGGCTGCAGAGGAGAATTGGAGGCACAAAATAAAGATCACGGTTGAGATAAGAACAATTTATGAGAAGCAGCAATGAGACAAGGAAATAATAACAGCAGCAACACTAACAACAGAGTGTACAAGAAAAGAAATGTTACTGCTCACCAAGGAACCCACCTGCCCCTTCTGCCATACTACCCGCATTGCTCCCTCTGGCTCAGAACTGGTGCCGCCCAAAGCACTCCCTCTGGCATGAAACCACAGCTGCCCCACCTCTCAGTGCTTAAGCCCTTCTCCCAAGAAGAGAATCCTTTGCCCTGCCCCCAGTAATGACATGAGATGGTACAGAATAACCTGAATGTCCTAGCTGTGCCCCCTTCTGGCTACTGCAAAAATTAACCCTATACTGGAGGGAACCAGGACAAATGGCAAGATGGACATCAGATTGCAGTGGATGTGGTCAACAAAAGAGCACCTATGTCCTCCCCAATGAGCAAAAAGGAAATGCAGACTTTCCTTGGTGTTGTGGGGTTTTGGAGCATGCATATTCCAGATTACAGTCAGATTGTAAACTCTGTCTCTCATGTGACATGGAAGAATAATTTTAAGTGAGGTCCTGAACAACAACAAGTGTTGAGCAAATTAAATGGGGAATTGTTCATGCAGTAGCCCTTGGGCCAGTCAGGACAGGACAAGATATGAAAAATGTGCTCTGCACTGCAGTTGGAGAGAATTGTCCTTCCTGGAGATTCTGGCAAAAATTACCCAGGGAGAATCCAGTACAACTCCCGAGGTTCTGGATTTGTGGATACAAAAGATCTGAGGCCTGTTACACCCCAAAGGAAGAAGAGATAATGGCAGCTTTTGAAGGGGTTTGAGCTGCTTCAAAAGTGATTGGCACTGAAGCACAGCTCCTCCTGGCAGCCCGAGTGCTGCTGCTGGACTGGGTGCACATACCATGAGACTGATGCGGTGTGAAGTAAGTGGGTTGTGCTGTTCACACAATGAGCTCAAATAGGAAACCCAGTCTCCCAGTGATCTTGGAAGTCATCGCTAGCTGGCCTGAAGGCAAAAATTTCAGACCATCAGAGGAGGAGGAGGAGGAGGGGAAGATGACACTTGCTGAGGAGGCTCTACCATACAATCAGGTACCTGGAAATGAAAAGCGATACACACTCAGAACTGATGGTTCTTGCCATATTGTAGGGATACATTAGAAAATGGATGCCCTACATGATGAGTTGCAGAAGCTATTGAGAGACAAGGTGGATCAAGTCAGAGCTGAAAGCCTGGCTTCAGATATTGCTGAAAGAGAAATGGTCAGCACTCTATCTCTACGCTGACTCATAGATGGTGTGGAGGTGGCTGGAATGATGGAAAAAGACCAACTGGCAGTGCAGAGATAAAGCCATCTGAGCTGGTGAACTGCAGCAGGACGTCACTGCCTGGGTAGAGAAGTTGGCTGCAAAAGTCGATCATGAGATGCACACGTGCCCAAGAGTCAGGCTACTGAAGGACGTCACAACAATGGACGGTGGATCGAGCTGCCAAAATTAAAGCGTCTCAAGATCTGGACTGGCAACATAAGGGTGAATTTTTTCTGACTTGGTGGGCCCATGATGCCTCAGGTCATCAGGAAAGAAATGCAAGACCCAGCTGGGCTCGTGGTCAGTGGATGGTCTTACCCATGGACTCTATATCCCAGGTTATCCATAACTGGGAAACGTGTTGGGGTCAAGAAGGCCAAACAGGTAAAGCCCCTGTGGTATGGTAGACAATGGTCACAGAATCACTGAATATTCAGAGCTAGAAGGGACCCATGAGGATCACTGAGTCCAGCTCTTAACTGAATGCTCCATATAGGGGTTGAATCCTACAACCTTGGCATTGTCAGCACCATGCTCGAACCAGCTGAGCTCAGCTCAGGTCAAAATACAAATAGGGGAAGGCCTGGTATATCGGTTACATCACGCTCCTGCAGACCTGCCAAGGCAAGTGCTACATGCTCACAATGGTGGTAATAACCACAGGATGGCTGGAGGTGTACCTTGTGTCTCATGCCACTGCCTGGAACACCATCCTGGGCCTCGAGAAGCAAGGTTTTCAAATACAGTATATGAACGTAATCGATCAAAATTTGCTTTCAGCCCAGGGCATTGACCCCTGCTACCAGTTTTTGTGCTTGTAGCTTCTCTTCAGGAAAAAGCTGCAGATGCTGACTGTTCAAAATATGCCTACAAAGTGGTACAGGATCTGGAAAATAAGGCTTACAGGATAAGACTTAAAGAATTTGTCTTGTTAAAGAATTCTTGAGGTAACTTTATCACCACTGGTGTAAATTTTCACTTGAAATAATATGACTGGTAGTGAAGAAAGAAGATTATTTCCTTCATACGGAGACAAGACAGCAAGATCCGAAGGTTTACAGCTGAAGGTAAATTTAAGATCTTTTCTTGGAAATCCTACGTCCGAATAAAGATACTGTTCCTTAGCAGTAAAGATATTTAAATTTATAAAATTATGGGGAAAAAAAAGAGAGTGCAAAAACTGTAAAACACTATTACACAGTGTGTGTGTATATATTAATTCCTGGCTTTCTGTTTAGTTTCTGGGAAAATTCTTAGACTCTAAGAGGAGTCAGTTTGGTATTGACCCTTTTAATCCTGAAATGAGTAAGTGCATACACTTTTTTCCTCTTTTCCTACGGTGCCATAACAAGGATTTTAGCTACACTGCCCTCAGCATTCTTGGGCCTCATGAGATTCATTGCTTGTCAGGTACTTTCAAGCGGAGCAGAACTAGCACATGCCTTTGGAGTGAGGAGCCTGTTGCCAGAGTTAAGGATTTAATCCGGGGGTGGGGGGGGAATTGAATTGAAATTTTTTTTTATGCACTGAATTTCATTGCTTGTTTCCCTATGAAATTTTACTTCTTTTTTTTTTTTTTCAGTAGAAGGAACATGTATATGTTATCTGATTATGTTATCCTGGCTGAAAAGAATTTAGTTTGTAATAAAATATTCCAGACTTAAAAAAAAAAACATTTTGCCATCGCACTAAGATGGTGAAAATTTAATCATCCGGTGAGAAAGCTTAAGCCATACTTCAAGAGAACAAAAATTTAAGGATGCTACAAAATGAGTTTTCAGATACTGCACGATGACATGGGAAAAAATGAATGCTGATAGTAAAGTTTATGTGCTTTTGATCAATACAAAATACTTTAATTCTGAATTGTAACTAGTTTTTTCAACTCCTTTACAGTATATGTATCTGTTTTCATTCTCTCTAAAAACCTTGTCTTTTTTCCTACCACACATGCTTAAGAAGCTTCGAACTGACATTATAAATTGCATTAGTCTTTCATAGCTTTTCACAGAAAAAAACCCATTAGACTTACTGAATTAAATAATTTACCTGTAAGATCATACTTATTAACATTTAATATATTACTATCTTTTTATACTAAAAGCTTGTTTCGACCTGTAGTGCGTGTTGCCAAGATCCCCACCAAAACTCAATGAAAATGCATGATATTTCAATAATAGAAATACTAACTAAATATTAGAGTTTGAGTTTATACAGCTAAATAAGGCCCATAAGAACCCACAAAGCTGTGATTCTGTAATGTGTTGGAATCTGTTTATCATAATTCTGCCATTCTGATGTTTGTTTGAGAAGAAGTAGGCCATTAAGTCAAAAGACACAAAACTTGCCTAACTAGTAGGAGTTATGCCCTTCTACTTGATTTACTGTAGGATACATCTTGAAGAAGCTGATCTAGAAGTGTTACTGCAGTGTATTTGCTTAATTAATAAATTTTGCAATATTTCTTTGCGTGAATAAGAAGATCCTAACTGTAAATCACCTGTTTCTGCCATCACCTCTCAGGTCTAATTTGTCCTAGTCTAATGTTTTATTGTATCATACACTCTTTCACCACTGAATTCACAAATAAAAAATGTAATTGGAATCTATGAAAAAATACAGACATTATCCAATAATCTTGGAAATTATTATAAAAGCTTGTTTGGTTTCAAATAGTAGTAGAAATTACGAGTTAAGTTTTAGTGACTGTACTTCCCTTGCATTGAATTGTAGTCTTAAGGTTTCTGGAAATGACCAAGAGAAACAGGAGTGAGTTAACTCTGTTAATTCTAATGTTTCTTTAATGTCAGCTAACGCTAGAGTTGCTGGCTTGTGGCTGATTTCTGGGTACTAGGAACAAGGAAGTCCTTTATTTTACTTTCTTATGGATTTTCAAACTCTCTGATTTTCATGCTCCTTTTCCCTAATGCATGGAACAAAAATAGTTTACATAATCAGATAAAAATAAATAAAAACCTAAGGAAAACATCATTTCCAGCTATATACCAACCATGCCAGCTATTGAATATACATTGAAGGGTTTGAATCTTTGCAAATGTCTGTAGGGAAACATTTTTTTTGTATCCCTTCCATTCCTGTATAATTTAATTCAGATCTATATAACTGCAGCATTTATCTTATTCCTTCTGGTTTTTCTTTTTAAGTTCTCTGTGTTCAGTCACAAAAAGTCTTTCATGTCCCCGGAGAACAACAAGGTTGTCTGTGAACACAGAGGAAATTTAGTTTTTTGTACTTACGAGCCGTTCTTGACTTCTTGTTGGCATGAAATAGCTGCAGTTGTGAAAAAGGGATGGCTCCTTGAAAGGAAGGAAAGATAGCATTTCATGCATTTTGTTAAGATAAAAATCACATGCCTAATGTGAATATTAAAGGAACAAATGACTGCTAAGTGTCAGAATTCTGTGCTGAATTTTGTTAACTGCTGTCTGGAAAAGATAAAAATTTTATCAGAAGACTGGAAGAGTTTGTTTCAAATTCAAGAAAATCACTGGCCCTGTCATGCAGGTTATCTCCTTGATAAAGTCTTTACATTTGCAGAGATACTATTAAAAATCGTAAAACCACCTTTTTTTAATCTTGGGCAGTCAGCTCCCTGCCTTCTCCCTCCACCACCTCCAAGAAATAGTTGAAATCTATTAATGAAAACTTCTGTTTAAATAAAAAATAAGAAAACCGGTATGAGCTACTCACCAGTAAAATTTCATCTTTCTGAGAAGTAAGCAGCAGAAGACCTCAGTGAAGCAAAATATTAGGAACTTAATTGGCTACTACATGCAGTTAAAATGTAGTACGTGGAAATGCCTAATATATTCCATTAACTGAACTGAAGAATAGAAAACCCTGGTGGCTATGAAAGGCTTCAAGAGGCATGAATGAAACAGTGCAACTTCTCTGTTTTTAAACTTTGAGCTACAAATAGGCAGCAGCAGACATGAGATAAAAATGTTCTTGGGCTCTCTGAACAGGATAACTTATCCCCGTTCAGGAAGCAAATGGAAGCATAATCATATAGTAGCAGCAGTAATGACAGGCTGGGATCATAATAAATGACACTGTATATTTTGTAGCTAGAAGGCCTGAAACTATGATGGTCTAATTGTCTGTAATCTGTCAAATTCTCCTCATTTCTCTTACTGATGAAGATTTCACTAAGACTGGGACCAGCATAATGGTCAGTACCTGTCAGGAAAACAAGGAGAGGGGAAATCTCTTTTTATCTATGTCACAGGAATCTCATTGAATTCAGTGAATCTTTTGAAACTAATTACAAGCGTGCACACTGACCAAAGACTAAATTACCACAATTAACATATTTTAAAAATCTGTTAGGTAAAATGACATAGATGCTCACTCCTGGGGAAAAGAAAGCATCTTTTGTTGAAAAGAGTAAATGGGCTACAGAATATTTGGTCTTCACAGTGTTGGGAAAAGTAACTCTGAAGTGCACATGACAGAACCAAAGATTTAATAAATTCCTCTTGGAAGGTAGGTTTTACAGCACCTCTTTTTAGGTTTCAGCAAGCACTAGTCTTGTTGATACAGTGTGATATGTCCTTTATTTTTATCAGTCTTGTTCCTTTTCACAAAGTTTTTCATCATAGTTATTCACTTATTAAAATTTGATAGCAAAGTTGATCCTTCCTAGGGCTTACCTGCCTGGGAAAGATGAACATTATTACACTTCTGGGAGACTTCCAGAGATATTGCCTCTTCTCTTCTGTTCCTGTGTGACTGAATTTCTAGCTGTTTTTAGCTATTCTACTTGTCTGATGATTAAATATTTAGTTTTCCCTACTTGGGAAAGATTGCAGAACTTTCTTTGATTTGATTTTGTTACTGTTGGTTTTTTTTCATACGGCTTACTGGAACAATTTTTTTGTTTGTTTAATGTTAAAGTGTTGCTTTGCTCTTTAGGTACTCAATATTTTCTTTGAGTCCTTGACAAAACCAAAGAACTTGACAGGTTTTTTGGGAAGTCAAACATCATAATCTTTTTCTTCCTTCTATTCTATTTCTGTCCTGCCTTACGAGAAGTTTAATAGTTTATTAAGGAATTGTAGTTGTTGTTAGAGGGAGTTTTGAGTAAATTGAGTTTTAAGAAAAAAGAGGTGTATGCAACAATATAATAGCTGAAAATAATTTCATTTAAAAATTAAATAAGTGGAATTGTAATATGTTAATTTGTGTAAGCTCTTGGTTTGGGATGTTTTAGTTTGAGTTAAGGTATGTCATGAGTAAAGTCAATGTGTCAATGTAATGCATGTACTTTCTAGATAATTGTGAACAGAATATCATTATTGCACATCAACTTGCAGTAACTGAGCACTATATGTCAACATTTGCTTATTTAGAGTAAATTTGGACTCCAGCTGAAAAACATTAAAATCTGTTAGTCTTTATTAGGGACCAAGCTGATAATTTACATAAAGAAACTGTTTCATTCAAAATAAAATCAGTGCTGTATATTCTTGATGTTTTCGCAGAAAAGAGAAGGTTTGTGCCTGTAAATTAAATAAGGTTTTTTTTACTAGGTGGGAATTAAAATATACACTTATGCATTCTGAATAAATAAATCTCAGATTGTCCCAGTATTCTTCTATTTTTATTACTGTTTTTATTTCAGCGTGCAGTTGCCTTGGTGGAAGTAGCAAAATTTATTTGATCAACCGTAATGTTATAAACATAGTCATGATAACTGTTAATATTGTCATAGTAATTGTTATTATTACAGGAAGATATCCTGTTTGAACTCCTTTGTTGTAGTTCATATGGGATGATCTATGTAATTCATAGTACCTGTGTATTAAAAATCTCTTGGTTTACTCTGAGTATGCATAATGAGATAGTATTTGGAGCTGGAAGAGAAATTATAGGCATACTTTATTCTTGCATCACTTAAGAATTTTATTCCTATAAAATGCCTCGGTTGCTTTATAAATTTGATTAAACTTGCACTGGAATTACGATATATGGAAAAGCATACCTTATGTAACTTGAATAATTTTTCTTGAATAACAGGTAAGATGTATTTTGTTTATATATTTTTTTCTTCCTTCACGAAACCTTATTTGTTACCAGATTTTTGTGCATATTACAGAAACCTAGGGTTTCTTTATGTTTTTGGTATCCTTAGGTATTGGTTAAAAAATAAATATTTATCACAAAAAATGTAATAAATGCTATATCATGGACAACTTTTAGCTAAAACTCCTTGCTTTGAAATCTCATGTTAGAATAGACTACTTAAGTATTCCTTTAGCCTAGAGAAGCTGTGTGAAATATACTAGAAAGCCCTACATTGCCTTCAGCAGCGAGATGGGTTTCGTTGCACAGTGGAAGGCTGTCCAAGAGAAATGAAGAGTCACTAGTAGCATGTGAGAAAGTACTGAATTCAGACTGTGTTTCCATTCTGTAGAATGTCTTCCAATGTAAGTGAAAGCATACAGAATTGTCACTCTTAGAGACTATTCTTTCATTTGTTTTTATTTACTTTGAGAAGCAAGTTGATACTGACCATCTGGTTCTTGACAATTTCTACAAAGTGTTTTGATTTCAATCTGGAATTCATACTAAATTCTGAGTTAAATTGCACACTGGAAGTTGCCACAAGAATATGTTTTAAGCTATATGTGCTAAGCAGTAAAGCAGAAGTTCATATGAAGTCATTTTCCTGAAATAAAGCATAGCAGTTGTTGTAAAAGAAATGTATAATTATTCAGGGTATATCTATTTGTGATACATTGTTCATTTCTTACATTGTACAAAGGCAAAAAGCCGTATCATGGACTGTTGGATTTTGGATAACACCTTTTAGTAATATTCAAAATTTTATGTGCCTTTCTATTATAAAAAGAGTTTGACATAAATTATATGATAAATGCTAAGTGCTCATAGAATTCTTCTGGGAATATCTCAAAGCAATATGTGTGTTTCACAAGTACACACGTATTAGACCATCTGGGTAGAATAATTCAGTACCATTGATTCCTTTCCAACATGTACATTAAAAGGAAAAAAGGTGAAAAATGTAGTTGGCAGAAGCAAGCATTACAAAGGCAAATGTATCATCCATCCAGTGGAAATATGCCTTTTTTTTGTTTTTGAATTGAAATTTGTGAAGACTTACACCCAGGGGTGTTGTTAAAGTAATGTGCCTGCTGTTTATCTACTACTGCTTCTATGTATTAATAGCACGGTCTCATTCCTGCGGAATCATTACGTAACGCATGACACCTTTCACCAGAAGATCAACATTTAAAATATGAGGCATTTGAAAGAGATGAAACATTCTGCTGCAACTAGCTCTGTAATTTTCAGCGCAGGAGAGACATGGACCTGTGGAGCAGGTCCAGAGGAGGGCTGAAAAAACATTCAGAGGGATGGAGCAGGACCTCTCCTATAAGGAAAGTCTGAGGGAGTTGGAATTATTCAGCCCGAAGAAGAGAAGCCTCCATGGAGACCTGTCATGGGTTAGCAAGCATAGTCCCAGACGTGATTTTCTTGCAAAGAGGTGCTTACAGCTTCCTCTATGACCTAACAATCTATCAGCTGGCTAGTTTGAATATTGACAATGGACAATTTTTTAAGCCACTTAAAATTTTGACTGCCTCTGTGGTCCACATTTAAGAATGGACAAACCCCAGGAAAGGTCTCTCTTGCTTCCGGCTGGGGGACAGGTAACTGGGCTGGGCCCGTACAGGGTCCAGCGGGCCTGGGCCGGGCCCTGCTGGGTCTGGGCTGGGACCTGCTCAGGCTAGGCCTGGGCTGGGACACAGCCATCCTGGAGTCGTGCGGCCCTGTTCCACCCGCAGCTCCCCGCCAGCCCTGCTATGTGCAGACAGTGTGGCCTGGCTTCCCCCTCTCCAGTGCAGCCAAAGATTCAGCTGAAGCTTCCCTGCTGCCTGGCAAAGATCATGTGACCAACAGCGATAAGTGAAATTCCAACTGCAAGGCCTGGGTGAGATTAACCCTTTTAGTGCTGTAAGTTTCTTCCAGAACAGATGAAGTCTGCAGACATTAAGTAAAGAAAGAAGAGCTGAAATCCTGAGGGAGGAGAAAGAGGAGATGCTTAAAGCTGAAATTCTGTTGTAAAGCTATGGTGGTGATAGACTGTGATATATCAGAGTACCCATTGTAATTTCATGAAAGCATGGTGGGTGGAGCGTTCAACTTGTACTTGTGAGCTAAAGCACCTGTGCTGGAATAAGCAAATGCTGAAGCAGCTGTAATTTGAGGAGAAATTTGAACAGGGAGAAATGGAAGCGATGAGGACTCTTGCTCCAATCGGAAGGAGAAGACCTCTGTTCCTAGAGATACTCCCAGAGATAGTCTTAGAGATGAAGATGCTTTTTCTCCCAGGGAAGGAGGAGGGCCTCTATTCTTAGAAATGAAGATGCTCCCAGAGATGGGTGAAGAGAACTTTTGTTTTTGAACAGCTGAACCTTAAAATGGTACCCCAGTAGCTCAAGATTGGACCCTCGAAAGCAGTTGTGGGACAAGCTGTAAGTCGGGGGAAGGGACTCTCACATGCGAGCAGAGAACCAACCCGGGCAGCTGTCTCGTTATGATATTGAAGCCATGAGAGAACTTCTTGTGGAGATGTCTCCACAGCATGAGCAAGAGAGACTCCTCTCCCTAAATGAACTGAACAAGGTTATTATGGAAGTGGTAAATAGACTGAGCTTCTCAAGGGTTGTCTTTTTACAGTGGGAGAAGGGGGAAAGGTTAGGGGAGGAGAAGTGTTCTGCAGGTGTGGTATGATTTTTTTTTTCCTTCCTTTTAGGTCTGTTAGTAAACGTCTTTATATTCTTTTAAGTTTTGTGCCCGCTTTGCTTTCTCCTAATTCTTATCTCACAGAAAGTAAATAAGTGGTAATTTGAACAGAACCACTACAAGACCTTACTGTGGCCTTTTCAGTACTTAATAAGAAAGTGTGTAGCAATAGAACAAGGGCTAATGGTTTTGAATCAAGAGAGGGTAAATTTAGATGAGATACAAGTAGGATTTTTTTATGATGGGGGTGTTAAAACATTGGAGCCGTTTGCCCAGAGAGGCTGTAGATGACCCAGACCTGGAAACATTGAAGGTCAGGTTGGATGGGGCTCCATAACCCCAGCTTGTGGCAGGGGGTTGGACTAGATGACCTTTAAAGGTCCTTTCCACCTCAAAGTGTTCTGTGATTCTGTGGTTCCGTGATTTTGTATCATGTACATAGATTTGAGTAAAAATGCCTTTTTATTTTCCTCCCTTAATATTCATCTTGGTATCTAGATTTACAGTGTAGGCTTTGGCAGAAAAAAAAGGATCAGTGACACTTGAAGTGTTCCCTTGCATCAGCAGCATAAGTGGCTCTCTGAAACACAGCATCATCATATTCTTCTCTTGCTCATGCAATTTATGACTAACAATTTTCCTTTTCCTAAATCTTTCTGTGCTGTAAAGAAGCCGTTCACTAATGAGATACTTTTCTAAGACTTGGCAGTGCAATGCATTTACTCATAAGACTGCCATTTTTTTCTTCTTTTGTGCTTACCAGTTGGACAGTTTGTCCCAAGTAGAACAGCTTATTTCACCATTGCAAATCTAATCTGTGGATAATAAAGTGAAAAAATAAGGTTGCAGTTCGACAATAAAGAGTAGTTATAAAATTTTACCCTTTTTTATTGTATAAACCTAGAACAGGAAATGAAGTTATGAAACGAAGAATAATTTTTTTTTTTTCATTAGTGAAGTACTCTAAATTTGGTAGAATATGGCATATGTGACTTTATCAAGAGCAAATAATAAAACCTATCTTTTGTTGTGAATGGATATTATTTATGGGATTTAGGAGAGTACTTCTAACTCTTAACAGTCAAGGCCAGTACTAACCCTTTCATTTAGAAAAAACTTCCCTCAACCAAATTAAACAACGTCAGAAAAAAAATTTTGGAATGTGATCAAAAAATCTCCTTGGGACATTCATATAAAAGTCTTGCTGCTAATTAGAAATATCTGTAGTTACTTAGCAGAAATGCTTAATTATTACTGGCAAGAAAAGGTTTTGTATTAATTAATATTTACGATTTTTGACAGTGAAACCTGGTAGACAATTAGAAAGGTTGGAAGAACAAGAAGAATTCACCTATGAGTTGTCAGTTATCAGCTGCCAGATACTGTGATTATCCTGAAAATAAACACTTAATAAAGACTAAAAGTTAACATAATTTCCTCTTTTTCTAAAGAACAGGTGCCAGCCCCAGTGCAGTTAGGGAAGCACTTGCTGCACTTCTTTTGAGTTTTTTAAAGTTAATCTTCTTTCAGCTAAACTAGATCAGATATTGATTCTCAATTGATACGTTTCAAATTCAAATAGAGAATGAACATATATCCTATATAGTAATTCAGCTGAAGAGGCATTTAAAGCTAGAGAATTGATTAGCATTTGCTTGTTTCTGAATGATTGATTGTGAACTGCAGTTAAGTCTGCTTTTTCTGAAACACTCAGGTTTTATTCTGTATGATGTTAGGATTTGCATAATAATAATTGTGAGATAATGTTTTTTTTGCTGTGTCTTTATCAAACACATATACCATTGGCAAAACAAAGACTTTGTGTTTTGTCATGCTTACTGTTCTTAAAAGGGATGAGATTTGGTTCAGTTTCCTTGGCTTTTTTTTTTTTTTTTTTTAGAAACAGCTGTACTTAATGTGATTGCACATTAAAAGTGATTGCAAAGACCTGTGCTGGCATCAGGTCAAAAGTAAATAAGAAGCATGAGCTGAGGTTGAAGCTTGATGCTGCAACAGAGACTAGAATATGTCACTTGCTATTCATCTAAATCATAGTGAGTGAGCACTGAAGAATTTCTTGGGATGATCTCAGAAGTTAAGTTAGAAGTGGGTAAGGACAGCCAGTTAAAGAGCATAATAAATTATTGTCTGGTAGTCTTACAAAATATTGGGTTAGAAAACCCAAAACGTCTGCTTCAGTACTGATACTTTTACACATAATACAGCAAGAAGAAATATTTAGAGATGTGCTGCTCTCAGAGGGTTGATTCTGTTACAGTTCCAGTAAGTGGTGTCTGTTGGATTAACCTAAATGTGATATTTTTCATTGGCAGATAATTGTGATGATCAGTTGGTGTCTGCTTTGCCTCAGTCATCATTCAGTAGTTCATCAGAGCTGTCTAACAGTCACAGCCCTGGATTTGCAAGGCTTAATCGAAGAGAGGGTGAGTGAATTTTATTGGTCAGTTGTTAATTCTGGGTTGAAATGAAAACAGTTTAGATATCCAAGAGCATGTGTTATTGTTCCAAATAATTTTTGTCTGGTGTTTGTATACCAGCCATGAACGGCAGTGTAGTCTCAGCTCAAGGAGGTTATGAATCTCAACTTCCCACCCTACGGTAAGTTGTTGGACAACATGAGCACTCAGTGGCTGGAGCTGCTCTGTGGGCTTATTGAAAAGGGAATGTCCTAATCTGTTTTATTAACCTGGTGTGCAAATTTGTTAAGCATGAGCTTCTGTTTTGAATGAAATTGTGATATCAATGGAAAATATATATCCTGGAAGGATTTTCCTTAGTTTGAGTAATATATTAGAATTTTAAATAACACATGTATTTATAAATACATGTTATAAATAACACGTATCAAAAGTTAGCATCTTTATACTGGTCTTCCCTAAAAATGTATGCTTGACAACTTTTTCTATTTGGCTCTCTTCATGTGCTGTGAAGTTGTTTGTGCCGTGCTAAAATGCATTTTTTAGATTTATAATTTCCTTCACATTACCCTGTACTGTATGCACACATTAGAAATGCTTATAACCTTACATCTGGTGTCATTTGAACTCATGTAGACACAAACCAGCAGGTAGCCTAATTAGAAGATCGTGACTGTCTACCTTCTCATTCTGTGTACCTCAGGTTCACAGTACTCAACAGAGCACAGGTTTGAATGTCGTATTCTTATGTCATTGTTTAATAATATGACCAGATTGTTTGGCTGGATACCTTTTGGTTAATTCAGACATAATTTTATGGAATGATGTAGATGAGGTGACATGAAAATTTCTTCAGTCTTCAGGAAATTAATCTTAATAAAATCAGTTTTAACTTATATTTTATTCCTTATTTTTCAGTGAGAGTAGAGACTCAGTACTTGCTATGTAACCACGAATAGATTTTTCTACACTGAATTTGTATTTAACTCTTTTCTGTGGATTTCCCATGCAAAACCCATTTGTAGGTATATATACATGAAAGTTTTATTTGGATGGAAAAAAGCTAGTCATTGTACATATATGGTTATAAACAAAAACATTGAGCCACTCAAGAGATGATTGCTAAACCATACAGACCGTAAAAAAAATCTGCTACTAGGAAAATATGACTTGTGTGTCAGTGATTTTATGGAAGCAATGAAGACATCATCACAGTTTTAAAAGAAATTGTGTGATAACTGAATGCAGGTTTACCTTTAATATAGATAATTCTCTACTTTGAATAAAAACTCTTTTTTTGGCCAAAGTTACTGGTTGGGAGTGATTGTGACCTTCTAACATTCATTTCGGACAGGCAGATTGTGGTTCTAATTCAATAATATGCTTGGTTCTTAAAATGCCAAAGTTAGGGGAAATAAAATGCATTTTAGACAGGAAAAAGTTGAGTGTTTTTACACAGATTACACAGGAGTCAAAATGTTGTCATTCATCAATAAAGAAATAAACTAAATATGTAATATACACCTACACGGTTTCAGTTGGTAATGGAAAGTTAAAAAATAGCAGGAAATTTATCAGAAATGTGGGAAGTTGCACTGAAATAGTTCTTTAATCATGTTGATTTGTGTTTACTAAATTTATATTGAAAATCAGTAGGAAAAGTTAAAAGAATTGAGGAGAGAAAACTTTAGGCTAAAAAATAAAAGGAAAATATATACTTTACATGAAGACATAGTAAAAATGATAACAGCAGAGAATGATTAGTAAAACAGCTAACTGAGAATATGTTTCAACTCTCTTTCTGTAAAGTAAAAAGGTAATGTGGTTGAACTCCATTATAAAAAAAAAAAAATTTTCCAGTCCATTAACAGTTAGGGAAAGTGGTAACATCCAGGAATAACTCATTAAATGTTCTTCAGACTTTTAATTATTACTAGTTCATTGATTTCCTGAAGTTTTCAGATATTCAATACTCAAGCGAAGCTAGTGAATATTCTTGCTAACTGCTAAATTAGTTACTGTGACATCAGCTTTGCTGGATATAATGGAAAAGTAGATAGAAAAATTAAGTAACAAGAACTAAGTAAAAAACCCCAAACACTAATAGCAGTTAAATGTTTTTAATAGAGAAGTAAATTTTTTAAACCCCTGATTTAATTATTTGAGGTTAGCAGACATAAAAGGCAGGAATTTAATATAAGTAGAGTTTGACCTTTGGCCTAATGTTGTATGAATTTTTAATTTAAAATAATAGCACCATATCAATGCAGTCCAAATTAAATGTATTAAAATCTAGCTGGTGAACCTCAAAATGCATTTATCATTACTATATAAAGGTATTTTCACAGAAGTTCAAAGGAAACTCTAAGGCCAACTTTATTCAATACTTATGTTGATTATATAGAAGTAAGCACAAATCATTTGTCATGAAATGCGTAATGGCATGAAGATTGGTGACATAGTGAATAATCATGGCAAAGCAATTATGCAGAGATATGGTAATCAATGTACCTGGTGAAATAAACACTTTAACAGGATGAGTTATAAAGTATTTAGAGGAAAGAGTAGAGGTCATACTTATCAAATAGGAACTGTATTCTACAAAGCTGTGACTGAGATTAATCTGGGAATTGAGCTAAACTGGCAGTTCTCCTTAGCTTGCTCTCTAGCAACTAAAAAATGAAAACAAACCAAAAAAATAAAAAAACCATTAAGCTTGCGCCTAAGCAAACAGAAGAAAGAAGTTCTTACTCTTAATATAGCTTCATACTTTACCACTGAGGTGTTGTAAAATTCTGTATCCTGAAAGTCCAGTTGAAATTCTAGGCTGTTTTCCTATGCCAGTGGGAATAGGTGACACAAAAAATGTTCAGGGAAGGTCCTCCCTTTTTATGTATCTATCCGCATAAGAGTAAGTGAAACAAAAGGGAAAAAGAACAAAGGTAAAGTGCACTTTATCCTTAGAGGGTGAAATGAGGCATCCCAAAAGAAGGGAAAAAGCAGCCAGCATTCAGAGCATATCTGCCTGGGGTAGTGATAGGAATTTAAATACCAATACCAAACTCAGTCCGTCAAGGATGTGTTTCTGTCCACTCGTTGCCAATAATTTACATGATGAGTAGTCAGCTGTAGTCTGGAACTATGGAGGGTTTGCTCTGTCTGAAAATTCTTGATGTATTATCTCCCAGCCATGATCTGCGAAAGAGCTCTTTACCACATGGAGAGAAGGCTGTGTCATTGTTGAGCTCAGCATCTTCTGGTTTTGTCTGCAGTGGGCTGTCAAGCTGGTTGTACACCCACTCTAATTTACCATTCAATCCCATTGGAAAAGATACGTTAATTGCACTGTGAGTCATCATGCTATAAGCCTTTTTACCCAAGAATGCAGGCATTCTTTTGAATTAATGAACTTTTGAAACCTTGCAAGAAAAAAATTCAGAAGACAGTTGTTCTTCAAGAGTGAGCATACCATTGGAATAGCCTTAATATTTGGATAGCTAAATAAGCTGAATAAGAATTTGGCTGTGATTATCTTGACCCATATTCACGCACAATTAATTAATCAAAAATATGACAGAAGAAAATTGAATATAGAAGTTGTTAAATAGCCAAAAAAACCTGGCTTACAGCTTTCTCTTTCCCTGAAGTGGGAAGAAACCCATGTATTTTAATTATGCTGTCAGCTTACCCTGCCAGTTTTTCAAGAGCAGCCTGAAATTTTGAATGCGTTAACAGCTACCATGTCTATTTGTTTTATTTTTCCTCTGGTGTTTATAGGGAACTTCTTTGTTTTTTTCATTAACCTTTTCCATTACACTGAATGTCATACACTTTATCACATTCTTTTTGTTACAAAGAGTATTTAAAGGATAGTTATTCAATATGCTACTGTAAACTTCATTTTTTTTTTTATAAAACAGTATATTTTAATCACTTTTTGAGAACTCACACTAAGTAGGTCAAAATGGATAAATGAATTCGAGCAATCAGTAGTTAAAAAAACATCAAGCCAGCAGTTAAAGAAAATACCATTTCTTAGACAATAAGGTCTATTTTCATCATTTTTATAAGAAGCAGTTCAACCTTCATAATGTAATGCTAACAATTAAAATGGCAGACAAATTAGAAAATTTAATTGCAGCTAGGATTGTGTCACGAAAGGATAATTAGGAAGAGCTTACTTGCTCCATTTCAGTAGTATGCAAATAAAGTTCATTAAAGCTGATATTTTGCTCTAATAAAAGGAATAGGAAAAGGAAACTAGAGCAAAGAAGATCAAATCTGACAGTAATAATAATGTTTTTATAAATTAACAGCAAATCTAAGTTGAACTAACGTGATGACATATTTTTATGACTTACCTGTGTTTAATGTATGTATATGTGTTAGGAAAATGGCAGAAATAACAATCTAAATCTTTTGCTTTCAAACAAAAACCAATAAGCACTTCTACAGTGATTTCTGCAAAAAAACCGAAATTATGTACTGCTGTCCAGTGAAAGTCCAGGACCATTCAGTTTCTGAGGAAGAAATCAATTTGGTTTTGTTTGTTTGGGTTTTTTCTGTAGTTAATGCAGTAATTACGGCTTTCAGTGAGAACATTACCATGGATCTCTCAGCATATTAATGATGAATGTTTTTTAATGCCATTGTAGAGCTTCACTTTTTATGTAGAAAATGTTTTTAATATATGTTTTAAACACTTTAAAAAACTATATGGGCACATAGGAAAGTTGCATATGGCATTGCACATGCATATGTTGCATGTACAAAATTTTAAGAAATTCTCAGGAGTACACCAGCCTCATTAAAGGTAGAATTTGAAGCAGTATTATTGCATTAATGTCTAAATTTGAATTAATGCTATTTTTTGTTTTGCTATATCATCTCTTCATATGTGTATATGGTTTGATTCTGATTTGCAAAAGGTTAGAAACAAAGTGAGAAAGAAAGGAAGAAAGAGCAAGAGAGAAATAAAGAAGGAACTAAACTACTCTTAAGCAGAGTGAGTAAATGGGATCAAAGATTCACTAATATTTTAAATATTTACAGCCCACTGTGCCTTCATGAACATTTATGAGGAGTTAGGAATATTTGTACAGTTATTTCAAGAAACCTAATTCCAGTCTTGTCATCAAAATTCATTCAAGCATAACAAAGCATAACAAAAGGTTTCAACCCTCTATTTCATGTGTTTCATCATTGGAATAGCAAAATCCATGATGAAATACCCAGAAGTAGTAAAAAAAATGGTAATAAGGGTACATTATTGTTGAAATTGTTTGTGACTGTTTTCCTACTTGAAATATAGCTATGGGGATAGAAAAAATAAGAAAAATCTTTTTGCAAAAAATCATGTTGAACTACAGTACTCAAATACCCTACACACAACCTTGAACAGGCTTGAGAGCAAGATCAAATAAAAATTTACTTCAAAAATAAAATTTGCTACAACCCATCTCTACTACCTTTTTTTTTAAAGTTAGTATAATAAAAATAGAAATCTGGATTTAGCAATTTTGTTATTCTGGGTTTAGATAGTTTTAAATAATATATTTTTGAAATCTTAGATAAAGGCTGAATTTTATCCAAAATGTGAATCATCATGATATTATTTAGAGAGTCAAAATAGAATTTGACGCCCAGGACTGTTTTTCAGTAACAAAATATTTAAGATCATGCCTCCTTTAATGTTTTGATGGATGGAAAAATAGATCATATGTGATAATGCATCTGTGTTACTTCATTTTTCTCTTGTATGTTTGAGGCAGGGGTAAAGGAGCTTAAATTCTTTTTTGCTGAAAAATGAAAAGCACTTAAAAGCACTCACCAATTGCTAGATTGGACAAAACCAGATTTTGGAAAATTTCCTAAATTAAAAAAGTACAAAATTTTCTGTGTTGTGTAATAATGACTAATTTCAGCTGTAGTGCAAAATAAGTTTGAATGTCATAAATTCCAATTTTGAGACAATTATGAAATTTTTAGTTCTAAAGGAGAATAATATAAAAATACAGAACATTCTTCCTGCCACACCCCTGCAAAAAGTTCTGAGACTTTACTTATACAAAGGGTCTTTCTCTTGACATCTCATTTATAGTAGTTTTCCTTAGCCTCTTAAGGACCAACTTTCTGGCATAGAAGATACGATTTTTTTTTCCTTTTTATCATCCTGCTCATAATGTGATGTTAGTGCCATACCAGATTGGCTGAATGGAGAACTCAGGATCCCTAGACTAAATTAATCGCAAGGCTTTACAAAATGATGTTATTCTGATGAATATCCGAGCCACTATTTCTCTCAGTGTCATATAGGCAGATAATTCATATAAATATTGTCATAATCATTATAGAATTATGTTAAATTTATATATTACATTCTAATCTACATCTTTAGGTACCTCAGAGATACAGAAAATCATGAACTTAGCCTCTGCAGATAAGAGATAAGAGCTGAAAGTACATCAGGCACTCTTGAAACATGTCTTTAGAAAGCATCACTCACCATATTTAGTTGACTAATATATAAAGTAGAATTGCTGGCAAAAAGTGGCTTTGACTTGTCTCTGTCTCAGTTTTTTGATTTCTATCCATCAATAGGATTTTATTTTAAAGGATAGATGTAATAATAAAGATTAAGTGAAATACTCAGCTTTATTAGATAATCACATTATGTATGCAAAATGCATTTTTGTGTACATAACACCATTTTCATTTGTAATTTTAAACTTTCTGCCAAAAACTGCTCCTGCTCTGGGCTTTTGAAGTGAAAGGAGATGTTTTGAATGAATTTCACTGCTCTTGGGGCCAGATGAAAAACAGTGGTCTTTGTCTAGAAGTCTTATATCCCTTTTTATTTCTTCCAAAAAAGGAATAATTTATATTCTAGAAGAATAATTTTCAGTTACCACCTGTTGCATATAGAGAGTTAGAGAAATTAGTGCTAGGTCATGAAAATTCGTGTAAAATAAAGCCAGTATATACTTGTTCCTCTATTTTCTTCAGATTTTCACTGAACAATGAAATTTATCCATCATTCTTCAATAAATTTTTACTCCTGCAGTACTTTGACTGATAACCAGAGAGGTTGTAACAAATTATTTTGATGCAGATAATTGAACAAGGGTGTAACAAAGGTTTGAGCTCTACAGAGAAGAATATAACAGCGCACTAACATCCTTGTCCATGTTGGAATTTTCCAGTCATTGCTGCTGGTATAAATACCACACAAAACTACAATGGTGAATCTTTGGCCATATGAACTTGCAAGACAACTTTGTGTACTTGACTTTAAGATTTCCTTCGCTCTCAAGGGACTTGTTTCCATAACTCCTCCCAATGGCCTAAAGCAGTAGAAAAACGTCAAATAACTACAGCAGCAGGATTTTGCTGTACAAATAGGAATGATAATGTACTTTTAGTTTGATTTTTATTTTAATTCGTGTCATGATGATTGACTGTGGGGTAGAGTGAGCAGAATTGATTTGGATGAAATCAGTAGAAATTTTTATAAATATTTTTAAGTCCTTTATGGAAGTGCCCTTTTTTGGAGACTTTTTTGTCTGCCTCTTCATTTCCTTTGTCATTATTTTTTAAAACTAAGAATTCTTTTGTAAGTTTATTAACACAAACTTCAGTTCATACATTAATGCCATTGAAGAATCAATAGATTATAATACATCTTAAAAATAATTTTTTTTGCAGGATCAAAGGTATTTCTATTTGTAATTTTCTACAGCTAAATAATTAATGAATTCTATAAATAATTCATAAACCATTTATTAACATCTCCTGTGGATGTTCCAAAAAGCCTTCATCTGTGGGTTTTAAAATTCCCATGAATATGGCATGCCAGGTGCTTTGTATGATGTTCTACGTTTCTTCAGTTTTAAATATTAGGGACCCAAATTACAGTGTCATGAAGATTCTAGAATTGAAATAATTTCTTTACTGTTCTTTCTGTTGTTGTGGTCTCTTCCTAGTGTCACATTGGTAATTGTAGATTATAGCTTATAAACCATGTTAATCAAGTGAAAAGGTCATCAGTAAATTAAGCTGGTCAGTCTTCAGTACCTTGGGGTATAAAAGATCATCTTCCTTTATATAGTATGTGGGCTTATCTAGATTACCAGCACTACAGCTGTTTTGTTTGTCTTAAGAATAAGAACATTACATTTGGTGTTGTTCTTGGCGAGTTGTTTTTGGGGTTGTTGTTTTGTTTTTGGAGGTGTGTGTAGGTTTTGGGGGTAGAAGGTTCTCCATTTTATACAGTTATTTATTCTACGTATTAGTGTGGCTTTCATTCTGTGTTTGAGAAATGAAATGCGATTGTGCATTAGACTCATTGTGACTGTGTCAAGAAAGAAAATGAGGGGTACTCTATTTAAATTTATGCACGTCTCAGTTCAGACTTTTTGTAAGAGGTGCTTTGGGTGTTTTATTTTCCAGTGCCTTAACAGGCTAGAATTGCAGGTATGCAGCAATAGCCATTGCAAAAGTCAAATCTGCAAACACTCTGAGGTTAGAAACTGAGTGTTTGTAATGAATTTATCAAACTTTCTGTCTGAGGTATTCTCTAATCCTTCAGTAGACAACTAGCTTGAGTAAAAATGGTGCTGCTATCAGACATACCTGTGTATCAATTCACGCTAAGGTTGCTGTCTGCCTGAAGCATGCGTGGATTGCAGGATGTCTCACTAACAGATTATTCCCTGTACCATTTGCATGACAACATAAAGAGGTAATTGATAAATGGTATGACCTGCAAAGGAAAAAAAAAAAAAAAAAATTACATTTTGCAATTCATGGTAATTCTACAGTGCTATGAATATATTTCACAAAATCATTGCCACAAGGCTAATTTCCCTGTATTGAGACAGAAAGATAAGCAAAGAGAAATGTAACCCCAAATAATCCTGTTTGAGGAAGTAGGTTGAAAGGAAAAACCAAAATAAAAATCCAAAGTAAAATCCAAATTACAAAATTGTTGCCTACGTTAAAAAATGTGCCTCAGGACAGGTAATTCATTGCGTTCAAAACTAATTATTACTTCTGAAAATATAATGAACCTGAAAGTTCAGTAGGGATCTTCAAGACTTCGGAAGATTTTAAACCCTAAACAGAATTTTGAGTCCATTACCCAGGAATTTTGTGCAAAATAATTATTAAAAAAAAGCCATGAGAAACTAAATCTCCAGGAAAATAAGAAAGACTTAGTTAAGATCATTTGCATCTGTCCTATGCTTGTATTTTACTGCAGGGTTCAATTTTTTAAAAAAGTACTTTGGAGGCTGAAAAAACATGTTTTTCTCAATAGGGGCCAAGAATTGTGAGTAACACAATAGGAGAAATATTGTCCCCATTTTATCATCATTTATTTTTTGTTGATAAGTTGAAATGATCTCTGTTAAATTTTCTCAAATGTAACAAAATAGATATATTACTGAATATCCTGTATGAGCAGGATACTACATGTGTAGCTAATACAGTTTTGAAATGCAGATGGGGTTTTAAGTACATAATTACTGTCTTTGATCAGGCATTGATTTAAAAATATCCACAACTGAGCTCTCCAGTGTTGCCAGCTGCAAGAAGAGAAACACAAAGGTGGGAATTTTAACACAGACACAATACAGAACGCTTTGTGCTTTTAGCATTATTTCAGATGATAGCTGTTTATTTCAGTAATGCTGTGAAATAAAATTGAAAATTCTGAATTTTTAAAAGGGAATATTAGAATAATTGTAATAATTGAATAATAATATTAAGAAAATCTATAAATAGATTCCATCAAAAATCTTTTCAGCATTATAGTTTACTTGTTTTGTGATTGATGAGTAGAAGTTGTGTTCATTATTTTTAGACATAAAGCAGCTGAAGTCTTCCTTTAATATTAGATCCTTGAGCTATAGAAAGATGAATGTCTTTCTGATGGGAAATCAAAAGTGTCTATTGATTCCAAAGCATCAGTTGTCAAAAACACACTGGCAGGAGCTCACTGATAAATCAGTTTTCAGACAGCCTTGATATTTTGACTTCTAACATTTTAAAAGGGATTAAGCTGTCTCATGTTGAAGTGCACCTGGTTTCTAAATATAGAATGAAGGGATGTAGTGGGATCTTCACTTTTGCTGTTGTGGAGAGGGATAATAGATTTACATCTGGCAAGCAGAACCTTTTGTTCGCAGTTATTGTATGTCTTTAATTCTGAAATAGGATGTCTGCAGTTTAAGGGCATTTATAAAATCACTAATGTGTTTTATTAATCTCAAAAATAAACAAACCAAAAAGAATAGAGCACAAAATGTTAACTGTAGCCAAAGATGTATTAATCTTGAATTCAGGAGCCTAAATATTGTAGAAGTACCTTAAATCAAACAAGATCAGGGCTGGTTTGGCATGAGAAAGAACTGGAAAAATACATCTATTTTTTTTAAATAATTTTGATTTCTCTCCTTTTATTCCAGCTCATTTTGCACAAAAGGTTTTTAGTAAGATATTCAGTGGACCATTCTCATGTCTTTCAATGTATCTTTACAATATTTATATGCAAAGGCTTCAAGAGATATTTCAAATATGTTTTGATTAATAAACCATGAGAGTTTAAATAGATATTTAACTTCATTCATTGTAAGAATTCTGGACAATGCATGCAATTTTGTTTTGTTCATTCCTTATTTATGGTATTGTTTTATCTCTTTAGATCTTCCACGTGTTGTCACAAATAATCACCTTGTTAACTGAATATCCTTTTGGCTTTTTTTTTAATATTACATGTGTGACTCATTGCATTGATAAATAGAGTATTGCATTCTGAAGTGAACACTAGTTTGCAAAAGAGACCCCTCTTCCGTTTTAGAAATAATTGCTCCTGAATGTATCTGGTACTAGAAAAGATCTTCAATTTCCTTCAAAAGTGAATGCTTTACAGTTTTTCAAGATACAGTTATTAGAGGTATTCTGAATACTAAAATGTAAGTATTCTGACTGTTTTGCAAAGTTTAACCCATCCACAGCTGTATACATTTGCATTTTGCTAAGAAGCAAATATTCAGTAGAAAAAGAGTAAAAGCTCTTTGATCATTAACTATGTGTGCTTCATACCTAATCTAAAATACAATAAGCCAGAACAGAGTTTAGTTTTGCTATTTATTTTTAATGATGAATCAGGATTCTTTTATTTTAAAGGAATAGTTCAATAGGTTTTTTTTCTGTGTGCTTCTGCTTTTTGCACTTACCATCTAGCTCTGTGGACATACTTAGGTATAAGGTCTTTCTCATATATTGAAAAATAGGTTTTTTTACTTACCAAGGCTTCATTCTCTATTACCTTTTTCACACCCTCTAATAGCAATAATAATTTTAAAATACATTTTGTAGGGAAGTCAGTGTATAATAAGTAATATCTGTATATACTCACAGGACTAGATTCTAATTTGATGCAGAAGGCCAGCTGTCTACATTTAGCAAAAAGTCGACCTTGAAATTGGTAAGCTTAGAAGAGTAGTCATGAAAGAGCAGTTCAGGCAAAAATGAAACGATCCATTGAAATCATAGATTTCACAAGTCATTACATTGTTAACTGTGTTTCCTCAAGGGATTGTTTTGCGTTTTGGATAACTAAGAAACCTTGATTATTTTTCTAGCCTGCAGAAATATGGAAAAGCTTTTATCATTTAATCTTTTTCAAAATGCAAGTGCTAGAGACATAAGTATATATACGTACTAAAAAAAAAAAAAAGTAATTTCAGCTTATTTCCTGATTAAAAAAGCAAAAGAAAACAAAGAAAAAAACCCCACCTCGCCTTCTGTTTATAACTGCAACAAAGAATCTCTTATTTTTGTTGGTATATGAGTATTTGTCACATAAAATTAATAATGTGATCATAATTGGGTCCTTAAAGTTTTCTGATATGTTTACATGGAAACAAAGATTGACATAATCAGACTGTTACAGGGAGAGATGCTAACGGAGCCATACTTGTGTGTAGGATTCTTCACACTCAAATGAGAAAGCAAAAAACCCACCACAGCTTTGTTCTCATTTCTTAAGAGCATGCAAGATATTTTTTTCTCTCACAAATCCAGAACAGTTTTCCGTGTTCATGTTTCCCAGAATTCTTAAAAACTTGTTTCCAGATTCATCTGTGACTGATCCATGTCTCTCACTGTAGTCTCAAAGACAGTATTTTCAGCTAAAGTAAAATTTTGTGAGCCACTATTAAGCTGTTCTCCCTCAGGTGTTCATCATTTTCTGGGACTGAGGGTTGCAGAGAAAACAGGAAAAAATTTGGTAAAATTGAGACCGAACTGGGATTTCTGTCATACAAAACTATAACACCAGGAATGTCAGTATGAATACTGCTGTACTGTTTGACCTAGTGCCAGGATGTGAAGCAGCTGGAGCCTCATCCTGGGAGGGCATACATAATAACAAACAAGAAGGTTTTTCTAAATGCCAAAATTTTGCTTGAGAGAAACCATATTCCCAGTACAGTTTTGGGCTGTATTCCATCTGCAGTAGCTCTCAAGTCTTTTCATGAGCCTTTTACACTCATTTCCCTAACCTTTACACAATTTCTAAGATCAGAAGAGATAAAGACACAATTATTTTTGTGGCTTAGTGCTTTCTGAGGTAGTTTTGGCTTATGTGGTTGCAAATGTCCTTCTGGCCTTTCGTCCCAGTTCCAGACTGCCTGGACTCAATTTCACAGTTGAACTACCAGACATTCAGACCACATATGAAGGCAGTGCTCCTGGCTGACTGTCACAGGTAAGACCTGATCTTACAGATACCGGATATCCCATATAACATGAAAATAGTTATCAGAATACATTTTCCACCTCAAAATTCCTATGGAAATTGAATGTTACCTGCAACTGATTCATGTTTTGGTACCAATAAGCCTTTGACTTCTCACTGAATCAAGAACAAATAGTATCTTAGTAATCTCATCCATGTAAAAAAGTTGACTACTGACAATATACTCCATTTGTTCAACATGTTTGACCTTGTTTTTTATTTATCTCACACCATCCATATTTATAGGGGGGAAAAAAACAAACAGAAAAAAACCAAAACAAAACAATACAACCCTCCAAAAAACCAAACAAACAAAAACAAACCCCAAACCAACAGTCAGAGAATGTGTTCTTTCCAATATCACAGTTTATTTTTTCTGAGTGTCATTCATTACCATTCCCTTTTTCAGCCTATTTAATAATTTCTTCCTATACTCACACATTCAGTATTTATGATGAATCTGGTGCAGTTATTTTAAACTGCTCTAAGTGAAGTCCACTTAAAGTCACAGCATTCTTTGTACCAATCTATACTTCTCATTTTTGATCAAATTCTTGTCTTCCCATATTTAATGTTCTGGCTTCTCATCACCTAAAGAAAGCAGAGGGAAATGAACTGCAAAATAAATTTCCTAATTCCATTTCTGGTACCTGGTGTTAGCTCATAAATCTCAGCGCCACCAGTACTTCAGTGGAGTAATGCAGGCAGACCTTTCAGAGTTAACTAATAACCTAATAATATCTTGATTATGTTTCTGCTTTATCTATCAGCCAAATGTAGTGGTTGATAAGAAAAGGGGATTAAAAAAAAAGCATATTCTTGGCACATACTCATCACCTAATAACAAACAAACTCCTTATATGAATCTTAGAATTGCTAAAGGCATTTCTCAGATAAGAAAAAACAAAACCAAATATAAAGAGAAAATAAGCCTGAAAGACTCAAGTTTTCAGTCAACTTGTAAGTCTGACAGAATTTGAAATACCTGGAAATAATGGATAACCTTAATAATAAACCATACTACCAAGATTTCCTATAATGTAATTCTTCCTATGGTTTTTACAGATCAGTGGATTTGAAATCCAGATCTATATCTTTTCAATTTCATGTAACTTAATAAGGGAGGAAGAACATGTAGCTCTTGGCAAGCTATGGTTGGGCAATCAACATTCAGAGCTGACATCTAGCTGTGAAAGGCTCCCATAATATGATCAGCTGAGGGCAGGTTTGAGACTGATTTGTGGCCCATTCTGAGCCCTTTTGTATAGTATCCTATTCAGTAAAATACAACATATTTGTTAATGCTTAATTACTAAAGGAATAGGAGCTGAAAGTGGAATTTTAGCTATCTGATCTCTTACTTCTCTGGTAGCTCATATAGTAGATTGTCAGGTACCGAGTAAGAAAAAAAAAAAAAAAGCGACATAATATTTGTGGGGGTTTTTTGTTGTTGGGTTTTTTCCTAGAGACTGTACTTTGACCTCTGAACTACCAATACTTTGTTACCTAAGAGTAGATATTTACTTTCTGGTAAGAGTATAATGTCTTTTTAGGGAGCATCATATATTTTTATATTGGATTTAATCATTTTAAAATTACACAAATTCATTCTGTGCTAGTGTACTTTAAAAAAGTATTCCATTTAATTTCCTCCCTTTCACCCTGTAAGTCTGTGATACTGTGGATCTACCCTGTAACAATGTTGGGGAATAGAACATTCTTGGTTGTCTTATTTTTTAAGTAGTTACATGTTAGTAGCTCTCCAAAAATCCTGATTAACTTTCAGAAGAAAAGCTCCTCTATGACACTTTAAAGTGCAAAACACATAAAAATTTTACAGCTAGAAGAACTTGGGCAACCTGGTGTTGTGTGTTGTTTTGTGACTGCCTGTAGTAGGTGGAAGATGAGAGATGTGGGATAAAATTTATCTGATGACAAAAAAGAGAAAGCTTATTACACTGCTTTCCAAAAAAATACCTTTGTGAAAAATTTGACTTTTTTAACATCCTATTTTAATCTAACATCTGCTGCATTACTATAGCATTCTGGTCTTGACTAGGAGAGCAGGTTTATTTCTGTTCAAAATTGCCTTTTTACTGAGAACTCCAGTTAAATTTAATTTTCAGAATTAAGATCATGTTGACCTTCCTATCCAAATTTTATGTGCTATATCTGCATTACTTTTCATTTGTTGGCATAATTTTTGAAGCGTCATAGGCTTTTTGTGAGATTTTGGCTTTTATTTTGGTCTTTTCTTAAGACATGAGACTGGTTTAGACTTGGTAGACAGAATATAACCTTTTCAACAAACTGCAGTATTTGACAGTTTCTACACTCAGTCAACATCATTATTATTGCACAACTGTAAGACTAACATTCTGGCAAAAGCAATTGGAAATTATTTCCTGTTGTTTAGCTTGTGATTTTGTTGTAGCCCAGTAAAAAAGGAGACAGCTAACACAAAAAAAGTTATTTCTTTCTACAAATGATAACAACAACAAAATAAGATTCAAATACAAATGAATAATTAATGAACTATTCAGCTTTAACTATTAATTAAGTTTCACTACCATCTACTTATTTAATACCAAAGATCAATATTCTCTAAATACTAGTTTTCAATGTGAAGAAATCTTTACTGTACTACATCGTCATTCCCCTGTGTAAGTAGATAAAATTTCTCATAAGGACCAAAACTTGCAAAACCAAGAAAATTAAGTCTTATCATGTGGGCAGAAGTATAATATACATAACATCTCAGTTATGAGTTTAAAGCTCTAAATCCACATCTCTTAAGAGGCAGAGAGCGAGTTTTTATTCTTTGGGCAGTTTTTAGTCAATTTGGCTTCAATCCTTGACTAAATCTCTTTGGACTATCCAGGAGTAAGTAGAAGTGAGTTCTTGAATTCCTAAATCCATTTGCAATCCAGTTAGTAATGTACAATTTTTAGCCACCTTAGATTGCTATATCAAACAAGTAGTATGCTTTTACTATTTGAGGGACATTAAGGGATCTCTGTGTGTGTATATATGATTATCTGATGGATACGGTCAGCTTCTCTTTTTCTAGTACACATATATACACACACACACACATATATATATGATATATTTATGTATAACGTATGTCTATATATAATGTGTATATATATACACATCTGTGATGTTTATCATCATAATCTACTTCTAAAGATCTTTTAAAAGTAGAGAGCTAAAACTTCAATTCAAAGCAGTCTACAGTTCCTTAACACATTACACATAAAAAAAAAAAAAAAAAAACAACCAAAAGAGAGAGAGAATAATACAATTTTTTGTTGAATATCAATCTAGCAAATCTTGGATATCTTATGATCCAGGATAATGTTTCAGTATATAGATTTAGTTAAACTGGTATATGAACGTTTTTGCATAAAGAACAGTACCACAACAATAACACTGTTAGACATTAGCTTGCAGTTTGGAATACATAATTACATAAATATAGATTTAAATAAGAGACAAATATTGTCTGGTCGCATTCTACTAATATCTATATTTTGCCTTTTACTGTGTCCTAAAGGAGTTTTTATTTTATTAAGTAACATTTTATTTAACTGTGTGTTGCAAGAAGTTGAAAATAATTGGCAAATAAGTGATTTTATACCTAAAAATACAATAATTTGATTAATAATTCCTGATATCAGATGAACTTACAGTTCATCAGGATGATGCTAAAGGATGTTCAGTTCACAAAATGAATTCCTAAGGGCAAGAAAAGACAGTATAACCATTAATAAGTTGTCCTGGATGGCATGAAGTTGTGTTTTGACTGTTACTTAAATCCTCTGCAATATTTTAAGTAATATAATACTTACGAAGAAAAAAATAAAGTTGGATCATGGTAGCCTGCGGAAGTTGCACTGTTCAGTGTATCAAGGTTTTTAACAGTAATATTACTTTTCTGAAAGCTATAGAAACTTTTCTACACAACCACTACTATGATTTATTTATTATGACATATATTATTGTTATATAGTATTATTACTGGTCTGATTCCAGTGGCTCTGCTGTCTGTAATGGCTGTCATTAAAAGTAAGAAGCTGTGATGATCTGAAAAGAAGGGGTTAGAATACGCAGAAATACACCATTTTTAGTCTGAGAAGAGTTTTTAAGTTAAACATGATTTTATAAATAATACAGCTTAGTTCTGCATTAGTTATACACCAGTTGTTTTAAAACTGATGCAAATAAAAAATCCCTGAATTACTCATTTGGCTGTTGAGGTTGGCTGATTTAGTTTCATAAACATTATAATGCTATTCTTGAACATCACAAATGAGGACTAATATTATTATAATACTCTGTAAAAAAAGATCCAGAATGCTGAAAAATGAAGCTTTCTCCAGGGACAAAACTTAAGTGAATGGAACTGCAGTTTTTCTTCATTATTAGGTACCTCAATTAATAAGTGTTGTCCTCCAATACTGTATGAAACAATAATAAAGCTCAGTTATTTATAGTGTACCTCCTACAATTTAAATATTTAACCAACAAAGATGTTTTCTTCTGACAGTCAAACCAGATGTGATTATATTTCTTGATCATGAAATTCCATTAGTCTGGCTCAATTCCATTTTCTCTCTGTTATTTTTCTAGTCATCATTATTATACTCTCAGGCTTTATGCCAACAAATCTGAGTCAGGAGTCAATGCTGTGCAAAATGTTGAAACCTCAAACTTAAAATATTCAAACCTCTTCGTATTTGTGAGTGCTTCTTTCTAAATTATGTGGGGAAATAATGATGTCATAATCCGTGAATTCTGAAAAACACAGATATTACACAAATACACAAAACCAAAAATTGACTTGAAGATGAGCAGTGTATAGTTTTTGTTTTTTTTTTTCTTTAGTTCTTTTTATAAGAATAGGAATCTTAAACCATGGAAGGTAAATGATTGGTCGAATCTCGACTTTGTGAAAACTTCATAATAAATTTCTCCAGCAAAATTTTAGCATTCAGGTCAATATGAAAAATATTATTGGAAACTAAATACAGGAGAGTTATACTAACTTCCCAGCTGAGGATCTGGTATAGTGTGTCATCTATAGATACCAATTAGTAAAGTGGTAAGTGTCATGTGACGTGTATTTCTAAGTGAACAGAATGCTGGGAGTCATGACTAGAGCACCAAATTAGGGAAATACTGTATACATAGGGGATATTGCATGTTCCAGTTTTACCTCATCCTTTTATGTTCTTGTCAGGTCAAGTTGCTCACAAGTGTACAGCAGTGTGACTGCGCATGTACATGCATACTGTGACACTTGCACCTTACACAAAGTCAAACTGTAATCAGACTAGACAATTCTGTTGACTTACAGAGTATCTGTCATTCTATTGCAGAATATTCATATTCTTGTGCACATAATCACAAACAGACTTAAAGGACCAGAAGACTGATACTGCACATGTTTTCTTGAAAAATCATGTTTTCTTTGTGCAGGGCCATAACCAGATGGAGCTGGCCAGTGTCTCCCTGATGCCAGCTGTAGTAATTTACACTGATAATAATGGAAATAAAATAGAGCTTTTCTGTCTTAAATATGTATACTTAGAGTATTTTTGCTTGGAAACTGCGGGTGTCCATATTTTTTCTGTTTGCTTTGCTATACTGAAGGCATCGTGTTTACTGAAACAGGTGCCAAAGTCAGTGAATCAGCATTTTGAAGGCTGAAATAGAATTTGCTGAAGTACCACCATCAGAAAGTGGATTATTGAGGATTGAGATTAAAGTAGTGATAAAAATGAAAGGTACAAACATGTTCATCTGCTCAAAGGTACTGTCCTGCTCATTTTGTTGTAAAGTATACATACATATCACTCTGATAAGTTAAACTGGAGATGATACATCTAGTTACATATTATAACTGGTTGATAAATATCAGAGGGGTTTAAGATTTAGTTTGATTGTATTTTGAACTTGCTGATCCTTTTACAGTTCATTGATACTGCTGTTCAACACTCTTCCAATTAGTAGGCAAATCCTCAAGGAAAATGCAATATCTGAAATACTCATCTACCAGGTTTGATTTTTTTTTTTTTTTGCAGTGCATTTTAGGAAAAAAATAGTTATTCCATACCTGTGTCAATCTGTTCTTAATAAATGTCACTATTTCCTGTTAAAATGCCAGTGGTGGATTTATATTTGAGGAGACAGGAACACAAATCATAAATGAATGATTGTATCAGAAAAATATGATTTAGATACACATATTTTGTATGTTTTGGTGTAATTCACATCACTGGAGATTGCAGCTGGTGTTAGGAAATTTAATTTAATTACCCTGGGAAACCTCATCAGAATGCTGTCATAGTAGCAAATGTTTAAAATACTTACAGTCTTCTTGCATCACATATATGAATGTCAACTCATCAATGCAAAATATTTTAAGCTTGATTTCTTTTTCTTTGAATTCTGTGGCCATAGTCAATAAAATACTGGGATGGCACGCTAGCTTGAAGTGAATGGGAGTAAATGCTAAAGAACCAGGATAATTTGGTTTCAGACTTTGGGTTTGCCTGGTTGTTACACACTGGAATGAATGAAAGCAAAACAACCAAGAAAGAAAGAAGAATACTAAAATGTCTAGAAGTGAGTGAATTGCAGATGTTCAACTGTAAAAAATCTTTCGCAATATAAAAATATTTTTGGCCATGAAAACTATGGCTAATTATCACTTCTAGCTTAAAATTGCAAGACAGGAATGTAACATGTTGGGCAAGACTGCTGAGCAAGGAAAACAAATATAGGTGGCTCAGTGAAAGCAGCTGCTAAGTAAACAACATGACAAAATTTAGTAGGTTGAAAGAAGTTGTGTAACTTTATAAAACTGCAATGAACAGTGTATTTGAGCTACCTATGTTATTTTTTTGTTTCACTGTAACAAATATTTATACAATAAATACATATTTTCCATTTCCACTCCTGGTAGTTTGTATTTCGTGACATAATGATGTATATACAAATAGAAATTACATCAATACAGAAATTCAAATGAGAATGCTGCTTAAACTCAGTGGTGTAGCGAAAGATGGTGGCAATCAAATTTCTTTATTTTTGTTTTCCCCATGAAACTTTCTGTGAACAAAGTAAGTTCCTCAGGAAAATTTACAATGATGAGATATAAGTGATCCTCACTTCACTGATGGAGAAAAAGAGAGAGAAGTTTAAATATTGAAAGTAGTGAACCACACTTCACACAGAGCAGGATTTTCTAATAGAGCATCCTAAACCTGGATAGTCTAGAGACAATAAGAGAACAGCACTATTGCAAGAATACACTCTCCCAAGAAGGATACAATCTCCCAAATTAAGTCCTGTTTTACTTTAGTCTTGGATTTTTGTCAGAGTATGTGCCAAAAAGGGGTACAACTGCTATGTGAAATTCCTAGTTCATAGTAAGGGAGATAGTTTGCTTAGCATCAAGTAAAAGTGGATGGTAATAGCCAAGAATGATGTAAATCTTGCAACGAACTGGCATATTTCCAAAACATTTTTTTCCTAAGAAACATTGTGAAGAACAAGAGCTTTTCTTCAGCACAAATCTCTTAGAATGACATTTATTTAATACCTGTCTCCTGCTGGAGGAAGAAAAAAAACACCTTTTTAGTACAGTGCAGAAGTGGCTCAGATTATATCCTACACAATTACAGCTTCATTACCTATATAAAAGTTTTTTAGTCAAACCTGGGCTTTCCAGTGCACACAGAAGATGTTGCCTGCTGTAGGGCATTGGTTCCTAGCACTGTGTGGTATGCTGGTGATGAAAAATCAGAGCAAAAAGTAGTGGCTTTGATAGGTCTTTGAAACACTGTCAGTATGTTTTCCTTTTGATAAACTATGTCAGTTTATCAAAATATCTCCCTTGATATATTTACATATGATTAATTGAGGAGAAATGTCTTCTGAGCTTTCTGAAGAAAAGTAAAATGGGATTCACTGACTCATTCCCCTAATTTACTGTTAATGCAGAAGGGGGGTGAAATAAACTTACCTACCATCTTCTGTTTGAATGATGAAAGGTAGATCAAACTTTGTCACTATTAATACCATTTCTTAGTGCCTTTGTGTTGCACTGATTCAAATTCAAGATGCCTCTGAAACTCCTCTTGACATAGTAACTACTACGCGTCACAAATTATTATTAAAACATAGTATTAATTTTTTAGTACCTGTCAGAATTTGGAAATTTAAGTTCCTTAAATATTAAATATTCTGACAGTTGAAAAAATAAATGCAATTGGTCTTTCTCTTCTAAGATCGTACATGTTTTCATTATTGATATTCAGTTTCAGAATATCTTAAAATAAAGTTAGACCTTCCTATAAAATTAAACTTTTTCTACCTTTGAGGCCGCTGAACTGGTTGCTACACCGACCTCCCTTAGAAAGTTCTATCTGACTGAAGCATTTATATAGCTCTTTTTATGTTCCACCTCAAAAGTTGATGAATTTTCTTTTTAGTAGTTCTGATTTCCATTGACAAAGCTCTGCATGCCACCTGTGAAATACTCCTCAGAAAACTTAACTTCTCTACATGGATAAGCCAAAACATGCTTGTTATGTCTATCATTTCTCAGAAAATTACTCAGATAAATTAATCTCATTCTTCAGATATTAAGAGGCAAGACTTCTTCATTCATTTTTTGACAGCAAGAGTAACTTACAGGTTTCAGAATCAGATGCTGTTTATGGGACTTTTCAGTCTGTATTCAAACAGTACATCTCATGATACATTCCTGTGACTGAGAAGTTCTGGTATCAGGCCCTCAAAAATGCCTCTTAGTTGTTCTCTCACAGTATTTTCGGAAACCTGGCCAAGAGCTTCCCTAATAATCCAGAAAATGATGGCTTATATGTTCAGAATGAAGGGTTGGTACTGAAGACCTTCAGAGTTTATATAGTGCAACAAATTTGGTTTTGTTGTAATATGTGGAGATAAGTATTGTTTTCCAAGAAGACAAAACAATTCAGAAACGTTCTTTGAAGGGGAAATCTTGTTTTGGATTCCCTGAAATATCTCCAAGATTCCATTGTTTCTCTACTTTCTGTTTTTTTTTTTTCAGTATTGGACTTAACCTCTGTCAGTTTGTAAAGTAAGAAGACAAGACCAGAAAATAGCTAAGAAGCTATACATGAAGTTGTGTTATGTAAGAGTATTTCTTAGTTTTCATCAGTTCATCTTAGTACTTCAGACAGCTTCAGCTAATACTTGTTTTTTTATATACAACTAACATTATTTAACCGTACTAAAATAGAAGGAAAATTGTGAAGACATTGAATGATTTCCTATGAAATCTAGTTATGGAAGGAAACTAAACTGTGACACTGTCTTGAAGGACAGCCATGGAGTCTTTTTATACACAGATAAAGTGACAGGACACAACTGCTTTTAGTCTCCTCCAAATCACTAGTATCTCTCCTTCATGCAGAAAGTAACTGCATACTAGAAGTCTTAAGATTCCCAGGCTATTTAAGGCCTCTTGTTTTAGTAGTCTTTAAAGAGGTATTTCTCTGATCTTACACTTTGGCTGAACGCACTATATCCTACTAACTTGCAATCTTAAAATCAGGAGGAGAGGAGACTGTGGAGATGAAAACACCAGTTGGTTAGAGCATGGTGCTAATAACACCAAGGATGTTTGGTCCCTGTATGTACCATCCACATAAGAGGTGGACTCGATGATCCTTGTGGGTCTCTTCCAGTTTGGAATATTCTGTGATTCTGTTTCCAAGGTTATACAGTTTGAGACCAGGTAGACAAGGGTCTTTCTTCAGGCAATAACAACTCTTTTTGAACAGCTGAGCTTTCCTGCACTGAATGCTCCTTTGGTTTTTTTAGGTGTTAAGTTTGATTGTTTTGTATGATAGTTTTAAATATAGGTAATATGTCAGTATGAGAAAGACTTTTTAGTCCTGAAAATAATCTCATAGTAAACAACAGGATTTTGCTTAGATCACAGCAGACACAATGGAAGCTTCAGATAGTTTGTCAGGGAGATTCTCCTGAGGAGTCACAAAGATCAGAAAGAAACACTTTGCTTTGTGAACTCCTTCTCAGAGAGCAGTCTAGGTGCGGCAGGATCCATCCTAGTCCCAGACTTAATCAAAAGTTTATGTCTAGTGGTTTATGGGGGTATAATCAGCCTTTATGTAACTTTGTCCAATAGGGTTAAGGACATCAAACCAAACATATTTATATGAATAAAGTATGTTATTTGTTGAAACTGATGACGATAATGATTAGACTAAAAATCTTCAATCAGATTTACTTCCTGCACAGTATATTTGTAACTACTATTATAGTGCATTACTCTTTTTAAACAATATTGAAGAAATTATATTAAAACCAGCAAAATAATTATTAACAGGAGCTTTATGTTACTCAACCATACTATTGACCCTGGGCAACTCTTTCAGCCTCAAGGAGTAACCTTGAGGGGGTATCCTCACTCAAGGGAGGAATCTCCACATGCACTCCTAGAAGGAGCATGTTGCAAGTCCCTGCTGTAAGAAGAGGGACTGGGCTTTCATAGTATAAAGTCATTGGCTGCTGTTCATATGTTTCACGCCAGCTGTGTCAGCTCAGCAGCCTTCAGTTCAGCAACTTTAGATAAATTACGAGTATTATCAGTTGCTGTTTCCTTTATAAGGATGTCTGTATGCTGCATCCTTGGTGGTGCAAGTTTCTCTAGGGATATGTTGTTCTTCACATCCTCAGAATGTTTAGCTTCGGGATTGATGTGTTAGGCTGGCTTCACTGTTCTTTAACAACAAAAAGAGTGTAACCCCTTCTCTCCATCTGTAATCAATAACTTTTGCAAATATGGTAAAGTTCAAGCTGTTTTATCCCCACTTAGGCAGAGGATCATGCTACAGATCAAAGGCAAAAACTGAACAGCTATCAAAAATGTGGTTGAAAATTACTGTGCAGAAATTTTATAGATGAAGCAGTGACTGCAGAACTGGGTTCTGATCTAACTGTCCCTCTCAGCCTCCTTCAATCCGTGTAAAAAAAAATGATTCTGTGTCCAGTATTTCTTATTCACAGCTCAAGGTCCCTCATCTCTTCTCAGGTTTACTTGCCACAGATTATCCCTGGTTTCAAATTTTGAGGCTTATATCCATGTCTTTTATCACTGAAATATGGCTCAGAACAGCATTGCTGTGATAACTTTTGCATGGCCTTTCTGAAAAATGGGCCAAGCTGTGATTTATGCTCCTTGGCATCTTTGGCTATTTATGTTCTTCTTTATAATTACTTTTCTTGCACTTTGCTGGGCTATAGCAGGAATTTCTAATTGTATGAGCTCTATTTCTTGAATTGCCTCATTCGAACATAGAACTAAAATGTAAAAGACTAGGGTTTTATTAGAGGCACTGCTACTCTGGACACTTTTTTAAGGTGCCAATATTAGGTGCTGCTAGAAATGCATCAACACCATTTATTGCCCCCCAATCCCCACCTCCTTTATCTTTCAATAAACTTAACAGAAGCCTTGTTCTGTTTATCTAAATATAAGCCTACAGTTTTGTAATTCTCAGTTTGTGAAAGAGGATGAATTTCAGCTTGAGAAATGAAATAGTGTCCTACTTTGGTATTTTAGGGGGTTTGAATGCTGTAAAGCAGTTCATTTGATTTTTTAAACCCTTAGAAGACTGAGTTGTGAATTAAATGTGCATGCAGAAAATCTGCTTTGTAATAAGTGCAGGCAAATTCATCCCTGGTGCAACTTTATTGACTTGAAATTAAAATCAGCTTCTGTTAAATGATCCATATGGGAAATACACAGTTTGATTAATCAAAGGAAAGCATCCTTGCTGATGTGTGTTAGTTTTAAGCCTGAACTTTTGCTAATATACACTTCTTGCAATCATTGCAATTAAATATGCAAAAAATTGACAGAATTTAAACGTGGTATAAATTCTGGTGCTGGCTAAATTGTCTAATGAACTGTGTGTGAAGAAGCAGATGTTAAGGCATGTATGAGTGTGAACTGTTTTGTGGTTTACGTAACAATGTACGTGATGATAGTCAGAGCTGGATACGGAAAAAGTGGGGTGGTGTTCATGCAAAGGGGCAATCTTTAAATCAGTTTCTATTCTATGTAGTTCAGAGTTTTTCAAATGAAGCAAAAATAGCCTGGCAGACTGATAACTACAGAGAGAAAGTCCGAAAAGCTTGATCATCACCTAATAAATTTTCTGCCAGCAGGATTAAAAGTTTTAAACCTGGTATAGCACTCCAAGTCCACTGTAGCAATACTCAGGTATTTTCTAACCTGGATTTGAGTTTTTTGTACCTTCTCTTCAGTTATTTCTAATTTTTTTATGTTGCAGCTATTTGCTAACTTTGCTGATTTTTTTTTTTCTATTTTCAATGTTAGTGATAATTATACTGTCACCCCAGTGAAGCTAAGGAAATAAGAAAATACAAGCTCTTTAAACACATATCCTAGCAGACAGGAACCAGGATAATGAAATAATACCCATTCAGTGCTGTGATTTGTTCATATTGATGGTCATGGGAGAGGGTAGAGGATATTTAACCTCCAGAAGCAAGAAAGGTAATAGAATAGAATTCAAACGACGTATGAAGAGCATAAAAATGGAAGTCTAGAAATACAGGGTATTATCTGAAGGGAAGCAAGTCTTCTCCTAGAAGTTCAGTGCATAAATCCAGGGTAGATTATAGTCTGCAATCTTGTTTATAGTTAGCAGTTGTAGTGACAAAGAAATTGCTGACTAAACTAATGAATGGCACCTCCTTGTCTAACTTCCGCAGAAGAGCACTGTGCATTGCTTGGAGTAAATGTTTGAGGAAACCCCAGTATATTTCACTTAGCTGACTTGAAACTGAATGTTATAATGTTGTAGAAACAGAAATCAAGAATAACGGAATTTCATAGGCAAAATTTGAAATATGAGAGATGCATGATCTCTTAGATTTTAAATCTAACCAAATTAATCAATTTTAATGCATTAAAAATATCAAAAGCTTAGTAATTTTTTCCATCATTTAACAGTCAATTCATTGATGAATATCACATAAAATGAAGGAGGCTGTTTATCAAATAGTACATAAAAGTGACTGATGGAAACTGTAAACTTTGATTTAATTGCTGCTAGGTTGAATGAACCAAGCCTCCTATTAGCTACTGATCCTTCATTTACTTATAAGCCAACAAATAAAGCTGGCAAGATCTTATAATTGAAGGACAGATGTTCATAAGTTAAGAAAAAGAGTTAGTACTTCAGAAAAATTATGAGGTTACTAAATATGTTCAATAAAGTAATGTACTTTTAAAAAGTTACACACGTGTACAAACACTTCACAAGCACTGGTATTTAAAAAAAAAAATATAATAGAAATGATAAGTGAAATAAAAAGATTTTATGTATTATCTGTGTGTTCAACTTCAAGTCAGCATGTCCTTCATAAAAAGGAACTGTGTAGAGCTTGGGGTTTTTAACAGAAATAAAGCATGAAACTTGCATGTTTGGGCAACTTGAATGTAGATTTTTTGGTATGTTGCATACAAATAATTTCAATATTGGCAAGAGACAGTGGAAAATAAAAAGGGTTATGCACCTCCTGAGATAAAGTTCAAAAAAAGGAACTCTAGATACAGATTGTCTTCCCTTTGAAAAATATTTTTCTGATTTGCTGTTAGTTCACAACAAAAGATGTTTCATCAGTCTCTGTTAAAACTTACATTCAGATGTAATTGAAGAAAGCATATGCTTTACATAAAAGACACGGACAAAAAGAAAAGAGATAAGAGAAATAAGGTGAAGACTTCAAAGTCAATAATTCTAGAAGTTTAGAGATGACAAAATTATGCCCCTGTATATATTATTCTCTACCTCTGTGTTCATACATTTTGGCACAGCCTTGAATATACACGGTATCTGCATCCCTGTGAGAAGCTCTTTAGGATCTTCCCAGAAACATCCACACCATGCAGCATGAAATCTAACAAACAAGATCCTTTTGGCATCTGTTATGCAGCCAGCTTCTGTGCATCACCTTGGCCAGCTATATGCTACAGCCAAAAGTGACTACAGTTTGGTACACTCATTAATCTTGCTGCAAGGACAGGACACACTGTGAAGAGTGCAGCATGAGAAGCTAACATGCTCTATTAGTGTTTCCTCCAGGACTGGGCAAATGTTTCATATCTGTGATGCTTTGGGTGGCAGATGCTGGGAGGTCAGCTGGCTGCTGGACTGTCAGACAGGAGAGCTCATGAAGAGCCTTAAACAGATGAAGGCATTGTGTGAACCAGTGTCATGGTGTTTCAGGAAACATGTTGCAGCTTCGGCGTAGTGGTCCAGGCTTTGGCTTCATACAGGCTGTTGGAGACATCATGCTGCATCTGCTTGGTGGTTATTCTTTATGGATCTTATGTTGCATTGGTCAGAACAGGGCTGATAGATTACTTCTGGGGCTGCATATTTATTGTCATCTCTCAAATCAAATAGCCCTGACATTCTGTGAATGTCACTGTGTATCTGTGTCTCTTTCTCTTCTTTCCATAGGGTGTAGTGCAGCATGATGAGGGGGTATAGACTACGTGGTGGTATGCCTTGCAAAAACTTCTGGAAAACACAGAACTAAAGACAGGAGTACTTACCTCAGACTGGCAGCACGTAGTACTGCCATAACAGGATGCTTTTTGGGCATTTTGGTTTACATCTTTCTGACTTCCATTACTTCATTCTGAAAAAAGTTCTGCAGTCACCAAGTGAAGATGTTTTGTCACAGAACGGTTTTACAAATTATGTACTCAGCACAGTCTGCCAGACTGCTCCTGTTGACTTCAATTCAACCCTGCCTTTCAAGTGAAAAGTTCAAAAATGCCACCAAACTTAGCACAGCAACACATAATTCTAAGAAGGCTTTGAATACCACAGCACTGCAGAATGTTGCTGTAAGTGTACATGCATCAGCTGAGGATGGTAGTCAAGTTGGCAGTTAAGTCTTATGTGTGGTGTGTCACAGATACAGTATATGAACTGATCATAGACCACTCTGCTTATGGCTGCGAGGACCTTTGTTTAACCTCTCACGCTGGCTGTTAACAGAGTTTTCTTTTTTGATGCCACCACACTGTCCTGCACAGCAACTAAAAGATGAAATGATGTGGTCATAAGGTTGGGCTTTGGAATCTGCATGTGAGTTAATTGAGATGCAGCCACTGAAATCACATATTTACATAAAATTCTAAATCCTGATTTAGATAAAGAGGAAAAAAAAAAAATGCCCAGTATTTAACTCCATAGTTTTGATTCTGTTATATTTTAAATAGCTCATAAGTGTGTGCACAAGGAATTGTTACATATGTGGAACTTTATGTTTTTCTCGCAGTTCTTTCTACATGGCTGTCTAGAATGGACCTAACTTTTTGTGATTTATGCGTATCTATATGATTTCCCACCATTTTTATATTTGACAGTTTACATTCTTTAATTAAAATTCTTTTTTCTTTTTTGTTCCTGGAGGAGGTAATGTTAAGAACTTGACTCGTGACTCTAAACAGAATTAAGCAACATGTAGTATTTAGTTATGAATTTTTCTACATCTTGGAGCCTATACAAACATAAAATTGGATTGTAGCTAACTGATTGTTGTGGAAACTAGATATATCTGTTCTGGTTCTGTGTATGTATTCTTTAAGAACTTTTCAAGGTGCCTCTTGCATTGTGTTTTGCTGAGTTGGATCTAAATCCGTCCTTAAATAATGGATATTTTTAAATTTTTATCCCACCATTCTCTAATAAAGCTCACCAGATGCTGTGTCTGAATACTTGCATATTTTGCAATGTAGTTCCATAAACCAATGCTTTTTCTTATGAGATTATTTGATACCTTCCCTTGACCTCTTCCAACCAGCTTTACAGGCAAGCTAGTAGCATGATCTGAGTAAATAAAAGCAAAGGAAGACAAAGGAGCACTGAATTGATATGATTTCTTCCTTTTAACATCTTTCTGATTAGTTAAAATACTGGAGAAGTGTAGCTCTACGTTTCACGTGAAATTTTTTCTTTGCAGACCAGCGTGCCTGTGATTGAAACTGCATGTATATACCTCATACTGTCTTACCATTTTGCTGACAAATTTCTTGGTCATTTTAAGAGGCACATGCAAATTTGTCATCTAACTGTGCTTTATTGCTTCATATGCAAATTTATATATCCAGGCCTCACAGAACAGAATCAGGGGAATCGTCGAGGTTAGACAGGACATCTGGAGATTTTCTAGTTTACATAAAATGAAATTGAGATGTATATAACAAAAAGTCAAAATTCAGATTTTTTACTTGAACATTCTAATTGATAAAAATTACTCTATAAAATTTATTGCAGAGAGAGAGAAAAGGGTGTGAGTCAATTGATAATCATTTTTAATAGTTATATTTGGTTACAAATATCTAGTAATCTGTGTAAATTTTCAGAATACTTGCTAAATAACACCATAAGAGTTTTGATGCAACTATATCTTGAATTAGTATCAGAGAATCATAGAATGGTTTGTGTTGGAAAAGACTTGTAATGATCATCTAGTTTGAAACACCTGCCTTGGAGAAGAATATTTTTCACTAGATAATGCTGCTCAAATGAACTAATTTATTTTTGCATATACAAGTTTTGTGTTAACTTGCTTATTTTTAGAAATACATTTCACTCTTTTTCATTCTTTTTAAGGTGCTGGTGGCTGGTCTCCACTTGTGTCCAATAAATATCAATGGCTTCAGATTGATCTTGGTGAAAGAACTGAGATTACTGCTGTTGCTACTCAAGGTGGTTACGGGAGCTCAGACTGGGTAACAAGCTACATTCTGATGTTCAGTGACAGTGGTCGAAACTGGAAGCAGTATCGTCAAGAAGAAAGCATTTGGGTATGTTCTTTCAAAGTTGAGAATTAAGTTTCTGCAGAAGACTTAAAGGCGACTTACTACACATTGTTGCAAATCTGAGCAAAGCTGTAGAATATAAACAACTACACTAAAAGTGTTTAGATAATTAACTATACAAAGCAGTTTAGCTCTTGAAAAGATGAAAGACAGTAAAAAGCAAACAAATATCAAAAATCTGGTCTTAACAGTACTCCATTAAGACACAAGGAATTATTCTGAAGATTAAAAATGTACTACAAAACGTCTTTTGTCTTGCTATGTATGGCAAACTTGTTTTCCCAAAAGTATTGATCCCAGTGCGTGAAACTTGGCTTTTAGTTGCAGTAAAAAAACAAAACAAAAAGAAGCAAAGCAAGTTGAAACAAAGGAAAAAAAACAAAACAAAACAAAACAAAGCACTTCGTTTATTTTTTCTAGAACGTTTAAACTAGAATGTAAGAATAAATGAAGAAGTGTAAGAATAAAATGTAAGAATAAAATGAAACAACCAAAGAAATTAAAATCTGAACCCAGCAAATCCCAATCTATTTAAAAAAAAAAGACCAAAATAAGCAATATTTAAGTTTTGGTCGTCAAATTCAGAATCTAGTTTCTGATGCTCTAACCCGTTTATCTCTGACTAGCTTTGTAACTGGTAATGATAATTAATAAGCCATTAATAAGATCATCACCTTCTTTTTGCATGTATTTTAATGAGAGCAAAGGATACAATACCAGAGAGATGATGTCCAAAGTCTACATGAAAAAGTGGATTAAATGGTTTTAGAAAAGGGTTGCATCTTTCCTTGATCCCCAGTATTTAGCAGCTTGGACTAGTGGAAGAATATTGGATCTTGTGTTATATTATTGTATTCTGTCAAGTGAATTCTGTTCTTTTTGAACAGAGCTGATTAATTTCTAAATTTTTCTAAGCCTTAGACTTCATTTATTTCTTGCTGCAGTTAAACATTATGTTAAAATGTATTTCATTTTATGCGTTTTGATTTTGTTGACTTTTAATTCAAAATGTTCTTGTCATTCTTACTGTCAAAACCCATCTATGGTATAATGAGATTATGCAGTGTTTTACTTGTTGCATAATTATCCTGCTTTTTGAATTTGCTACATACTTCCGCTTCAGACTGTGTTTTCATAACAAAGAGAAATAAATGAGTTTCTAATCTATATGGCTGTGGGGAGTAAGAAAATCAGTCAACTTTCCAAATGTTAAATGAGCATAAGCCGCTACAATGTTGTCTTTGCTCATCTTAAGACAGACTGATAAAAAGATACCTGAGAGGAAGGGCAGCTTGATCTCTTTAATGACGACTCTTCTGAAATTCGATATTGGCATTGCAAACAATGATGCAGATCGTTATTTCTTGAATATTGCCACCAGTAAAATATCAAACGGAAGTTTTGAGAAATAGTTAAATGCTGATGCAGACATTGGATAAGGGGGTTTTTAGATCTTTAGGAGGGAAAAAGTGGAGCTTCAATTCCATCATCTCAAACTTAATAAAAAGTGATTATTTTAATGACTGCAATGCAGATTGAAGGTATGGCTCGCAGGCAGTAATGCATAATTCAAGGATACAAACCATCAAATTCGGGGACAGTCTATTGATCTTTTTTATGTATCTTTATTTAGGAGTTCTGCTTCTAGGGGAATATATTTCCTCTTTTCTAAACTAATATACAGATGTAGTCTTGGAGTGAAACTCTTAAATCCCTATTTATTTTATAGATTTTCTCTGACTGTTATCTCTTTATGCTGTCTTCTCAAATGAAGTTCTCAAGTTCATTAAGGCAAGGACATCCAACATTTAATAATATCTACTGTGTTACTGTGTTATTTCTATCCTGTTTTTAACTGAGTTAATGGCCTGTTAAAAGACTATTTACCAGAAGTACTTTTTGGGGTTTTTTTAGTACTACTCTGCATTAGAATGATGGAAGATGTCCAGTTCTGAGGACCTTGTGTTGAAATCTTTACTAGATGTAAGGATTTTTACTTTGTAACCACTCTTTGTGGACTGAAGTAAGATACTTCTCCTGTCTGCAAATTTACCACTTCCTACTGTTTTTCTTTTCAGAAGTTACTTTTGAATTGTCTTTGTTTCTTTATGGCTTATCTTAAGGTTCTGAAACCCCTGTCACTGTGCAGCTATGACAGCTTTTTTGCGCACTGTAAAATTTTTGTAGCAACTGAGATGAAAGTGTACTATCTAGACATCTGCAAATGATCTAGTTATCACAACTCTCTTAAAAGTCTGTGGAGAGGGTATTTTTTTCTAAGGCTGGTTCCTCTGACCCTAGGTTTCTTTCTTAGGTTGAAGTGAACCATGTACGACTATTTCACCTTCCCCTACCTATAAAACACTTCATCACCTGTTGGTGCTGAATTTGCGTGCAAAAATTCTGAAGTTAAGTGAGATTAGCCTCTCTCCCTTCCCTGATGCTAAATATTAATTTTTTTTTTTCATTTTTCTGTGTATTGGGAATTAGTTTAGAAGGAATCATGGTGACTGTAGTCTGTACTCATGCAATATATTTTGGTCTCAGTGTCCTAGTCTTCTCGTTGTACTGATGACCTAAATGTATGCCTTACTTGCTGTCCCGTAACTCTAGGAAGTTTCTATTTTATGTAGATTTTATTTATTGTGTAAGATCTGTTAATTTATTAAAGTAAGGTGGTTTTGAAAGACTAACTCCATTATATTTAATTTTTTGGACTCCTGTCACTGTAGATAAAGTATTGTTAAGTATTGTTAGGTATAGGTTCTAAGATAGAGTTTTTCTTCTTTCAACAATACATTTTGATTTTTGTCCTAGGAGATATTACTGTTACTGTCTTTTTAACGTTAACTGTAAGTATTTTCTGGCCTGTTCTTGATACGTATTGCAAGATTATTTTCAGTCAGAAGTTATTAGGATTAATATTTACATCTCTTTTAGGAATTGATACGGTTCTGGTCGAGATATAATTCTCAAGTGAAGTAGCTGTTATTAGTGGTAAAACACATGTTTTTGCACAGAAACAATTCCCTTTGATAATGGTTAGTTTAATCTTGGAAAGAAATTAATTCAACACAATTTTATATTTTCTCTAATTTTACCATAAATATAAAAGTGTTTGAATAAGACATGTTGTGTCATTTTACATTCTTCAATCTTTTTATTGTGTTTCTATTCCTTAGAATGTAGTTTCTGATGCAGTAAAGTTCAAACTCCCAAGCCCAATCTTTTGCATGGTTCTTTTTTAACTTTAAAATGAGCAGAGGCCTCAGATCTCTTTGTTTATTAAGGTATCAGCTGTTTTTGTCTGGAAATGATGATTCTTTTCAGTTTTCTTCTTTCAGGCTTCAGGAGGTTTACAGTAAAACATCATAAAAATGTATGTTACATTTTGGTCAAGAAGTGCTAGGAAACTTTATGTCTTTGAATACTACCTTTAATAGAGGTACTGCTATTCATTCTTCTTTCTAATTTGTATTTGTATTTTTCCTCATAATTCTAGATATCATCACCTGTATTTTATTTGTGAAGAATCTCCTATTGTAATTATATTTATCTATTTGGGGCCATGTTTACTGATCCTGTTCACTAGTGTAGTTTCTGGGTTTAACTAAATTCATAGTTTTGTATGACAAAAGTTTTTGTGCTATGTACTCTCTCCTTAACATTGCTAATTGCTCTTTTAAAAGGAGAGTAATAAGGTAAAAAGACTAAAAGGTAGGAGTTAAGAGGAGGAAGAAGGATAGCAATTCACAGTTTAAATAACAAATTTCCCATGGCTGATAATTTCAGTAAAAACATGAGTGATCTAACTTATGGAGAAATGCATCTGAATGTTATTTATTAGCAGGAGTTTTGAAGAACAAAAGAAATGCAATTTCTCTTTGATTTAATGTTGACTACTTCTTCTCTAACACACTTATGGAAATACACATATATTCAACATTCAGTTTTGTGGATTTTTTTTTCCTGCAAGAATAATGATTTGTCCATTCCACAGCTTCAGTCGAGTTTTCACTTTCATTTGTTTTGAATCTTCCTTTTAAAAATTATTTCCAAAGAGAGAAATTAAAACTAATAGAAAAACTTAGCTAAAATTTGGGGAAATTATGGCCATTTTAGTAAATTCTCTTTCAGAAGACAAATTTGTTTATTTCTGTTTATTTTTGTACATATATGTGAGTTCTGAGGTCTATCGGTCGTTTTATTTAACTTAGCTGAAGTTAAAACTGGAGGTTTGTTTTATCATAATATCCTCTACTCCATGAGTTCGCATAGAAGTATTTTCACTGTAACAGTTACTATTCTAACAGTATGTAGCATAATTTCATGAATGGTGAAGAATTAATTGTGTATGCATTGCTACACATATTTGCAGCTTCATTTCTAAAGGAATTGGGGTTTTATATTTTACTGAAGATGTATATCTTATTTACATGGTGTAAAATAACTCAAAATTATGCAAATTTACAGGTTAAGAAATACTGAATCACAAATGTTCTATGATAATCACATTATATGTTTCAAGAGTGCGCTGTTTTGATAAAGCTGGTGACTCTTTCTTAGACTCAGTGATTCATATTTGCTATGATCCTCGTCCTTAGAGAGCAGAGTCATCATTCTTGATCATAATTTGCTTCACTTTAAAAGCAAAAGACTGTACAAATATGTTACTTTTTTGGACTTCCGCTAATTACTTTTTGAACCCAAAAGGTTTTTCTGTTGATTCCTTCTGCAAGCCAAGGCAAAGATAATTTCTGTGGGTACTCTATCACTACATTTTCCATAGGTACAGTTTCGAAATATTGTGACTTCAGAATGCCTGACACTTTTTCTGTTACTCAGAGGAAAGAGAGAACCTCTTTATCTATGAGTTAAAGTAGGGCATATAGTAATGACCCGCATGGGGGACCCGTGCTGGACCACTGTGTAGCTGAAGGACTACACACCATGGAAAGGGCATATGCTGAAGTACAGGAGAGTGTGAGAAGCCACCTCCCTTAAAGAGAAACAGTGTGGCAGAAACAACTTCTCATGGAAGGTATCCCTGCCCATGGCAGGTGTGTAAGGACTAGGAGATAATCTTTAAGGTCTCTTCATCCAACTGGCCCCAGCCCATGAATCCAGCCTGTCTGTATCCCTCTGTAGAGCTCTCTACCCTCCAGCAGATCAACATGTCTGCCCAGCTTGGTGTTGTCTCTGAACTGACTAAGGGGGCCCTTGATGGTGTCTGTTGATTGGGGAGAGATGCCGGGGAATGCAAGAAGAGGCAGGAAAAAACAAAGGAGGAAAATATTCTTAACTTGGGGTAAAAGGAGCTTGAAGGGAAATATAAAAAATAAGTATGAAGAAAGTCAGAGATACAAGCAATCTTGGGTGGAATAATACAGACAGGAGACTACTGTGCGAATGCCTTTGTGAAACTGGTTGCATGCATAAACTTCCACTTATGATGAGGACATTTTAATATTTATTTAAAACATTAAAAATTTCTCAACTTACCTTCTGAGCTTTTGCATTTCTCTATCTACTTCTGGTTTAAAAGCACTCTGACCACAGTGCTATTTTTAGACACTTCAATGGCAATCTAATAGGGCTAATTTTGCCGTCACAATGATTAATGTTCTGTATTAAAGTAACTTGTATTAGTTTAAGAGATGAATGCATGCATCAAGGTTAACCTGTCCCAGAATGTTTAAGATAAGTTAAAAGGAAGAAAAAAAGGTTGAAACATCAGCAAAAAATGCAGTGCCTTAAATAAAATCTATATAATTCTTGTGGGTAAACATTAAAGGCATTGTTAATGCCATAATGGGTGAAATATATATTGTCACTATATATATTATGGCAGACAATATGTGAAAAAAAATTCCACACGCACATTTAAAAAGTGTGTATTTAAACAAGGACAGCAAGATGCTTTGAAAATACACAAATCCAGAAGCATGCAGAAGTAAATATTCTCCAGATTTAGATATTCACAGGTTATTTTAAATGTTTGTGTTAATGTTGCAGTCATTAAATTAACATCAGCTTTGGGAAAGAAATATAAATATGTTGGGATGATACTTTGTTTATTTAAAGATTTCTGCTATGTAAACTATTACCTATGTACTAGACTTGGTTTCTGGGACTGATCTTGATCAGAATTGTTTTTTGGAAGTTGCCAGATGCTTCGTAAGCAATAGAAAAGCAGCAGCAACTTCCTGTATTTGCAAGAGAAACAAGAGAAGCAAGAGAAACAACAAGCAGCCAGTTCTTTGCTTCTGCCTTTTCTGCATGTTTAGTTAGTGAGTTTGTGCTATAAATGACTTTGCACTTCTAAGAAGCAGAAATCCTGTAAATCACAGTGCTATTATCTTGAGTTGTTTTAAGTTAAAAATAGTGCTTTTTCATTAAGGTAATTATTTTTTTAGACCTATGATTATCTGTACTCTAAATATATTGATGCTAGCGCACCATTTTTCCGTGAAAATAATTCACTGTGATAGATGATGAATTATTTTGTATTGTATTTACTTATTGGTTATCTTTTAAACAATAACAATATAATATTCATATGCATATGGAAAATGCCACAGAAAGTATTAGAACTACAAAAAAAGAAAAAAATTAATTCTTCATCTCTCCTCTCAGGTGTTGGCTGCTCTAGAGTGATATTGCACTGATCCCTATCATTCTCATTCTAATATGAGAAGCTTGTGCTTGAACACATATGCCTGCCTGAAAATTACTTTTGATGGATGAGGAAAATTGTGCTATGGCTGGGAAAATATTGTCCCTATTTTCTGCAACAGGCAGATTGTGAGCTTGAAGAAATTAAGCTGTCTTTGAAGAAAGCACTTCACCTTCATAGTCAGAATGGAGTGTGTTCAGTGTGCTCAAAGCTTACTGGGCAAGTAAGTAGTAGCACGCCACACATTCAACTTCTCTCTTGTTTATTCCAGCCGCTCTCTTTAAATATAGCAAAAATACTTTCAGAAATGGAATTCAGACCTAATTTGGAAGAATCTCTCTGTCATACATGGATTTTTTTTATGCCTAGTATAATTCCTGAGGTTTAAATTTAACCAAAGTGAAAGAACTGATTTTTTATAAAAACTTTGGTCATTGAACTTCAGAGAAAACCTCAAATTATTTTGAGTATATAATATCTTAGCCCTAGTATTGTGATGGTCATGCCATTTTAATAGTTTATGACTTAATAGTATATTATATTTACAACGCAGTCATATTTGTATCATTTTCCCATTTCCCTTTTAGACACTTAAATTTCCTTCAGAAAACTTTTTAAACATTGCAATTACAGAGTCCTAAAAGTAGAAATACGAATTTGGAGATCTAAGTGTTTCTTGAACTTGGGAGCTCCAACACACACTTAGATGCCCAAATTCCTAGTTCAGCTTTTAGGAATCTGAGTTTTGTCCGTAGTATTTTATTGTTTTCAAGCCAAACTTCATCTGTTACTGCTCTTTCTCTGTATCTGCATTTCTATAAAACAGATGCCATGGCTAGTAATCTACTTCTCTTCCATAACTGAATGATAGTTTTCAGGCTACTGTAGATCTGCCATTATTCTTTTGTAGCTGTTCTGTTGCACGAACACAGCAGAAGTCCCTTTTATGTCTTGCGCTGTGTGACCTAATGTGGAATAAGAAATTGCCACCCTGCTGTATGATCCAACATGAGCTGTTTAGTGTGCAACATCACACTTGCATTGTGGACCCATGCCTAAGCATTCCCTGGAAACCTACATAACCTCTGTGTTGTAATTTGTTTATGTAGTTAAGGTTGTAAATAATGGGGGAGAATTATCTTCTGAACACTGTTAGAATACAGAGACTTTTTGGGAAAAAAGTTGAAACCTATTCCCAAGGTATTTTTCTTAATGCACAAATATAGCTTAAATATAGGGTGAATCACAGAATGGTTGGGGTTAGACAGGACCTCTGAAGGTCATCTCTTCCAACCCCCCTGCTAAAGCAGACGCAGCTAGAACAGGTTGCACAGAATAGGTGGATTTTGAATGTCTCCTTAGAGAAGGAACCACAGCCTCTCTGGGCAACCTGTTTTAGTGCACTTGCTTCCAGAGGTCTGGGATCCCCGAGGCCTGCCCTTAGCAGCACAGACTAAACTGAAGAGTATCTGCTCCTTCACTGTGTCCTTTGTCACCAGGACACCTACCTCATTCTGCATCAGACCCACATTTTCCCTAGTCTCCCTTTTACTACCAATGTCCTTGACATGCCTTGCCAGATTTAATTCCAAATAGACCTTAACCTTCCTTGTCACATTCCTGCACCCTCTGAAAATGAAATCTCTATGTTTAAGACAGACAGTTACACAAAAAGACCTTTTTTGGGACAATGAACACAATTTCTGTTGATTTTTGAAGTAAAATGTTCATATACCTCTTAGTGTAAATGTCTTATTTTGTCAACATCACCTTCAACTGATACTGATCTGACCGGTAGCTTGGTAAAAACCTCCACTGTGTGTATTTTTTTAGTTGTCTAAGATTCCATGTGATCATCATATCTACGTAGCCTTGGTAATGGCATAGAATTTGCTAAAGCTTTAAAAGCTTGTACTTTTTATATTTTTGATTCCTTATTGGAAACTTGAATCATGTAAGGACAAACAAGATTAGTAACCTGTATATCAATACTGTGTACTTTCTCGTTTCTATATTTTAGGGCCTTTTCATAAATGGAAAGGAATGTTACTTCTCTACTGGACGTGTACTTAAATCTTTAGCATCTTGCATTTATATGCTGAACATGGAACTAGGTTTTATCCTCTAGTAGACTGGTGTTTAATCCATTTAAATCTACATTTTCTGTTGCCAGACAGTGACATTTGCTACCACTTGTTTTAAAGGTCATTGGTAAGTAGGTTTGAATGAACCTTATAGCATATTTCATCTCTTGTACAAAACTTGCTAGATTTAAACTGTGTAAGGAATATTTCAGTGTGTTTTAAATAGGTGATTCAGCACCTATAGCAACACTATTCATATCTACTGTGTGATCAGTTCTATACTTTGAAAATTCAGTTAATACCTTATTCTTTCCCACTTCTTAAATTGCCTTATTTTTTCAAGGTCAAGTAGCCCTAATTAAAATATTACTGACAAGAACTACCTGAATGTGCCTCAAGGAGCCCTTTCCTCTATTTTTCTGTGTAGTTATCTGTGAAGATGCTAGCTGGAATTTCATGGGTTTTTGATCTTCAGAACTCAGTCAAAGTATCAGAACAGTTTCATGAAACATTCTAACTTACAGCATTTAACTTATTTTAAACAAAAGTTTATAAGAAGTTTTTATTTCCTATATCTGTTATTTATCTGCACATTTTTCAGCAGATTTCCTTGTGTAAAGCTCACATCTTTAAACAGGAATTGAGCATAGAGACTTTTTTGGGTACACTTCAGTAACTTCCATAATTTTCAGTGAAAACATCTGAGTTTTATTTTTACCTGTTAGATAAAGTTTTATTTGGGTTAGTAGACAGGTCATGGATTCTGTATATATTTGTCAGTCTTACTATGACATTCTATGTTGTAGAAGACATCAGAGAATTTCCTATGGGATTCCACGGCATTTGCAATAATCATATTTTTTAACTAGCTGGCTGTGCAGATTTTTCCTATAATCCCAACATTCATTGTTATTTATTAGGGTAACTGACAGAACATTTTAGGACAAATTATAGTAACCTCACTGCATAATATCATGAATCTGTATCAGGTAATTGTAGATGTGCTAAGCCCTTAGTTAAAGGCTTCTATGTTCTTTATGGAATATTAAGAACTAAGTGGTGTTAGTGTCTAGTCATAGATAGAAACTGGAGTCAGCATGGAACTTTTCTTCGTATTTGTGAGCTATTAATTTACCTTTGTTACAGATTTATACACTCCTAGAAATACATCTTTTTAAGCCTTATTGACAGGTTGCTCTTCTATGAACCACCATTATTTAAAATTTCAAATGGATTACATTAAAAATAACCAGCTGATAAGTTCATTACCATATTCCCTTTCCTCAGTTTCCTGTGTTTTATTAAAGAATCATAATAGTTACATGATGCAGTGTAAATTGAAATATGAAATATTTCTTGAGTAAGGAACTGTGTTCTACTGTGAGAGGTACATGACTGTTAATGACAAGATCTGTTTTCTGTTCATGGTTCGTGGGCTAAGGTTGAATGCATCACTTCCTGTCTAGGTGGCAGTATAATCAAATATTTTGCAAATATATTGTTATTCAGTATCTTTAACTACTTGCAACTGTGATATGAATGCAACACCGTAAAAAGTAATATGTAACTATGCACAGTACCTAATGGGAAAATGTTTAACTCTATTTTAAAGAAGATATTTTACTTGATTGTATCTAGGATAGAGGGAGGTGAATTAAGAAATAAAACTGAAAGAGGAAGGATAAGCATTAGTGGGACTGGAGAAGCTAGACTGCACTTTTGTGGGTGATACAAAAATAATTTATTCTTTTTCCTCTTGTTCCCTGCCTGATTTTTCTGATAATATCATTATCGAAGTCCTGGAAGATCTCTCTGTGGACAGAAAACATGCTGTTTCAGTTGTCAGTATATGGTCTGTTCCCTCACTGTTTTCCACTGTAGTACACAACATACTGATTGTCTGATGTTTTCAATTTGGACATTGATACTTTTTGTTGGTGTTGACTACATACAATATTTTAAGTGAAAGATGCTCTAAGCTAAATTATGATGAGAAAAAAAAATCTGTTTAGTTTCTTTATTAAAATCTTGGTGTTAACAAAAAGGACTTTACTTGTACTTACATTACTGAGGTAAATCTTTAAAGATTACAATGCTGTAATGGATCCTTGCTTGTTAAATTTCAGAGTATGTAGTGCACATTAATGCTACCATTCAGATTTGATTTTATTTTATTTTAAGAGAATGTTAATCATAAAGTCTTTTCCCTAAGCTTTTATATTATTTACATAAACATGAGAAGTGTTAATAGTATTTTGGCTGATACAGTGAGAAGGATGTTAAAGACCTTTTCAGTGGCATACCAATGTCATCAGAAAACTGATGATGTATATGCACCATCCTTTAGAATTTATTATTAATTGATTTCCAGGCAATTTAATCACATGGCAAATGCAGCATCTAGAAATATTAAACAGGTAAAATAATGTAAATGGAAGAAGAGTAACTCAGTTTCTAATTCAATGGAGTTAGTAGGTTTGTTTGGATTTTTAATAGATGAAGTATGCAAAGCATGCTGAGAAGAAATTAATGATGTTGACTAAAATTATCCAAGTTAAGCACTTTTTTTGAAATGTTGTTATTTTGTATTTTTTTTCTTATCACTTCTGACCTCTTAAGAAAGCCAAATTGATTTATCCGTATTGTTCTGTTTGAGGTGATAAACTTTGGCCATATCAGATCATTCATTGAAATGTAGATCTATACTCACTATGTTAAAAACCCAGTGTTCTTATTCTTGCTGACCCTTCCATTCAGTTACGGAAACATACTGATACCAACCTTTTTTAGACACATGTTTTCTGCATTATGCTTACTGTGTTAGGCTTGTTACGTATTTTGGGAATTTCTGTTTCCCAACACACCCCCTTTTCTTAAGATTACTAAGATGAATAAAGAACAGAAAATACAGTAATAGAAGTTGGCTTGCCTTGGAAAAAGCATAGGTCTGGAGAAAGCAATGAGGACATTTTTTCTTGTAGGAGGGGTAGAGTAGTTGTATATCTGTTTGGTAACTTCTTTATATTTAGTGATTTCATAGATTAGTTTTTAATTTATTTTTGCAAATTCTTTGAAGGACTGTGTGGTATTAGTGGATTATTATTATTTTTCAAAGACTTCAGGGCTTTTGTTATCTATAGCTCTCTTAGTTGCTCAGAGAGGTTGTGGGTGCCTTATCCCTGGACGTGTTCAAGGGCAGGCTGGATGGGGCCCTGAGTAACCTGATCTAGTGAGTGGCAACCCTGCCCATGTCAAGAACTAGATGATCTTGAAGGTCTCTTCCAACCCAACACCATTCTATGGCTCTGTGATTATATGATCATTTCAGCTGTTGTACAGGACCACTGCTTCACTGCATTACGATTTTATCTCACAAAAGGTACTATGCAATATTCTTAGTCTGAGTCTAGGCTGGTGTGTGGGTGGCCTAATGTGTCAATCACTTTCAAAGAAAACTGTGGATGAGAAGCTTAATTCTGAGCTTAATTCACATCAGTTCCATAGCAGGATGCAGTCTGCAAAAACAAAATAAAAAGATCTAATACAAACAAAACAGTCTCTTCCTGCTTCCTCTTCCCCTTTGGTAAGTGAATCCTTGCCCTCTGAAGCAAAACAAAGAGTCTATCTAGTTTAGCTAACCTTGTCCTATTAGAAAACCGTAGCTTTGTGAATGGTCAGGTGTTTCCAATTACTGAGAAATCATAAAAAACTGCCAACATTCATAAAAAACATTCAGACAAACATATTCTAAGCAAAGGCTCTACCTTAAAGGCATCAGTTGGAAAAAGAGGCAGTTAGTTTATGGAGAGAAAAAGCTTTTGCTCCATATTATGAAATATTCAAAACAGTTACTTTGTTATTCTTTCACATATTTATGAAGCACTATGCAAATCTAGCCAATCATCTGAGGAGAATAAAACAACTCTGTATGAGAAAATATTCTACTGAAAAATAAAAAAAAAATATTTTTTTCAACAGTATGCAATGCAGATTACCTAGGCACCTAAGGTCACTGACATAACTACAGGTGAAAGTGAGGTACATTAGCACAAGTTCACTGAGTGCAAGCAGTATGAATTATTTTCCATTTTTTTAGTGATTGGAAAAGAGAAAAAGAGTGGAAAAGTGTTTTGAGCTTTTATGCATGGTTTTGCTGATTTAAGTGTTTGTTTTGCCACAAAGAGATGCATATATCTATATTAGCCTTGGCATGGCAAGTTTTAACAGCTGTATCAGTTACTTTTATGAATCTGTTCATCATAGTCAAACATACACTATATTACCCTTTCAAACAACTCCATCTTTCAAAACTTAGAATGCATTATTCACCTCCAGACAGAAATATTTGGGAATTTATTTTTGTTAAGAGCCATTAACTGTCATGCGCTTCAGTCTCTCACAATTCAAATCGGCAATGACAAATGACCTTGAAAATTTTAATCAGTGGAATGCAAAATTTTTCAGATATGTCCAAAAGAGTTTTAGCATTGAACATATCCTCAGTTGTTGCTGATTATGTTTTAATACCTGTTTGGTCTTAGTGTTTTTTGCTACTGTACTGTTGTATGTGGTGGAGTTAAAAAGAAAAGTAGAAAGGTCAGACTTCACCTCTGGTCCCTAGGAAAATACACAGTAGTTTATTTTGAGAAGTGAGGGACAGTGAAAACTTACTGTATTTCAAACTCTTTATTTGTGAAAACAAAAGAGTTATCTTTTTTTTCCCCTTCAGTGAATGAATCCCCAGAAACATGCAGAATCATGTCTAAAGCTACAGAAGGATATTATTAAGACACCAGAAGAATATTATTAAGACACAGATGTCTTAACCACTACCAGTCATCACACAAATGTCATAAGGAAAATTGTCCAGTGCAATTTTTTGTCAAGATTTAATGAATTGATAATGTATAGGGAATTAAAGTGGTGAGTTTATGTGATGAGTTTACGAGAATGTGCTTGCTGCAAAGTTATGACCCTGTAATACCCCAAATCATTTGAATTTTAAAATGAGAGACCCAAAGACAGGCTTTACTTAATGCAGGGGAAAGACTGAGATTTAAAGTGGATATTTTTCATACTTTTTCACCCAGAAAAATCAACAAGTTGGGCAGACTCTTCTTGCAGGATTTTACACCCTGTTTTTGATGTATATTTCCTAGAGTGTATTTAATTAGCACTGGACACACATGACTTCTTCAGGTTTTTCTTTTTTAAGGCTGAGTCTAGGTTTCATTTTCATCATAACCATGAAAGTTGACTGTGAGAAAATTTGGAATCTTCCACTTGAAAATTCACCCATTTAATCTCTTCTTCATATCTTAATTTTGTTTTGCTTTTTATAAAACCAGACTGAAGTAAGTCACAGATAAGAGATGATGAGTTGCATATCTGGAGTTTAAATTAATCTATAAAACTGTGTGGCTTGATTTAATATTCAAATAAGTGATTAGATTGGTCTTATGATGTCTTCACTACTTAGACTCTCTTATGGAAAGTTGCTATTTTTGTATACTGGAGAACGAGCAAAATAAGTGGTCAATTTTGTTGTTGTTTTTTGGGGGACCCTTTTTTCCTGTTAGATGTCAGAGATTTTTCTTTCTGCACAGTTTCCTTCTCTATTTTAGCTTATGGAGTTATAAAAGTTTTCTTTTGAATTTGAGCAGGTGCAATGTTCTACTCAGGGCAGTAAGAGTTGTAGAAGGAGGGATTTGTGGTGATCTCGACAGCAGAAATTTCCCCTCTCTTCTTTGCATTGCTGAAAATTGCAAGCATTCTGGTTTTTCTTCCTGGCTGTCCATCAATCTTCATCACATTCTGGCACATAGAGTTGGTGGTGAGAGTTGAAAGAATTTCAGATTCAGGACAGCAGTTTTATCCTTAATGTTTCTCAGACTGAAAAAATTGCCATCATAAACTCAATTGTCCCAATTGTCTTATTTTTTATCAATAGTAGAGCAGTAAAGAACTAAAATTAGCAACTTAGTGAAGTGAAAATACATATGTAATCTTACCAGGGTCTGAAACACTGTCTTCATGTACCCATGTGTCTCTTTGTTTCTCCTTTTACAGGACCCTTAAATTAGACTTAGTGGAATGCCTAAGGGTGGAAATCTTGAATCTGGGGCAGAATAACATTTCCCAGAAAATGTCACCATTCCTGAAGATACCTGTGAAGTAATTTAGGCAATTCCTATAATTTAACATAGTTGATAATAAATAATCTCTTTTGCTAACATGACAAAAACTGAGAATGTTAACTGAAAAAAAAATTGCTTCTGTCTAAAACTAGAGATCTCTATACATCTCTTGTCTCTATTCTGTCACTGGCCATGATATTATTAAACCTTAACATAAGTAGTAGTTTGAGAACCCTGTATTGAGCCATTATGCCTGTGCAAATAATGTTTTTACATTAGGGAAACAGTAAACTTGGAAAACAGTACAACTACCTGTGGGGTCTGGCTGCCAGACAAGAACACCTTGTTCTCATACACAGAATAAGTAAGTGTTCCTGAGTAACCAATTCAAAATTTTACCCCCTAATTCTTTGTAACATTTATAGAGTCATAGAATCTATAATTTTGGTTCGAAAACACCTCTAAGAACATTGAGCCTAGCTATAAACCAGATACTGCCAAGAGTACTACTTCACTAGGCACTACATGTACACACCTTAGAGAGCTCTAGGGATGATGACTCAACCAGTTCCCTGGGCAGCCTGTTCTAGAGTCTGACAACAGTTTTGCTGAAGAAATTTTTCCTAAGATGCCATCTGAACCTCCCATGGCACAACTTGATGCCCTTTCTTCTTGTGCTGTTGCTTCTTACCTGGGAGAAGTCTACACCTAACCAAGATATGAGGAGCCAATTTCTCCAGGAAAATGCTATGGGAAATTATGTCAAAGGCTTTATTTACTGAAGTCTAGGTAGACAACATCCACAGATGCACCCTCCTCTAGTAAGTGGGCCACCCTGTCATACAGGGAGATCAGGTTAGTCAATCAGGGCCAGCCTTTCACAAAGGCAAGCTTTCTGATCTGATCCCCTGGTTGTCCTGCACATGTTACAGGATGGCACTCGAGAGGATCTGCTCCATGACCTTCACCAGCTCCAAGGCTGACCTGGATCTTCTTACTGGGCCTTCTTGTAGATGGGGGTCACGTTTGCTAACTATGAATCACCTGAGACCTCTCCGATTAACCAGGACTGCTGACAAATGATTGGAAGTCTCTCAGTAAGCACTTCTACCAGCTCCCTCAGTACCTGTGGGTGAGTTCCACCTGCCTTGGTAGACCTGGGTGTGACTAAGGGGTGTAGCAAGTGACTATTTCCCCTTTAATTTTGGGCCCATCATTCCTCTCCTCATCCCTGCCTTCCACCTCAGGGGCCTGAGTATCCCCAGAACAAATGATCTTTGTAAGAGTGTACCTCCTGTCATAATATTTCTTGGGAACAACATCAATATATGTTTATTCCAAAATTAATTCTAGAAAGCCATACTAGTTTAGTTCCATATTAATGGTTCTTTTCTTTCACTTTATAATAGTTTTCCTTTTGAAATAAAAGTAAGCTATCTTGAAAACTTAAAATCACTATTATAAAAATGTTAGAATACAGAAGGTATTGGCAACATTTTCTTGTTAAAAGCTGGTCTCAGTATAAGTTACAATATTTGGGTTTGGCCTGTGATAATAGCATTATTATGATGCCAGACAAATAGTTAGGAGGAATTTTATGCTCAAATGTTGTAACTGGAAATACAGTTAGTTGAAACATACTACTGGAAAAAAATAGTTTCTGGCCAGCTGGTAATAATATGGAAATCTATCCAGTCTTCATTAGTTTAGTCCTTGTTTTGAAGGAAAGGTCTCATGGACAATAATGTCTTTCAATAGTGAGAGGGAACAAGAGACAGACATATGTGCAGAAGATAAGTTTTGACATAAGAAAAACAGCTCTATTGCCTGTCAAATGTTCGGCCTAAAAAAGAGCCTGCGATTTATGTTCATGTATTATGTTTAACAGTGTTGAACACTGTCTTTTATGAACCCTCTATATTGGTCTTAGATCTTTAGCTATCAAAAGAAAGTAAAAACCCCCATGTTATATAGAAAAATATGCACATGAAGAATTCTTTACTGATCTTTTGTGTCTTCTTGAAAAATTTGTGTGGATTTGTGCCTTTTTCTCAGGTCTGTATATGGGTCAGTCTGTTTGTTTGTGAATAATAATTAAAATGGACAAAACCTCAAATATATTTAGAAAAAATCCATGGATAGTTCACGTAGGCTTTTTGTTTTTTTCTCAAAAACCAATGATCACCACATAAAACTGATGGCATGTAGCTGTGAGATAATTCTATTAACAGATGTTTAAGGCATATTAAAAATTACTAGGAGAACTGCCATAGCTTGACATTTGTTTAGCTATTTCCTTTCAGTTCACTCATGGCAACAACAAATTTCTATCTTATTGTTAGGAGCATTTCTTTACTATTATTTTTAAAAAATATGTTGAATTGGAAAGCTTGCTCAAAATGGTTTATAAAAAGAAGTGTTTATCAGCGTCTATGCAGAAGTGAGGTTATAAGTCTGGTAAATAAAAGTATGCTTAAAAAGATTTGCATTCTACTTTTCATCTCTTTGAGAAGTATCAGATTTGAACAGGAACTTGCAATTCTGAAGAAAGCAAATTATGCTTTCTTTTCTCATTTTGAAAATATTTTACATTGAAGCCATTTGAGCTGTCAGATTTATTAACCCTTTATGAAAAGCAGACTGAGTAACAGGAGATAAAGTGGACCCAAGTTTATTGTTTTGTAATCTTCGCTGAAGATGAGCTGTTAAATTTAATTTTATATTTCCAGGGTTAATCTATATAGACATTTTATTATGCCTAGATCTTCAAATCCAGTAGGAGATCAAAGATTTTTGATCCCTGATATTTAACTATAAGACTTTGCACAAAGCTTTCTTTTTCATCAGTTATACTAATTTAATTTAAACTGAAATAAAGGAACAACTTTGGATTATTTCTGTTTCTTTTCAGGAACTCTACCTAAACTGCAAAATGCATATTGATACTGGTATTGATATTGATATTTAAATAATTGTTCAAGCTCTGGAATGTAAGACTATAGCAGTGAAATCATACTACAAATGATGGCATGAAGAAAAGTAGTACATGACCCCTTGAAACCTCTTGCTGCTATGGTCTTTTGAAAATAGATTTTTTTTGTTTGTTTGTTTGTTTGTTTTGTTTTTGTTTTTTTTGGTTTCTTTTTTATTTTTGGTACTCATAGTGATCAAGAAGCTTTCCACAGTCCAGAAATAAACTTGAACTATGATTGCCTTTCTGGAAGTCCGAGAAACCTTAGACTAGTGGACTCAAGCCTGTAATCCACTTTCTTTATTTGTTTCTTAAGGATGTTTGACCACAATAATGTTTTCTTTTTATGTGTGTCATTAAGTAAATACTTCCCATATGTGAATTTGAACTTTTTCTTCACTTAACTTTAACAGAATTTTATTTCTTTGTTTGAGACCACAAATGCCTTCCATTTTTTTCTTGAATGAATGTATTGTCTTGAGCATATTTATAGATTTTTTACATTCTGCTGCATGTAAATGTTTTCCTCTGATCCTCAATATACCTTCTTTTAGTTCTGCAACCTTTGTAGTATGAGAAACAGGCAGATTGGATTTTTCCTTACCTTTTTAATGCAATATGAATGATAAGAATACTAATTCCATTCTGGTTCTGTTAATCTCTATTTCTTGCATGATAGAATTGCACCTAGGCTTAGTTTTACAGTTAACATGATGTAAAAAAGGGTGACAACCGGACATATACAAGACCATACATAAAGCCACATCCTTCTTTGCTACAAATCTCTAGACAGCCAACATATCTGATGGCAATCACTGGTTCAACGGAGAACATCATCAAGGTAGTGGAATGGACAGGTCAGAGGCATAATTTAAATTGGGAAGTAAAAATTTACTCTAAGTGGAAAGAAAAATGTTTTTGACAGTTGAACTTCTTGCTTTACAAAATGTCTTTCCAAAGCCAATTGTCTGCTCAAAATCCAATGCTAGTCTTATATTATTAGACACAGTGGAACATACTTGGCCAGAGCTGCTTACTGTTTCATTGCCCTAACGTGGTAGTTTCAGCAAAATGTTAAAATTTGAATGCCAGTGACAAAGCATTGCTACAAAGCCCTGTACGTAGGCTGAAATAAAATTTTCATGGTTTCTGATTCTCCACTGACAGAATATTAAAATCTACTCCTTCCCTCCATCAATTCCTCTTCTGTGGATCTATTAATTCATCAAGAAATGTCTTTTCTTGATGTCCATATTTCCTCTTACCTTACTGGACTGAGTCACATTGTACGTTATAAGAATTTATTTTGTTTGTATGTGTTTTGCATTTTTTTGCTTTTTTGTTTGTTTAGGGGATTTTGTTTGTAGGGGGGTTTGTTAGGTTGGTTGTGGATTTTTTTTGTTGTCGGGTTGTTTTGGGCTTTTTTATTCCTATGTTCTAAAAAATGCTAAGGAATTTTTTTATGGATTTCCTATTCGTGGGAATATAAGTATGGTATTATCCTCCATCATAGGCAAAGAATAGTCAGATAAAATGAACAGGAGATGGATTGCAGATCTGTATTCTCGTTTTCAAATTCTTTATCACCTATAGGAAAGCACACTCTATTAAACTAACCTGTCATCAAAATTGATTTCTTTCCTTGTATATATTTCTTTTCTATACTGCAGTGCAAATTGCAGCTCTATATAACAAAGTATTGATAAATAAAAAAAGCTTTCTTTTAACCTTTCATGTGTTTTCACAACTCATTAATCACTGAATCCAGAATCTCAGAAGGAGTAAAGTTGGAAGGGTCCACTGGAGGCCATCTAGGATGCTTAAGCAGAGTCCCCTAGAAAACGTTATTGAAGATTGTGTCCAGATGGCTTTTGAGTATCTCCAGGAAAGGAGACTCCTCAACCTCTTTGGATAGCCTGTTCCAATTCTTGGTGACCCTCACAGTAAAGAAGCAAAAGATGTGAATTCAAATTAATTCAAGAAAGTGACTAAAGAATTTTTTTCTCTGACTTGTGAAAGAAGAAAATAAGGAGGAAGGTGTATGCTAGATCAACCCTTCTTTGAAGGTTGGTCTTGATACAATATTTACTTAATAGTTTGTAAATAATATTGGGAGACCAAAAATGTCTGGAAGGTGTTAATTAATTTTGTTGTACACATACACACACACACACATATACACACTCCCCTACAAAATGAAAAAGCGCCTGCCCCAAAACAAAACAATGCTAAGAATAGAGTAGCTTATTAACAAAAGTAGTTAACACCGAATATTAAGGCAGTAAGAATGATGGACCAATCAGGAGCAGCAGAGAGCTCATCATTTGGAGGAACCATTAAGGCTTTTTCTTTGTTGTTGTTGTTTGGGCTTTTTTTGTTCCTGTTGTTTGTTTTTATTTTTTGGTTTGGGGTTTTTTTTGTTTGTTTGGTTGGTTTTTGTGTTTGTTGTTTGTTTGTGGATTTTGTTTGTTTGCTTGTTTTTTCTTTTTTCTTTTTTTCCTTTTTTTTTCCCCTGGTAAGATTGATCTAATGTAAATGCCATCCAATTCTGTTATTATTCTTCCTCATTCTGCTAGATGCCTTTGGGACATAAACACTGATACAGCTTCTTTTTACTTATTTTTATAGCACCAGGAAAAGTATTTTAGCCTATGATATGTGGCTCGCACCAGGAATTTACTTAGGTTTACTGGGATCTAGCACCATTAACACCCTACGGTTCCGGAAACCATTCAAAACCATTGGAAAATATGGGGAGAGCTTCATATTTACATGCACCAGGGTACAAATAGGTACACAGTGAGAACTTCATCAAAGTGATAAAACCTTCAGCTATGCTTATTTGTATCTAGTCCGTACAATTAAGCATTTTATTTGGACATCTGCTGATCTATTCTTTCACAAAGTAGGAAAGCAGGTATTAAATGTTTTTTCTGTCTAGTTCTCTGGGTTTTTTTGATTATTCTGCTTCCAGGAACTGATGAACTCTTAATTTTTTTTATTTCTGTTGGGGTTTTTTTATGATCTTATTCAGATGTATCATTGCACTTTTTGTAAAGTTTCTGTGGGATCCTCACTTGGGTGTGATTTAATTTCTTGAGGTAGTTTTGCAGGCATTCGTCTGCATACCCTCTTCTGAGAGTAGTTTCCCTTTATTTTCATAATTAACAAAACAAATTAAACAAAGGCTTTTCTCTTTCAAAGAGAGATGCTAAAATGTTAGGGATTATTTGATTAGGATTATTAATGTGGAAATGACATGACATTGTTGCTTGTGACTTGCCTTTCTGACTCATGGGGCCCTAGTGTTAATAATATTGTTCACATGATATCAATATAAAAACTCAAGTCAGGAAATTGTGCATAATTGCCTAAGTGTCTGCAAGCTGAGACTAATAAATGAGTAAATTCTAGCACAGTCAGACATGTGCATCAATAAGTGCTTCAACCACACCGGCCTAATACTTAATTTGATCATGTGCTAACATATAAAAATATGCTGTAGCAACAGAGGTTTTTATTTTTGTATTTCTCCTTGAAATTTTTGTGCACAAGAGAGAAAGCCTGAAGAAAATTAAGTAATATAGGCCTTTGCAGGTAATAGATCCTACCAAATTATAATTATTCCTTGCAACAAGCATATTTCAAACCAGGAGTCCCGTGGAAACGAAGTATATATGGACAGATTCGTGGTAGATGTTTCAGAGATGTTTATTTCTCCAGCCGCATGGCCGGGGCTCAGCTCAGGAATCCCACAGTCACGGGACCCCAGGGTCCTTGGCATTATCAGGGAACACAAACCAACCAATGGGGAATGAATCTGAGCAGGGGCACGGAAACCCCGTGTCTCCCCCCCAGGGCCCATCTCCCAGGGCTCCATGGCAGGGGAGGGACCCCAACAATTCCTCTTGTCCAACTCACTCTGTGTTTCTAAAAAGGCATTATTTTATTTTATATTTACAAAAAAAAATATGATTGCTTTGGGAGAGAAAGTATTTAAAGTGTTATTCCTGTCAGTTTTTATTATAGAAGTTTTAAGTTATGTATTATATATACAAAGGTATTTAGGAAAAAAAATCTTATCTGCCTGTACTTCCTGAATTCAAGTAAATATTGAACTACTCGTGAATATAACTTTGCAAACAGGAAAAGCTACAGCTAGCATCTAGAGAATTTGTAATTCCAGTTTCTCTAAACTGTTATATATTAGTGTTTACAAAGTTAGTAAAATAATGACTCTGCACAGGTCAGGAACCTAATGGCTTTCAGAAACAGTTTGTAATGAAAAGTTTCATGAAACACTTCACAGGTTGGTTGTGCGGTTTAGCTTCATATTCTTGCTAAATTTTCTGGTAGCTGAAAGTGTGTAGCTGTGAATAAATGCACGTTACACACATTTTGAAAAGACTAAATTGTTTTTAATCTATATGTTAATGTGCTTTAAATGTACTGTGGCATTTCCTTTATAATGGTACTGATGCAACTGATAACATACTAAATGCTATAATAACTGAAACACAAAAATTATTACTACAGAAAATCATTCATTACATTTAAAACGCATCATGGAAATGAAAATCACAGAACTGTTAGTAAGAGAAAAAATTGCAGAAAGAATGTTTTCTTCTTATATGACAGCAAACATACCAAATACCTTGATTAGGTACAATAAATTACTTACAATGTATAAAGCCAGCATTCACAGATATTGAGTGAATGTCTCAGAAAGTCCTCAAACAGAGGATTTTTACATAGTGTAAGCCAACGTTTTTACTGTTGTACAAGTGTATTTGCTGTGTTACATATCATAATCAAACATTTCCTGGATTTTCCTTATAAAACTAGAGTTTAATTTGGTGTAAAAATAGAGAACATAAAAATGAGAAATTGCAGCACATGAACATGGCTCAGAATATCTTTTTTTTTGTTCATAGTTTTCAGCAGAAACACGTTCACCTTTTCTTTTAGAGATAGTTCAAAGTATTTGTTCTTGATTTGTTTTTTACATTTTCTTTTCTATTTGTGGTTTTTTTTGACAAATTTATATTACCTGTTAAATCCCTCTGACAGTCTGCATCTCAAAGAGCAAATGTGCTTCTTGAAAGCAAGAACACCTCATTTCAGCATGGAGTTTCTTCAAATAATTAGGGCACTGGTACCGATTGCATACAGGCCCTAAATACCCCACTTACTTACACAACATTCTTGAGTGATGACACTTGTTCAGAGGGTATAAATGAGCAGCAAGATATGTGACTCTTACGACCATCAGCACAACATTGAAAACTACTTTTTTGGTTTTGTCTTTCATTACATGTTATGTTAGCATTTTTCCCATTGCAGGTGCAATTTTTTCCCTTGGTAGGATGAAAAATACAATTCTTATTATTAAAAAATTCTTCTTATTATAAAATTCTTATTATGCCTTTTCCTTTTCCTCAAAATTCAGTCAGTAAGTGGAAGATGCCTTTGCCATATACATGCACACATGATGAGTAGCTAGCAAATTTTAGAATCCTTGGTCGGGTCAACTGGATGCTCAAGACTAAAATCCTCTTACATACTCCTCGAAAATATAAGCAGACAGACTGATAAGAAGGCTACACAATCTTCATAATTCTAAAGTCAAATTCATGTTCCAAACTACTTCTCTAGCTTGTCTATTTCAAGAAATTAATTACCTCTCCCTCTTCTTCGCCTTGTCCCACTCCCTCTGCCTGACTTCCTCCCTTTCTTTTCCTCTCTCTCACTCTTATTCTCACAGTAGTCAAGAAAAACCTGAGAAAGCACACTAAAGTACTTTACATTCTCTGGAAGAATCTGAAAAATTGGTTAATCTTCCTTAATTTACGTATTTTTTAATTTTGTAAGTTTTGACAGCCACGGCAGGTTAGTACTGCTGTAGAGGCTTCATGCATTTCCTGCTGTGAATATTAATATATTTAGATGTTTCTGATCTTAAATATAAAAGTAATTTTGAATCTAGATAAATTTATTTTTCTATTTTGCTTTCTTCTACATAGATAATAATAATACTTTGGAGTCAGTGAAAAAAAAATACAAATAAGAAGTTGTTACACACCACCTACAAGAATTATCATCCAACTTTGTGGTTTTCATCAATCACATAAATATCCCATTTAACTCCAATACTTGTCTTTGTAGTTGATTGTCCATTTACATTTAGGAATATTGTCTGAATAGTGGCAGAGTTACAGTTCCAGCCTTAGGAAAGACCATAGTGGTTTTGAACTCAACAGTTCCTTAGGGAAAAGCAGAAACAGAAAGTTGAAACTGGGTGTGGTTGACACTGCAAATATCTCTCAGGAAGGGTATGGCATATCTATTAAGAAGGGATTTATTCTGGGGAAACTTCACTGTGAAACAGTTTTCTTCTTCAATTTTCTTTGTATTCCTTACCACAGTCAGAAAAGTTGCATATTTTAAATATTATTCAGAAGCAGACTGTGTACCTCTCATGGTTTTTCTGACTATTCAGAGGGATTGGCTTGCTGCCATTGAGATAGAAGTAGTTTAATCCAGTGTGTATGAAGCTGTGTCATGATACTTAGCCATGTGTATTCAATTAGATGGAAAGGATTTCTTTTTTCATGCTGCTGATTGAGAACTGTTTCTAATAGAAAGTGGGAAAGAGCCTCATGTATGAGAAGTATACATTTCAAAATTATTTTGTGTCATTATAAAAGAAAAACAAGTTTTGACTGGATGTGACAGTTTCAATGGGAAAATTAGACATGTTTCAGACTTCCAATAAAATAAATGGAACTGTACAATTTTTCTGAGACGTAAGATGCTATTGAAGGAGTGTAACAATCAATAAACAGCAAATCAAGAGCTGTTCTGAAACTGACTTACATTATATTTTACGTGATATATACTTTGTAGGGCATCTTTCTCTCTTAATGTCATAAGAGAGCACATAATATTTCCAGTTTATTCCTTTTGTGTACTGGATATACAACATAGTCATTAGAGTGTGCAATGAGCATTAAGGGATCATTTATATTGCAGACAATGAATAGGAAAAAAAAAGCAATTTTTTTTTTTTTTGTTTCCTACTCTCAAAAAAGACACTTTCATATTTTATTCCCCTTTTTCCAGTCAGTGGGTTGAACTATATAGAAAATAGAATAAGAGAGGTGGAAGTTGTACTTAGTACTATGAAATAGTCTTAAAAAAACCCGTATCATTGCTCTTGTAGCCACATGTTGTTTCAGACTGTAGAGTTCATGTATCAATTCTGTGGGATAGAATGTAGCTCTGGATAATATCTTTTGTTTCCTATGAGTTACTTGATTATCCTACTGTTATAAGTATCTTGAACAGAATGGAATTTTTTAATATTTTATAAAGGGCTTATCAGGATTTTGGTTTTTTTCTGAAATATTTTGAAACTTTTTGTTTGTTACTGTAAAAATTGATTTGGGCTTTAATTTAATGTGAAGCATCACTAATGATTTATGATTAAAATTAAATGAATTTTTTTGTTGTTACTGTGTCTCAGCGTATGTCATTTAAGCACAAGATTCTATGCAATTACAAATTAGGATTTTGTGAATGCATCTTCATGGTATGAGAACATTTATTTCATCGCTGTTACAATATCTCACCTTGAATTTAGAATGTGGTAGTCATTCTGTTGGTGCCAAAGTCATTTTAAGGACATGAAAATTATTATAGTGGATTAATTCAGGTATAATGTAAGTAATCAGTAGTGGGATTTCATCAGGGTGTAATCAGGGTGTAAAGTGAAAAAAAAGCCACAATTTTTTGCTTTGTATATCTCTAGTAAAAATAAGAATTGAAACGTAAAAGACATTTTCATCCGTCTATTATTCATATGATTTCCAAGGTGAACAGAGACTAAAGAAATTAAAAACATGTATTTGTTTTAGTATGAATTTTATGTTTCTTTGTTTCTCAGGAAATGTGGGTCAAGCACACTCACTCAAGTCATAGAAAACTCTATGGATTTCTCTAGCATCCTCTTTAGTAAATTTGACCTTCTAGTTTTCTACTGTCTAAGATACAAAATCTCACATGAAAGAAGAACATAATGGATTCCAGAAATCACTTTTTGGTAACAACTGAACAAAGGATAAAATTTGATTAGCTCACAGATAATGTTTCTATAGGTATATACAGTATCATTTATATGGTAAATACATAAGTTCCAGAAAAAAAGTATTTTACATAATTAAGTGTTTTGTCTAAAATGTATGCCCTTCTTGAGGCAGGGTGAGAATTTTCTTTACTCCCAAACTGTTAATTTGTTCTTCTAGTTGCATTAAACATTGCCAAGAAAGAAAATTATTAATTTCTGTGAAGAGCACGAAACATCTTTGTTATGACACAATTTCTCCATAAAAGTAGTGCTGACATTAGAATGCATTTCAGTCTAGATAAATATCCTGAATCTTTTAGTCTTATATATATTCAGGCGTAGTAAATTTTTTTTAAAAACATGTTTTAAATAAACTTCAATATGTGAAATATTGGTGGAAAAAATCCAGGTTATAAGGAAATAGTTTTATTCGTATTTTACATATGATGCTATTTCAAATCAACAAGGATCTAGTTCCCTTATATGGAGTTGATTTTTTCCTCAAACAAACATTGCACTAAAAAGAAATCTAACCTTTTCAGGCTGCCAGAAGAGACATCTTGTAAATGCTAAATAAGAAAGTAAATTATCTGGTCCTGAGAACGGCTATTACATATTTCCAGCTGTGTACTCAAAAAAATCAAAACAACAGTTTTCATTCCTAGAAATATTTTCAGATTTTCAAAATTTAAATTCCATTCATAGAAAATACTTGCATTTCATGGTATTTTTTTTCCATTCTTGCAAGGAGTATATATTTTACCATCAGAAATGATTCTAAGCATATTTTGAAACATAAAAGTATTCAAATATTTTCACTGAGTTACTAAATTAAAAACAATTAAAGAAACCCAAAAAATCACCAACAAAAAACAAAAAAGAAGAAGAAAATTAATTCCTGACATAGATATCAGTTTCAGCATTTTGTGGTTGATGACCTTGGATTGGTAGTCATTTTTTTACATGATATTTTTGCTATTCATATGCTAAAAAAGGAAATGTCAGGCAATGCTGGAGCAAGACAGGCAGGACTGGAGCAACCCCCACCTAGTTCTGTTTTGCCTGCCACTCCAGTGAGCTCAGCTGCCTGACTGTCTGGTATCATGGGTTTCTGGAAAGTCACTCATGCACAGAATTTGCCATCCTACTGGGAAGAAACTAGTAGCCCTCAGGATTGACCCATATCCATTTTTGATTTCACGGAACAATGTCTCAAAGCAAAAAACAATGAGCAGTGAGGCTAGTCTGTTGAAATTAGAGGTTTATTGTGGGTTATTGTTTCAACATCATTTAAGTTTATTACAGTTTAATATAATCATGGGCAGCCCTGATCAGCCCCATCATAATTTCTCATTCTCAGATGAATGTGCGCGACTTTTAGAGTCATGTCTTGAATTCACCTCACTTTTTAAAACAGACTCAATTAATGAACATGAAATTGTGTGTATAATGTTCTGTGATTTCTTTAAAAGCAAATGTTTCTGTTTTGTGTGGCAGTATTTTAGATTTGACAGTGAAATAAAAAGGCTTTGTCTTGTCCCATTAAGAAAGAGAGAAAAATAGAAGTCTCCTATTAGAAAATATTTCCATCCCAGTTACATTCACATACTTGAGGACATAATCCTCTTCTGAACACTTTCCACAAATCAGTCCACTGCCTTCTTAGCAGATTTAAAGCCTCGTAATGCAGACTTCAGGAGGGGGAGGGAAGAAATTACCATTATATTACTGTTGTGCTCCTGGAAGGGGATGTAAATTATTTGACTTAATTCCTGATAATAAATTTTCAGGAGTACCAAATTAGTGCATAAATATACCATCCTACAGAGTGCTATTTAAAAAGGAACTGCAGTAAAACTCTTTTTAGTAAAACCATTTTAATTCTCAAAAGACATTAATGGAAAGAAAAAGGTATTATATATGAGAAGGGCATATGGAAAGTTTTGCTATAAACAGCATTCGACTGTTCAAGAGCTTTATGAGACACTTAAATTTCTTTTGGTCAGGTTAGCTTTTAAGCTGTATTTATTACTTTTTATAGCAGTACTGGGTTACTGATACTGTGGGGCGTCATATATTTCTACTCCTACTGTCTTCTTAACCAAGATCAATTTTACCTAAAAAATCCTAAAACTGATGAGAAAAAAAAAAAACTAAGAGCAGAATTAAAAAATTCTGTTTAGTTCCGAGACTCTGGTAATGAGGAAAATTGAAATTAAACTTGAGGTGATCACTTTATATCCAAAGTCTTCCAGGATCATAATATCAAAGATGTTCTTGGTATTAGTTAAGGAGATTTCCTTCTTATTTGCTAAAATAGGTTTCTCTTGGTAATGCGCTTAATAATATATGACTGCTGCGTTCTGAGAAGAAGAATGAAATACACAAACATTCTAAAAGAAAATAAGAAAAAAAGGAGTCCAGGGATGCAATAGAAGTGGTTCTTAGGATAGAACTTACATAAAGAACAGTAAGGTGTAGTGCAGAGACTGTGAGAGTTTTCCCAAGACAGTCATTATCATATATAGAGTGGGGAGTGTTTTTCAACTAAGTAGTAAAGCAAAACACACTTTTTAACTGGAAAAATCTGCTTGTGTTGAACAGAAAAACAGTAAAGTTCTCATCTGAGCTGATTAATTGATCTTAAAGTTGTTTAGATTTAAAAAGAAAAGACAAAACATTTTATTTTATTTTATTTTATTTTATGCTTTCTACAGTTTGTCTTATATTTTTTTTTTAAATGGAAGAGAATTATTCAAAGTGAGATACTTTTATTTGTATGCTCAAGTCAACTGAACTTCAGTAACCTAGAAGAAAGGAACCAAGCAAATGTACCACTAATGTATTAAAAAAAAAACCCAAAGTGTGGGTTATTTCTCAATATATTTGAGAAAGCTTTTTTTACCTCTATATTTCATATTTACATAAAGCAAAGAAAAACAATCTGGAAAAAATAAATATTCCATTATTCCCATTGTATATTGCTTGGATGAAAGAACAGAAGTAGTAATCTACAGCAGATATGTGTCTTACTCTGGATTTTTAAGTTCACCAATTCCTCTGAAAATTGATAACTTTTACAATGCTATTACCAATATCCTGTAGGTAGTGTAAGAACGTATATTTTTAATATACCATGTATTCATGCAGAGAAACAAGTCAGTTTTTAGTGACTTTATTACAACACACTACAGACTAAGTAGAGAATCTACCTTTGTTCTAGCAGAGCTCCTCATTCCTAACCTAAAAGTGTCACTTCCACCAAAGGACACTGTATTGCAATTTCCAGTCTTAAATGGAAGCTGGTGAGACTCAAAACACAAAAACTAGTGCCAGATTCGTGGTGTACCGAATGACAGAATGCTGAACCTTTCCACTAGAAACTGGATTAAGATCAACAAAATCTTCCACATAGATCAACATGCAATCTTTGTCTGTGTTATTCAATCACTGCTGAGTTGGAATGAATCTAAACTGGTCACCTAGAAATAAAAAGCTGCTTTTCCCGTTTTTTTCTCACTTCAGTATCTGAATTCATACACGGGTGTAATATCTCTATCTTGGTCAGGTGTATCAAAGAGTGATGACTTCAATATATGAATTAATTGGGCTCCTGACAGTTACAATTACAGTGATGACAATGACTTAAATGGTATGGAAATAATTTTAAATCTCTAAAAGGCACTTTTATCAAGTTATAGTTCATTTTTGTTGATTTACTTGAGTAGTGGTTCAAGATATTCCTCAGAGATGTGCTAGAAGCTGAAAGAGTTCTACAATAAAAATGATATATTGTGTAGCAACAGTTATTCTTCAACTGCAGTCAAGATGGAAACTGCTCTGCACTGTATTTTATATTGTGTTTTCTCTTTGTGGCCTGCCTTTGATTTTGTTTGTGCTTTATATCATAGGATCAGTTTGTCCCTAGAATTCTATAAGGAAACCTCTGATAGCTCTTGTTTATTTTCTTAGATCATATGTTACACAACAGTGTGTATCCTAGGGAAAATTTCTTGTACTTTAAGGTTATTTTGTTAAAATAATGTTAAGATAATGTTTGCAGTGCAAGACGTAAATAAGATTCCCGTAGAAAGCTCAATTCTATGTTAAGGTTATATCTGCCGACCTGAGGTACGTAATCTGAAGTTTTCTGTGCCAGACAACTCTCTGGGATTGGAGAAAGATTTTCAAATAAATCTGTTTATTTCTGATAGGAAAAGAAAGTAGCTTTGCTACCTAGAAGTGTACTTTTCAGAACTGCTGTTTCAGGATCTGTAGCATTCAGCATCAGAACAGATGTCATCCATTTGTAAAACTTTATGTTATTACCATTAATAGAAACTTTCTTTTGCACTGGAAAAATACCAGTATTTTTGTGTCATTGCAAATGTGAAAAGCTAAGGCATTTGTAAGAACTTCCATTTAATTTCCTTTTGCAATAACAAAACAATTCTGAGATAACTGATTCTTCAGGGACAGTTTACATCCAGGTGAAAAGGATTTTCTCTGATTCAACAGCATTGAAATCAAGTTTCTAATTTATATAAATGTCTTTAAAGGAAAATGTCACCCACCTTGTAAGTCTAATTTTTGTAATTTTTGCTTTGCAATGGAAATGTCTATGAAATATGTGGAGTTGCAAGTACAGAATAGTAATCAATAAGGTGTAGTTGATATCTACAGGCTTGGATTTTCTTAATATCCTACCTTCAAGTACTTGAGAGAAGTTAGCACTACAATTCTGTAGAATCAGAATTAATTGTGAATAGCAAACAAATTGTTGTGGAATAATGTGAATATATCTTAGATGAAGTACAGAGAATTAACTCTTTTGATTAAATAATCAATTGGAAAGATTTCTTTAATTCAGTTTTTAAAAAATGAAGGTAAAATAACAGCAGTGTTTTATTTATGATATTTCTGTATTTGATATTGTTGCAGGTTAAGTTTGCATATTAAGAAGTTCTAACATTTCAAGAGTGTTTCCTCATTATTAAGAGTACGTGTAACATTTAATATTCATTATTCATTGTTGACAGTTGTTCCTCATTCTTCTGTGTAGGTCTGTACTTAACTTACACTGCTTAACTCACCGCTCTTGAGAGAGATGAGATGATTAATCTTTCTGATATTGCTAACAGCAAGTTTTAAATCATAAGAGGAATTAAATCAGAATTCTGTCCTTTTTGGTAGGAATGCTGAGAATCTTCCTTTCTACTCAAGCCACAAAAATAACATTCAATAGTAATTTGAAACAATGGTATGACATCTGCTCATCCTACAGAACATTTTATACTCTTACATTGAAGGCACTTATCCTGCATAGTGTGCAGATTAAAGGTTTTGTATGTTCAGTTTTCCTCATACTTAAAATTTAGGTTACTTTAACCCACTTTATGAAATACAGTTCTCAAGAAAAGTTCAAATACCAAAATCATCAGAAAATCTAGCTACAGTAGGTACACTATTATTTCTGCTGTTGTTGTTTATGGATCCCTTTGGGCCACAGCAATGTATACATATGGACTCACAAAATTTAAAAAAAACAAAAACCGAAAAACCAAAAAACCCCAGTTTTTTTTCATTTAAAAAAAATCTTCATCTACTTAGACATTTAAAAGCCACCCTAATGTATATTCCCTTACTTGTCAATATTAGATTGATTTTTTCAGTAGGTTCCTGAAATTCTCATATTGAAAAATATAAATTATGATTTATTTTTAAATCAATTATACTTTTATTTGATTTACATCCCTTGATGTTTTTTTCATCTACTATCCTGTCTGAATTTCATTACAGATAACATTATTTTCTGCCTGAAATTCATTACAACAGCTTACACTGTTGCTTTTCTCTGTATATTCCGGTCCTTCAGAAAAACTATTTTTTTAAACTTGATTCAGTCATCTTTCCATGGTGAAGGTTGTTGACCACCACAATTCTGAGGTATGCTAGAAATATAGCTGACATTGAAAACTCTTAGATCAATAATGAAATAAATAAATAAATAAATATTGGAAATGGAGCTTTTAACGCTATCTCAGTTTTGTCTTAAATAAAAGGAATATTTTCATATTGATATTAATGTGTTTGTAAATATTAATTTGAATAAGTTATTAAAGATAGTAATTACATATTGTCATAGCTTTTCATTACTTCTTAGATTTTAAATATCCTCTTATATTTTCCAACATCTGCCATTTCTGTTATATCATCATTTTTGCAGTTCAGATGCCTTTCTCTTCTTATCTTTATCTTCTCCATAACTATCTTCCTCCTGCCTCTCCCCCAAAAATATAATGCATTCTGGAAAATCCAGAAAAACAGCTGAGGGATTAATACTTTTCAGATTGCCTGTATGGTTTGTTTGTATTTCATTATGTCAAATAATTTTGACATAACGCCTCTTCACTTAATTTCCCAAAGGAACCTTGTAGGCTCATCTTTTCATGTGCCTCAGATAGTATTGTATCTGCACTTATTCCCAGAGATTTTCCTTTTATTTGCAGTAGCACCTGGTGAAAAAAAAACCCAGTATTTATTCCCTTGATTCTCCACTGATGGATTTCTCCCCAAGATAGAGAAATGAAAATTTAGCACCAAATCATGCAATAAGTAAATTAACCATTGTCAAGTTTATGGTAATAAAATTTTAGGAATTTACCTCTTAGGATATTTTTGAGCATGATGAGTTTTGATATTTCTTAAGAACCTGCTTGAGTCCATATTTTACGTGAATCCAGCCAATATTAGAAACAAACAAACAAGAAAACCCAAAACCAAAAAGTCCACAAAGCCAACCAACCAAAACAACAATGAAACAACCACCAAAACCCAATCTGATGGCAGTGAAGCTTTGCTACTTATTCTGTGGTGGAAATCTGGATAGTTTTACGTGTTCTTTTCTATATCTACAGACTGGCAAAGGGTATGGAAGATAAAATTGTCTCTTATTCAGAAATTAGACATTCAAAAAATATATCATTAAACAAATTTTACAGAATCACGGAATAATCTGAGTTGGAAGGGACTGACAAGGATCATTGAATCCAACTCCTGACCCTGCAAAACACCATCCCCAAGAGCCACAACATGTGCCTGAGAAATTTAATTTAGTACCGTTACCATTTCTTAATTTATTATCGTGATTAAAAGAATATTCAGAGATTCTGAAAAAAAAAATAGGATTATACTTCATCAACATTCTTGACAAAAATAAGTTAAAAGAATGCTTGAAATAATTTTGTTGCATTTTACTTTTTATTGCAGATACAGGTGAAAAACCTGTAATTTCAAGGGTTTTTTTAACAAGGACTTGAAAAGTACTGACCTGAAATTATTAGATAAAACTCTTGAATGAAGTAATGAAGACAGTTAAAAGTAGTCATTAGCAGTACTATTGGCAACATGGCATTGTAGGTATTTATACATTAATATAGATTTTTCTACATTTCATACAATATTTTATAGAGTGTATAACTATATTTCAATTTCCAGATATTTCCAGAGATCGTGCATCCACAACTTCTCTGAGCAAACTGTTTCAGTGCCTCACCACCCTCACATTAAAAATGTAAATCTTAATTAATACCTAATCTAATTCTATCCTCTTTCAGTTTAAAGGCATTCTCTCTTGTCCTGTCACTTCATGCCCCTGTAAATAGTCTGTCTCCATCTTGCTTGTAGGTCCCTTTTTACTGTAAGGCTGTGCTAAGGTCTCCCTAAAGCCTTCTCTTCTTCAGACTGAACAGCCCAGCTCTCTCAGCCTGTCTTCATAGGAGAGATGCTCCAGCCCTCTGACATCTTCATGGTCCTCTTCTGGACAGAGGAAATTCTAGCCTTACATACACTAATATTAAGGGAACAATAAAAATTGGTGAAGATAAGATCTTGAAAAAGCCTTACCAGGATCTGGATGTAAAGTTTCCATTATTTTTTTTTTCACCTTGATTAAGTTCCCAGTTAATTTGCATTATTAAAAATGTCACCTGACATTGTTAGTATGATATTATGCTGATTTGTGACCTTTTAGTTCTGAAGGGTAAACCCAAACAACTGCGCAAAATGCGTAATTGTGTTGGATGTTACTTAGTTTTTGCAGTGTGTCTTTAACTCCGGCACTACAAATTCACAAAATTGCAAACAAAGGTAATGATTCTTGTTTCAGTGTTGATGTGAAAAAACTTGACTCCATAGTGATGAAAAAGATCTGAATTGTCCTCAATGATTTTTCTTCCCTCAATGAGATGATAATTTTCAGTTTCTCCTTGTTGATTTGAGATCAAGGAGAACACCAGTCTGATGAAATCAGTGAAAATAGATACAGTTGAAGAATTAGGTAAGTTGAGAATAATGATATTCTTCCATTATTTTATTTGGTTTTAGGCTTTCAGATTAGTAGCATGCTGTAGGCAAAAGTCTGTAAGTTTATATACAAGACATTAACTTTTGGATATACTGAAGTAATGAAAACAAACAGGTCATCTTTTATTATCAGTGGTTCTGCTGGTATTTTTTTTCACACTCTTTAGGGGATACCTGATGGGAAATGTATCTCCATTCTCCTGAGGTGCAAATACTTTGGATGCAGGGAAGCTTCTAGAGGCTTACAAGATACTGTGTGGTAAATTATGTACAATAGTCAGTCATTTGTATTTTCTGAGAGTGCAGTGACACAATGTCAAAACCTGAGCACCTGTACTGTGGAAGTTGAGGTGATAAAATAAACATAAGGCAAAAATTGGTGAATAGTTAATATATTTTATGCATTTTTAATTAACATATATATTTTAAATCTTAGAAAGATAATACCATTTCTTGGTGTTCTATACTATCTATTTGTTAATACATAATAAGCAAATAGAATCACATTCTCTCATTTTTTCTTCACTGTTTGTAAATGGCATTTGGGAATTAAAGGTCATAAAATCCAAGTAAAATTGGATTAATAACCCATTTTTATTTTCAGGAGTCAGGCAAATAAAATGGGATCCTCAGGGTATCACCCAAGCTGTTTCCTTTGTAACAGTCAGCATCATGCAGTCTTTAAAAAAAACAAAAGGGCAAAACACATCCCAACACTTGCATATGATTATTCGGATCGTGGAATATCTATGATATTTCATCTCTCTTCCAGCACATTTTCTGCAATTTGAAGTGAAATTGCTCTGTTAACCCTGATCTACTTTGTGTGGTGTCTGGAGAACTATCACCAGAGGTAGTGTCTCATGTCAGTGACTTCATCAAGATATGATATACTTTGCATCACGAAAGAATCACACCCTTAATAATCTGACATAAACAGAATGAGTGCCTGATCATGGTTGTCTCATTTCTTTTCTACCCTGTTGTAAAAATGAGAAAAGGGATGAAAAGAGAATTTTCTTAAAAACGGGTGACAGTTCATATGAAACACGTAAGCATGCACAGCAAAATATAAAGACAGGTACTGGGAAAGCCCTGAGTAACCTTTTCTGACCTAATAGCTGACCTTCGTTCAAGCAAGAATTTGGAATAAATTACCTTTCCAACCCAAATTACCCTATGATGGAATGAAATGGTATTCTGTTGAAGTATTCCTTGAAGTTTATTTTAGCAATTCACCTTCTCCTCTTTTCATTTTATATGTTTCTATGCTCCTGGAAATGAAAACTATTCACATGATATGGAAGCAATGAAAAAATTGTTAATGTTTCATTTAGTTTTGGTAGAAGCAGGATGATTGTAACATTACACAAGCTGTTGAACTCTCATAAAATTCTTATCCTAATCCGTGCAGAATTATCACAGGTTCATATTCAAATATCATGCAAATTAATAAATGTAGCATTCTTCCATAAAATATGCACATAATTTGAAAAGATTCCTTCAGTGAAAATTATGAAACTATGCAGGTTTTCTTAAATCTTCACTGTTTCCTGTTTCTTTCTCACACAGACATAGAAACGTCAGCTCAAAATATTGTGTTTCAAGGTGTGCATGTAATTTTGAAAGTGTGTTCCTGAAAATCATGTGGGTTTTGTTTAGTTTGTTTTTTTAATTAGACCAAACAATACTATAACTTTTTATGTGAGAGAAAATTCACATTTTCTTTGAAGCAAACATACCAAATTAATTAACTGAAGGCATCTCTTTATCAGAGGTAGGAAAAAATGTGTTCCAGTAACAAGTGCATAACTCAAAACTCATGAAATATTTAACATAATGGTCTCTTCCATGGTCTTGCGTATGACCTTGCCATTTTAAATTTTCTCTGATAGGGTAAGAAGTTTCTTCTTGCCTTCTTTTAAAAAAAAAAAAAAAAAAAAAAAAAAAGAAAAAAATATTCCCAGAAAAAGTAAGACTTAGCTTTTGGCTTTTAAAAGCTTTTATAATATTTACATTTAAAGTACTGTATTTAAGCAGAAATACAATATTCTTTCTTCATAGCTAACAAAATGTACATGGCAAAAAAATCCCCCAAATTATCCCCCAAAAAACTCTTCTGTCCTTCCATGTTAAATGAGTGACTGTGGGATGCTACAGGATAAGACCTGGTAACAAAAACATTTTTAATTATCAGATTAGTCCTCTGGAACAAAGGTGAAAACAGAATGTTAGAATTATTAGTGAATGAGTAAGAAAACCTTGTAATTCCACTGTGGATGTGTACGTGTTGTTCATGTCTTCAGTGCAGACCTGATCATTCATTTCAATATGATATAGTAGAACTGGAAAAGATTCAGAAAATTATGTTTTAAAAGATTAAAAAGATGGCATGGAAGAAATGACTGAATAGACCGGAATTCTTTGGCCTGGAGAAGAGAATATTGAGTATGAAGGCGACGGAAATCTGTAAGCACAGTGAGTTGAAGTAAAAGAAAGTCAGTTGTTCATTGCCTCTACTAGTACAGCATAGTGCAAATAACATACCCTGCTCATGACTCAACAAAATTCGTCCCTTTGGGGATGTTTGTTCTAAGTAGACTGCTTAAACTGGTCCTTTGAAGACTAAATGAGGGACAGATCTTACACTGTAGCATGTCTAACTCTTCCTTGTTTATATTGCTTTCAAAAAATAACTCCATTAATTACAGGAGTATCTTTATAGGGATAAAAGTAATGGTGAATATTGTCACTAAAATAAGAATATTTCATATCACAGTTTATATATTTCATAAAAGAAAAAATCTTGTACATGCAAATAATTAGGAATGCTTGCTGTGATGAAATAAACATTCTATGTTTTATAATATTGCCAAATACTGAAAATTTCACTCATTCTTTGTAAAAATTAATTGTACCAAGGGTTTGTATCATATGGCAAACACATCCTTGATATTAAGTTTGGGATGTTTGAATAATGGATAATCACACTGTGGTATTTTCTGTGGCTCTTATCTGTTTAGACAATATTTATCATAATGCTATTATAATTTGTTTGAAGACAGATTTTGTTGTTCATATGGAGTCTGCATTACAGTTTGGTTAATTAGTGTTTTGTGGAGTTGAAATTACGTTTGCATTCCACTATGTTATCTTAGAAAACAAATATTACTCAAGCCAAAAAATCCTACATAGAAAATATCTAACACAGAATAGAAATTAGAATAGAAATTAGTCTGGAATAGTAAAGAACCTGTAACAACTTTAGTTTAGTAAGGCTAGAAGAACATATTCTTTAAAAAAAAGAGGTGTGTATTTGTTAGATCCAGATATTTGGTGCAGTTATTATCTTCCATATAAGAAAGAGCTAAGATATAAACCAAAAAACTTGAAAAAAAAATCCTCTGTCAGAATTATTTTAGGGCAGGATCTAATCTTTTGAACAACTGCGACCACTCCAATTCTATTTGTGATGGTGAGCCTTAGGAACAAGAAGTACCTTGCCTCTGGCAATGTAGGCAGGAGAAGTTGAAAGCTTGAAAGATACAGTCATGAGTGTCAGCAGGAAAAATCTGAGCTCTTAGTGGTAGCTTCTGCAAGACTGCAAAATCTATGTGGTCTCAGATGCAGGAAAATATACAAGGTATATGTAAATATAGTGTACATAATATAAATAAATTACATGGCAAAAATAATACTTTTTGTTGTTGAAGCTAGGAGAACTTTATTAGTGCAAAACACTGCTGTAGTTTGGTTTAATGATAAACTTATCTCTTAATGATGAAAAGCTGAATCCACTAACATGATTAAATTTTTTTTAAGAATGGATCAACCAAGCCCTCAAATTCAACCTCAAATTCATATAAAAAGAGATTTAATGTAAAGAAAAAGAAAAACAATCATACCTTTTTTTACTGAATGTTAAGCTAACTCACTATTTTAAATATATTTAAAGTTGCCAGGAACAGTATGAAACATGAATATTTTTAAGTTTGACTTTCACTTGGTCTCCATTATTTTGCATCCTAAGGTGGCCTATTTAAAAGAATTTCTTAAGAAATAAATAAAAACACAAACCACAAAGGCACTTGCAGTGTATTAATTGCTTAAAGATTAATTATTTTTATTTTGTCTGTAGCATATGCTTTTTTTCCCTTTCAAAAATAATGGAAATACATGCAGTTAGTAAACTGACTTTTAAAAAAGGAAATACAAATATATAAAATTATAAAAAAAACAAACCCAGAGGAGATAAAAAGAATAAAAAACCAACAGAAAAACAAATCTCCAAAAATACAAACCAACTTTCTGAACATATGAAAATGAGAAATAATTAAGAAAGCCAAATTCTAGTTTGATGGAGCGAAATAGTAAGAAAGAGCTAAATTCTTAATTGGATTAAGTATCCATAGTTAATTTTCTGACAAACAGATTTTACTTAAGGAGGGCTTGAGTGGTTGATTCATCATGCATGCATTCCTCAGTCTAAATAAAGCACACTGCAATTATTCTAACTTGCATTATTGGTTTGTTACGGCACATTTTCCACATACTTTGTTCTTTCATCTGACGTGTTTTTCTTTCTATTTTTTCTAATTTCTCTAATGAAAAATTAAACTTTATTATTTTAACTGAAAATACTCTCCTCAAAGGAATTATTTTAAAATGTTGTCAGTCTTTTCTTCACATGAGATTAGAACTTTGCTTTGTTAAAAATGTAGTCAGTTTAGGTGATAACTGTGGAATTATGAAGCAGTATTATAGCTGAGAAAAAGTGTTTTCTTAGACAATTACTAGAATATTAAGTATTCTGAATTTAACAAGTAGGTTTTTTCTGGCGTTTTTCCTCTTTTTCACGCTCCAGAGTGAATATACCATGGAAAAATTCTTCCACTTACTATGTTTTCTGCCCTAGATGTCCTAGATAAAGCCTATCATTAATTTTCAGACTTAATTTTGATCATCCTTGGGAGGTTATTTTTGACATGGAAGGAATGTCTCTAATACAGTCCTATTTTAGGATTTTCTGAAGCAATGAGTCAATTCTAACTGATTTTTGGTCGCATGGATTGAAATTCCATTCATAACAACCTGGATTTTTTTCCCAAACTTCCCTGTATTTTCAATAATACAAGTAATACTAAGATTTGAAGGTCATGTTTGAAGTTGATCCGGTTTGGCCAAATTTAGAAAGACATCCTCTGAGAGAAGGCAGGTTACTACTCCTCCCCCACCAGGCTTCCTCAAAGGAAAGTGAAAGAGATAAAAACTATTTATTTAACAAACACATGGGAAAAGGATAATAATGCTAAATAATAAAATCTCTTGCTGTGGAGAAAAAACCTGGGAAAGTGTTAGAGTCCTCCCTTTGGTCTCCTCGGAGCTGGGGCTTGGCCCAGGGCCAGGCCCTCTGTGCCGTGGAAAGTTTTCCTGCCGTGCTCCGATATTGAAGCAGTCCAGTAGAAAAGGGAGAAAATCCGAAATGCCAGGGAAGGGAAAAAAATTCAACTCTCAGTCTCTTTCCAGAGAAAAAGAAGCTGAACAACTGGCCAAAAACTGACCGGGGAGCAGCAAGCCGGGTGCTTCCTCGCTCCCCTGGCACAGCTGGGAAAAATAAAATTGCTATCTCTGTGTGACCTTGAACAAGCTGCAAACTGCTTTGAAAAAGTTTTGCTCAGTTTTTCCTTCGCCCTCTCAAGCTCAGTTTAGAGACATAGAAAGGCACAAGAATTAATTTCTGGGCATAGGGCAGCGATATGGGATACACATCATAAAGTCACCCCAAGACAGAAGTACAATTTACTTGTGTAGGACAAGTTTTTGTCTCAGTATGTGTGTAGCTTGGTAGGCCATATACTCAAGCCTTCTTACCCAGGTGAAGATCTGTTACCCTGCTTGCACAGCTCTGATGCGTTTTTCTGTTAATTTAGCTTTGCTGAGATGGAACTGGTATCTCTTTCTTGGGCCACAATTGGAAAAAAACTACAGAAATCTCTAGATTCAAGCTAATCTTTAGGTTTATAATGCTGTTTGTAGGTTTGGCTAAGTGATTAGAAGGGTTATGACCAGGACAAAATAGAAATTGATGGCTCTCTTTTTATGGCAGTCAGGGACCATCTGTCAGAGATCTCAGAACAAGATGGGTGGGGTAATTTACTCCTCTTTGAGCATGATAAAAGCTATGCTGTAAAACCATGGAATAATCCTAGAACAGAATTTGATGAGACATACAATTTCTGAATGTTGGTCCTCAATCTGGTAAGGCGCAGAAAGCAAAAAGGATATAAGCTGCCAAAAGACTTCTTAGGAGGTTCTGGTCAAAAAAACAGCCTGGAAAAAAGGGAACTTTTAAAAGTTAGGTAGGAGCCTTCTCTTCTGTGTCTGCAAATTCAAGTGACAGCAGCTCTTTGCTTGATATAGAAGAGTCTGTTCCTGGAAGAAACCTTGCTAAAATAGCCTTTCTTTAGTTTTGTGTCTCTAAAGCAAACATGTAGTAGATCCATAATGCAGCAACAGCTTACCTCTTTTGTGCAAGCAAAAAAGCTACAAAGTTCATGAAAGATTGTTAAAAAATTAAAGATTCTATGATTTTATTTTTTTAATAATTATTGCTTAAAGATGTTCTGAATCTTCTGCACAGTAGGTCTAAGTGGGGATTTCATCCCAAGAACAGAGTCAAGCATTCAGCATTTTGGACCGAGTAGTAAGAGGGAACTAGACTGGAGTCAGTGACAACATCCTTTACAAAGCAATGGCTATTTTCTCTTATTTTCAATGATTAACAACTAAATACTTTCATTTTTTAGAATAACTTTGCTATTTTTTATGGTACTCTTGAGTCTCTGTTGTGTTGCGCACAAGTACATGCACAGACAGGTGTAGATGGATAGACATGTGTTGTAGAATTTTCCGTCTAGATCTTTAGCAGCTAAAAGTTGTTAAAGCCACCTCAGACCTTAGAGGCAAATGTCAAATGGAAAGACTTGATTTATCCATCTAATATGATGGATGAGTAATTATTTTGGGGTGCTGTCTAATAAGGTTACAGGAGGGAAAGCCAGGTGTACAAGTGGGGATCATGTTTAATTACTTCTGTTGGATTTCTTTTTTTCTCTTTTAGAATACAGGTAAATTTGTAAATTCAGTCTGAAATAGATAGTCTTTTTTTATTATTTAGCATTGTCAAAATATCCAGTCACTCCAACAACATACACAATTCAGCACATAAACTCACAGATGGTTAATGTTCCAAAACCAACTTTCATAGTCTTCATTTGTAAAGAGCAAAAACCTGCAGAATAATGCCTGTAAGTTTGTGTTTCATATTCATTTATCAGCTTCAATCATTCCAGCTCCTAATTATGGTCCTAGAATTTATTACCTGTGGCAGAACCATTTTCCCCTCAATTTCCTTTCAGTGTTTTCTACCTCTTTGGCAAGATGTGCATGATTCTTGGTTTACAGTTCTGTGTATGTTAATAGCTGATCACTACACAGAGTACCAGCTTCTGGAATTGCCCTCTTTCTGTGAGAGATGGTAATTTAAATCTTGTTCTTTACCAGCTAATGAGAAAAGACCAGGCAGACCGGCAGGCATCATGAGCACATGCCTTTTCAGATATGACAGAGGTGTGAGGAAGTTTTGTGCATTCCTAGTGCTTACTGTCCCGGTAAGAATCCCCTTAGGACAGACTTCACACAGACCTAATGACAGGTAAAATTTCACACAGACTTAATAAGAAACTGAGTGAGCATATGTACTGAAAGCAGAGTCTGAGAAATTTGATGGCTGGCTGGGGTTTTTTTTGGTTTTTTTTTTTTTTTTTCAGTTCTGAATTTCAGTTAATAATATTTTAGAATTAAAAAATATAATAGTAGTCACACATATCTTAAGAAAACCCATGTTTTAAGCTATCATAAGTAGCTTAAAATTGCAAAAGTATTAAAATAATGGTAACTTATTCTAAGAATTACATGAAGAGATTATGTAATAGCTAATAAATTAATGGTTCTGATAATCCATTATTGCATTGTGTGTTTGTTGACGTTGGGTTTTTAAAATGTGTATTTATTTCAAATGTTTGTGTGGAATTGTTTGTATTTTTAATACATTTACCAAGCAGAGTGATACTCTTTATAAATATATACAAAGCTTCCTACTTTGTTGTTTGAAAAAATGAGATAACGAAATGTGACATTTATTAATATTTAAATTACAATGTGAATGACATTTTCGTTTTGAAAATATTAGAAATCTTTTAGTCTCCCTGTGTTATATGAAGATAATTTCAAATGTTGTTTGACCGTTGAAGAATGATTTCCATTTTCTGACAGATCTAAAAGCATGTACAAATTATACATATTAAATTCTTGTGTCCTTTTCCTGTGCTCTTTTTGACATTACTTCTGATGCCAAGCTGGTAATTTCCAAAACAGAAGCAGACTTCTTTTATAATTACCCTGATCATTGATTTATTCTGTGATGACAAAGATTTTTGGGAGCAAATAATTCCTTGTTTCAAAGAGAAGGTGCCCATTACAAAGAACATTATAAGACAGAGTAAAATCAGTATTGATTTAATTCATAGCTTTCAACATATGTTAAAAAAAAATTAAAGTACTTATGTAGCTGTCATGAAGTATGAACTTACCAGCTTTTAAAATAAATTAAATCTCAAGAACTATAAATGTGAGAATGGTCTTGAGAATGACTGAGTTGATTTCTGTGGGCACTTCCTAGTTCTTTGGGTGGACCACTCACTATCACACAGAGGGACCGTATGAACTGATGGAGTGTTTCACCTTCTGCCTTTCCCAACATGTTCTTCTGCCCATCGTACTTGTAAAAGACACTGGTGAATTACTCTGTAATTGTTCAGTTAATTATATTGTATTGCCATCTAGAATTTGTTTTTAACCTTTGCTCTCTCGGTTCTCCAAGGAAATCACTCCTTGTTGAATTGTGGTCAGGAAACTTTGTGCTTGATCTTTGTCTTGATTTATTTGTCTCCAGATTTGGGCCTTCCTTAGGAAATAGAACGGAGTTTCTACTGTAGCACAAACACACTAAAATGCACTTCTCAAAGGGAAGGAATAAGCTGCTCTTCAATGTAGTGGCACCATGTTTTTTAAACTGGCTTCAAAGGAGTGTCCCCATGGTCAGATGTCAGCAGCACTCTTATTATTTCTTTTTGCTTTTTATGTATAAAATATGATAGCACCTGAAGTACTTGCTGTCCTTAAGAGTGGATTGTGAGTTAAACTGTGTGCACTTAAATGTTGGTTGTAAATGAAAGAGAAAACAGTCCTCAGTAGAATTACTTTCTTCTGATGCAATCTGTATTTACAGAGTGGAGTAAGAATATTTTTACAAATATGCATCCCTGCAACTTTATGTGTCCTTAATTCAACTGGGGAATTGAGATAGACTTTTGTGTTTGTTACAGGAGTCACACGATAATTTCTTTTTTTTCCCCAAGAACCCCTACTGGAGACTAAATAAAAAAGTAAAAAATTAAAGAGGAACCTACTACTAGAGTTCAAATTTAGATGTACCTCTGAATTGCTTCAAGTTCTTACTTAGTTAGATCTCAGTTTGGATGCTTTTCAAAAAGATTTCAGAATCAGTTCATCTGTTCAGATGCGTTGTTTTCTCAAGATGTAAGAGGACAATTCTCCATTTTCTTCCTCCTTGCACTTTGCTTTTTTCTAGATGCACCAAGTAGGTAGTGATTACTGGAAAACTAAAACTATCCACTTGAAATAGCTTAATTTATAACCATTCTGCAGCACCAGTGTGCACCAAAGGCACTTAAAGATGTTACAATGTAAGCAAGATCCTTTACGGTGAAATACTACAAGAAACCTAAAGTAGTAAAAATTAATCTATCACACTCTTTCCTACAGACTTCTGCAGTTTTCTATACATCAAAAATCATCTAAAAATTTGTTTGAAATTAAATCTCATGTCACAAACAGTCAACTCGCATTCTTATTTTTAAGAGTACTGTAAAAGAAAATAGTATTTTATGGAGCTCTAAGTTCCACAAGCAATGTCTACATTAAAAGAAAAAAAATCTTACTGTTTAGCTATTTTCTTTTCCTACCCTACAGAAAGCCATGATGGGCTATCCATCCACAGTTTTGGTTTAAAAAATGGGTTTAGGTCCAGCTTCATTCCACTCTGGAGTGTTATTGTTTCTCTTAGAAAAGCTATTTCCACATGGTCTCTTTTGAGTATCAAAGCTAATTAAATAAAAATTAATTTCAAGACTGCATTTGAGCAAAGAATAATTTAGTTTGAGAGAAATGACCACCCATGTACCTATAGTCATTTGATCATAATTTCCAATGCAATGTACAAATGGCTTTCACGGTCCCTCATCCTTCAAGCATTGTCATTAGTGTTAGACATGAAAGTTATTCAATATTCTGAAAATTATTATATTAGAAGCTGGCAACACTTTTACTTCATCAGACTTGTGTGGCTTCATTTTTATCTCACAAGCTTGTTGCTGGCATGAGAGCCTCCTTCTAGGAATACCATGTTGAGCAAGTGAAAACAAAATTTGTTTGTTCTTTCATTTAAGAAGGATCATTTTTAATATAAAGAAACATCCTTCATATTGATCATGCCTATTCAACGTCAGTTTATCCAGAAAACAGTTAATTATTGAAAGAGAGAGGTTGATTGTTTAAGAGTAAATGTCTTGCAGTGTGGACTTCACAATCTATGCAAGCTCCGACCCATTTTCTCTGGTTTGTATTTTTGCTTTAACCCATATTGACAGATGTACACATAGAGATACAATTAAATGTTTGTTATGTTTACATAAATTAAAGAGATTAGCATCACAAATTACCAGCATTATTACCATATATTCAGTCACCACCTCTGAAGAAGCAGAGGTATTGTTAGTGATGTCATGTGCACCAAGTGAAATTTATTCCCATTTTTCCCATGTAAAGTATGATTCCTAATTATTATAGTTGAAAAACCATAAAAGACCTTTAAAATTTGAAATTCAATGCTATGTTCATCCTGTTGTACCATGAAGAAATATACTTCTGGGTTTTTACTTCTGGGTGATATATTTCTCACATGCTATAACAGCATTAGCGTGGAGCTAGATCTGAGTGATACATACAGTAAAACTAGGGACTCTAAAGTAAACACTAGGCACTCTGCCTATCTCTGAGGTAAATCAATACTAGTGTAACTTGGACTTGTGGTTTTAAACTTGGGATGCAGGAGCTGGGACAGCTGAAATCAAAGCATTGTCAGTTTCTGATGCAATTTATGGTTTTTGGGGGTTTTTCTTCTGTCTTTCTACCTTAGCAAACTGAGAAGTTGAAGTAAAATATTCTGTGGAGGATATGGCATAAGTGGTCGAGGAGCCTGATCATTTTAGCTTTCATTTAGAAAGTGATGTATCAGAATTATTATTAATACTGTATTGGTACCTGAGTTTCCTTTTACTTTCCACCAGATAGCTTTATGAAGAAAGCTGTTGACCATCACTGATGTGTCTTCATGCGACAAACCATGTGTCCTATTTTCCCTGTGAGCCATGGAGTTATTCAAATTTGTACCTGGAAAGAAACTTTGTCATCTTAAATTGTCTTCTCCCATCTCCATTTGAAGATTTAACTTAATGTTGTTTCTGCAAAGTCTTTCTTTATTCACTCCTTCTGTGTGTGCACCCAACCCACTCTCTGCTTGTCCTTCCTGTAACTCATGGGCACCACCATATCAGCCAGTTCTTTGCCTTCCACAAATGTACCCATTTGCTGAGGCTTGCAGGTGTGTCCATTCTGTTGGCTGCCCATCATGTGTTCTAGATTGCTCTCATTGCAGGCCAGATTTGCTGGTCACTGGTACTTGCTAGTCATTTATTTGTATTTAAATGCACAGCAGTACCAGAACTACCATTACTTTGCTGTTTAGGTTATCCAAATATCTCAACTCTGTGTCAGAAACAAATTATCCATACGACAAATAACTAGGAACTTGTTTTTATTGCATTGTGTGGATTTTAAGACACATCCCTTGGGCTCAAAGAGAGCACTCTAGTCAATATTCCTAAGTCATCTAGTAGTATGTTTACAGTGCAGTCTTTGCTCTCTGCATTACATTTCTGAGGCATCAGATGCCTACTAGAGCAGTAGGTTCCACCATGAATGGTGACATTTCTGAAAAACTGAAGCTCTACTTTTGTATTCCAAATGTTCTTAACAGGAAATATTTTGCACATATTTTTACTAGTCCCTGATTACTACTGAATGCAACCTTAATATATATTTGTTGAACACTTTTGCACAGAATTAATATTAGTATACAGAACAGTCTTAGGGCCTTATTGTTCACATCATATCCAAAACATTTAATCTCAGTGAGTTTCTCTGGCTTTTCATTTCATAGTATCTTTCATCAGAGTAAAGCTAAAAATATGAAAGCTAATTGCTTTTGAAAGGTTTTCTAATAATCATCATGGCAAGCCCTATGTTAAAAGAAAAGCGAAATTTTGCCGCTAAGGTTTTTGGTGAAATGGGTGAAATATTTGGCTAATGTTGTAGCAACCTAAGAAATGGATTGTCATGTTAACTTGGTGTTATACACTGGTCTAAGTCCATAATGATGAGTTGAAAAGGAATTAATATGCAGAAATTTCTCTAAAGGTAGAAATCATGAGACATCATATAAGAAAAGCAACAAAAATAATTTAATAGGAAACCTTCTTATTGAACTATTTTATTGTTTATAATCCTCAGGACATAAAAGTATTTGCTGTGCCATTTCTATGTTGCATAGTTAATGAGGTTTCTTTCTTTCTAATAGTCTGATTTCATTTCAAAGCAAGGTGTGAAATTGTAGGAAAAGAAAATTAATATTATAATAACTTTTTTTTAATATTGCTTTGAGTAAAGAGAATACCCATGTATTGTTTTGACATTTCAGTGGATTTCATATACTGCTGTTACACTAAAGGTATTTTAGTTATATGAATTATCTTTCTGGTAGTCTCTGAGTTATGTCATGTGTTACAGAAGTACAGTAGTGAATTCTGATTCCTACCTAAATTTCATACAATGAGAAATATACCATCTGCGCTTTTTTTTGTTTTTTAAAGTTTTAACAAGAAATTATATGGAATAAACTGGTTAAATATGTTGCTGCTCTTTGAAAATATTTCATAACACTTATGGAGTAAATTATTTCTAAGTGTATAAATTCAATTTTGCACTTCAGATTAAATACCACTAGTAAAGAAATTCATTTACTCAGAAGTGTGGTGATTAAACTTTAAATTAATTTGAAAGTAGAAAGGACAGTTGCACTGTAGCTCAGATTCAAAATTCAATATATTAATATTTTACAGATTATTTGAAAGGGATTTATTAAAAAACGGGGGAAAAAAGTGAAAATAAAACTACCTAACTACTTTGGTTATTACCTTCTGAGATCATCAGAGTTACCTTTGGAATATCAGAATCCAACTCATTGACTACAGATCCATATTATAAAAACGTTATCTATATTCATTTCAGTTAAAGAGTTAGCTAATCTTTGAGAGTTGTAAAAGATTATGTAAAATTCCAGTAATACTATTATGAAACACGTTCACATTTTCAGTTTTCAGGAATACTCTGAGGTCCATGTGCTTAGGTATTAATAAATAAAACATAGTGGATTCATAATTATATATTGGGATTTTATAAAGAAGAATTGTTATGATAATTTTTTAAAGGAGAATGTTGTGCCTAGTTGTGTCAATACAAGAGCTCCCTCCGATGGTGACAAGTTACTTCACATAAAATTTTTTACTATGTGTGAATGAATGAAAGGAAATAAGGTAGATGGAAGAATTCAAAACACCTGTTGTGACTGGTGGTTTACAGTAAGATATTTTTATTTTTATTTTATTTATTAGTCCCTATACCATGTCATCTAGAAAATTAAGTACCTTTTCATTTCAGCTATGCTGAACAAAAAAGGGGGGGAAACAAAAGAGAGACAGAAAGTACATTTTATTAAGCACATTTCCAAATGAGCTTGGTTAGCTGTTGGTAAACCTCTTCTGGCTAGCAGTAGCTGTTCAAGAGCCCTGGATTCACACCCTTTTATGCACCCCTGCAATGCTATATCCAACTGCTACTATTGTAACAAGAAACAAACCCCACAACCTTTTTCTGTTAGCTTAATTTTAGATATTGAAATCTCCCTCTTCTATGTTAGTATGAAAGCAAATTGTTTCAATTTTTTCTCAAAAAGAACAACAACCACAACAAAAACAGAAAAACAAACAAACAAAGAACTCCCCAAACATAAACCCCAAACAAAACAGAAAGGCAGAAGGAATCTCTAGAGTTCATTCACAACTATCAGCTGCCACTTTGATAAATTAACTGGCAAGTATGGTATCATCCTCTCTTCATCTCCTAATTCTGGAGCTGTTCTCTTATGTAAAGTTATGCTAATATTCCATTCACATAGTAAAAGACAAAAAAAGAGAAAGAACCATGACAGTGAATAAAACACTCATGAAATGTAAAGAAATACCAGAAAGAGATAGCCTGAAAGAATATGGATACAATTTACCCCACTATCCTGTCTCTGAGTGACAGTGATGGATATCTGTAAGTACAGTAGAGCAGTAGTGGAGATTTAGGTGTTACAAGCAGTGGACATTGACTGGAACAAGAATTTATGATGGTTTTCTGCCAAGTTTTTTTTTCTATCTGGTCTATGTTAATCTGGTTGTCATTAATATGTGCTATCCTGCTTTACAAAAGACATGATCATTCAAATTTGAGTATTGTGTGTTTTGATCAATTTAAGGTAACTCTAGTATATCTCAGCTGCATCTTCAAACAATTCAGAGACAAGATCTAGTGAAAAATACAGTGAATAACTTATGGGGCAGGGCTCCTCACTATAATGCCACTGTTAGTATTTATATGAAACATATCTGCCAGCTTTTGCATATATTCTTCATAACCACTGAAGTCTTAACAATCTGTTAATTTAATCTCTGTGATCATTTTGTCCTAGCCATAACTGCAGTGTGGACATTTAGGAAAGGAGGCAATTTTCTGGTACAGTATTTTCTGGTCAGAGTGAAGGACTTTCACATTTTTTCACTTTAACTGGACAGTTCAAACCTGTTAACTTCCAGAACCAATTTCAATAGACTAATGATAACCATGGCGGTAATAGGATGAGAAGGATGAATCTGAGTGTTTGGATTCTTGTTCAGAAAATATATCAATTCATTTTCATTGTACTGTGTACTAAGTTATCTGGTATAGGCACTCATTTTTTTACTGAGATGTAAATAATTTAAACTGCTGTATGAACTTGGATGTAGCTTAGAAGTATTGGGAGAAAATGGGAGAGATGGGTTAATCCTGCAGCATTATTTTTATACAGTAAAATATATTTTAACAGTTCCAAGTTACTTCATAGTGTTTTTTTCAACTGCTTTTTCTGTTGTTGGTACTAGAATTCGTAAACCACATGATGAAGTTAGACCCATCTTCAGTTACGCTAGTACCACATTGCTAAGCTTCTCTTCCAACAAAATTATTCAGGTCCTGTTCCTGTACTTGTCATTAAACGCCGAATGGGGATTTGTAGCTAGGTGTACTTACATCTATTTATATGTGTATATTTATTTGAGTAGTATTTGTAATAAATATATTTATTGCAATAGGTACACAATATACATTAAAAAATTGTGCATATTACTTAATATTATGTTTAACAATGTATATATAGTGTATTATACAGTAAAAGTTATATTTGTAAGTAAGTGTCATGTCCTGTTGATGCCTTAGGATTTTAGCTTTTATATTTTCATATCCTGTAATTCTTTAATGTATAATTCTAAAAACTCCATATAACCTGTTAACTAGTGTTCTCCCATTTTAGGTCAGACAAAACCAATCCTGTCTAGGCCTGAAACTCAACACCTTACCGTCTCAGGCCCCGAGAAGTGTAAACAACAGTGGGTTATGGAGGGAGCAAACTTGGGGTAAATGACTTCATTACCTGAAGCTGCAATTAGAGAATTAACCCCAATATGAAAATGGACCAGACTTATAAAAGTATGAAAACCCGACCCAGTGACCCGGTCGTCCATTTTGGGTGTAGCCCCTGGGGCTTTGGCTCCCCAAAGTGTACCTGAAGGCCCTTCAATAAATATACCTGCTTTTTTATTCTCTTGGTTTTGTCTAGCCTCTGTTTTTAGGTAGTCCCATTGATGCCTCTTCTTGGTCTTAAAATCAGGAATCAAACATGGTTAGAAAGGAAAAAGGGATTTTACCTTTGTATTTATTTTAAGGATCCTTAGGTGCACTATGTCCAGGTTGAAGGCACCTCAATGCACACTGCAATGCACACCACTCAAAAGATCTTGTTTAACATTATAGGTCTTATTTATTAGCATATCTATCAAAAATTCCCCAATGAGGGGCTTGAATGAGCCCTCCCCCCCCATCCCTCAAGGAACCTTCCCCTGGATGGCTCTATCTTAGTTTACAGAATGTGTTCTGGAGAGGACCTTGGGGTCTGGGGCACACTGATCCCTAACTATGAAGCTTTTAAAATGTTTAGTCTCTTAGCTTAACAAACAAGTCCAAGAATGTAGGCAAAAAGCACTAAGAATACAGAAGTTGTAAAAAGGTATAAGAAGTATAAAAGAAAAGGCAAAAAACCATCATGGTATCACCATCAAGGCATCACTCTAGGTTACCTAAAGTATGGGTTCTACACAGCTTCATTTCTGGGGGAATTTTTGATTGGTGAGAAAATTTTGGACTGGATGCCCATGTTATCCCTGATCTAAATCCACATGTGCTTTCTACATAGATGATGGACAGAGAAACCACGGACTTTTTTTTTTATCTTCTCTTGATGCAAGTTCACCTTCACAATCATTCTGAGCTTTCCAATGCCCTTCTATGGACAGACTTAACTTTACCAGCACAGTCCAGAACATATTTGTGCTTTCTGACACCACAGTGAACTGAATAATTCTGTCTTGACAACAGGGTTAAAGTAGCTTGAGGTAAAGAAATTACTAGGTTAGAAGCTGAGTAGGAGGCTTAAACCAAGTTTGAGAGCAGGCTCTCAGTTCAGGCTTCAGCACAGCCCAGAATACTTTCACTTCATGGTATAAAACAGGCTATGGAGAGTTTTCTACTTAGGTATCTATGCTGCTAAGTGGCACTGCTACTGTTTACAGCTAAACTGCAATATAGTATTTCAGTGTTTCAAAAACCGCATTCTTTGAGGAAGATGGTTTGTTTTCAAGCTATTAAAAAGCAGTATTATTAAAAATATAGCAGTATATTAAAAATACAGTACCTGTAAATACATCAACTAGATTCAACAAGCAGTTGTATTGGGTTAGCTGTGTGACTCTATTAAAATTTATGCAAACAGTGTTTATTAGGTGCAATTATTAAGTGTATTATTCCTAATAACTGAGGACCGCATTACATCTTTTTAACCATTAGATGCCTGTGTAGGTTGTGAAGACTCTGCATAATCTAAAATAATGGCATGTTCCCGATACATGATTTGGCATATGAATGAAGTGATCTGAACAGTCTGGAGAAGGAGGGACAGGAGGAAAGAAGCTCATTATATGGTTATAATTCTATGTTTTGAAGATTGCTGGATGGGACCATGAAACAGTAATCATGTTCTACTGTAAAGACAGGACTGCCTGTCACCTCAAATATAATTCTCCTCTAAAAAGCTTACAAGCTGCTCTCATACAAGCTGGTTTTGGGTACGCCTTTAGTACTGTAGCCTGGAGAAAAAGCAGTCTGATTTTGCCCTCTCTTTTTTTGAAGAGGACTTAAACTGAAAAAGCCTGAAAATACATATTTTAACCTCTAGACTGTTTAAAACAAGCAATAAAGACCCATTTAATACTCAACACAGTTGATACACTCTAAAATGTGGTTTTCCCAGATAAAAGCTTTGTAAAATTACAGCAAAAAAATACTGATTTCTTAACTGGCCATTCTGAATGGTGCTAAAGGAGTAGTCAGAAGTATTTTTAGGTTATTGCTGAAGCCAAAAACCAAATTTTAAATTAAAAACATAAGTGTTTAAATATACCCTACAGTAAAAAAATAAAGCCATATACATTCTGTTTTCAAAACCTAAATTAATTTCTATGAGGTGGCTGCTCTCCAAAAACAATTTTGCAAAAATTTAAATCTTAATTGAACACTTCATTTGCTCGCAGTACTTAAACTTCTGGGGCCTGGTTCTGGTTCAGTCAACAAACTAACTGGCACTTTCAAGAGCAGTTATATTTGTTACAGACTGCAAATAGGATTTGAAGGGACAAGAGGTCTGGAGGGGTCTCACCCTCCAAAGAGTAGCTCTTCTCTGGTTTTTGTTATAATGTATTTCCACTTTTACCTGCTGTGTTAATGGAATTACAAAGCACGAAGCTGAAAGTGGACATTCAAAGTCACTGACTCTCATTGCTTATTAATAGGTTAGCTTAAATAAGCCAATGCACTAGCTGTTGTTCTGGTTTTTGTTTTGGTTGGTTGCTTGGTTTGGTTTGGGGTCTTTTTATTTAATTTCTTTTTTTTTCCGTTGAATGTTCAGAGACTAGAATGTATTGAGATTTTACTATTACAGGGGAGATAAGGTTCAAAGATCTGTGTATAGAAAGGTAAATAATGAATGCAGTGACGCTCATCTCTGCTTCTAAAACTTATGGAAAGAGAAGCTGCATACCTAAAGATGTTGGTTGCTATGTATTCTCCAGTTGCAACATCTGTGGCTTATACCTATGGCAACAGCACTGTTCATACAGCCAGAAATGGGTAATGTTTTAAATACTGTTCATCTGAATATTTCAGAGAGCTATCAGATATTTAGATTCAAAATGTCTGAACAAATACTTTCTGCTTTACATACCATAAACAGGTAATGATACAAAAACCACCACACAACACAGTGAAATCAAAATATATTCTCCAGTTTTTAGAATTCTAAAGTTTATTATTACAGCTCATTTTTTTTAACTTTCTTCTTTACATTTCTTTGTCTTTCTGTTTCCTTTATGTAAGAAAAAGGGAAAGTAGTTTTATCAGTTAAATATTGCAAAATAAATTTACTTTTTTTCTTTCACCTGGGTAAAAAAATGAAATGTAGATTCTTCTGTTTTTGACAGGACACTAAAACAAATTCCTTTTACAATACATTGGATTCTTTAGTTGGAAACCAGTCTTTTATTTCCATGATCTGTCAGAATAAGACCATTTTAAATGCAGCTTACTATGCATTTAAAATACATGCTTGCAATGAAATTCGTCTAAACTTTCAGTTGAAGGACTTTGTAGAGATCACTGTGTTTTCTTATGCTTAAGGGTTACATAGAGCCATACACTGAAATGGGAGGATATTCTACATGTTTTTGACAGGATTTACTTGGGTTTGAAGGTTTTTGTTCACTGAAATTTTAGATGTTAGATATTTTGTTGAGTGGGGCATCAGTGCTAAATACACAGATGAGTCAACACCTCATGCGGAAGAATAGTCAAGATTGATTCATCAGTTGTTCCTGTGCAATTCACTGACAATTCCATTTTATTCCTGTTCTTGACTGTTTGCCAGATGAGGTTATAAAATGAAAAAATCAGCAATACTTCCATGTACTTCTGCATTCAATGTGGATGCTGATCTCTTTCTCATTTTCTTCTAGGCCTTTCCTGGAAACACAAATGCGGACAGTGTCGTATACTATAAACTTCAGCATTCTATTAAAGCAAGATTTCTCCGTTTTGTGCCTTTGGACTGGAATCCAAATGGCAGGATTGGAATGCGCATTGAAGTGTATGGATGCACATACAGTAAGTTTATTTCTGAATTAGCTAAATGAAATGAATCTTCATGATTGTCTTTTGCTACCTAAATAGCACTTGAAAGTAGATTTCTAAGACTAAATTTAATCTTGAATAAAACTGATTCAGTAAGTTTATATGCAGACTTCACTGCAGATACTTCTACATCAACTATCAATATGCGATGCTTATTTTCCAGTCCTTTCTTTATTAGACTGAATGGTGAGGACCTAATCCAATAACTGATTTAATGCAAACTCTTTTTTTCCTTTATAGTCCTAAAAATTGCATGTTAACATGGTATACTTGCTATCTGAAGGCCAAAACATGGAAAACGTTTACAGTTTTAAATCTGTATGTTCTTGATCCTGAGCTAATAAGAATACAACTAGATAGATCCACAAATAAACAATTTAAGGATACTTCAAAGTTTTTATATATTTAAGGGATAGTTTTAGAATAGTTTTTGTGCCCTTAACAACTGACATAAGCCTTTGGAAGAAGATTGCGTAAGTTTTGTGGTTTTATTGATCTGTTGGACAGTGTAAATATTCCTGGTGTCTTCCTGTTACAGTTTTTCATCCCTGGACTTTTAAAAAAAAATTCTTCTCAGTAAGTTGTTTACTGCTTTTTATTCTTCACATTTTTTTCCATGATGGAAACAGATTTTATTTTAAGCAACTTCTTTAATTGCTTTTTTTGCATACTTTGATCTATTGTTCTTTAATTTTTTTTTTTTATCAACTTCTGTACTTAAGCTATATTTTGTATGGTTGATCTCTTTTGGATGGTCTCCATATATCTGTTTTCTGTTGCCGTGCATTTGTATCTGACTATAAGTGCATATCAGTAAGACATATCTCTGGGCTTTCTGCCTTAAACTTAACTTTGTAAAATTGGCAAAAGGTCGTGAACTAAGGATATTGAAAATCTCAACCTGGATGCAAAAGATTAGGTCACCTCAGAAATCGGGTAAACTTCCCCATCCCAGAAAACAGACATCTCATGCCAGGAGAAGGGCATGAAAGGCTCACACAAAATTCCTCAGTGACAGCTGCCTTGAACATGACTTAAGATTCCAAGAACAATCTGAGAAAATGGCCTGGAAAACTGAGTAACTGAGAAATATGACCAAGATTCAACTTATCCTCAACTCTTTTAAGTACCAGAACAACTAAAGTTTAAAAACGGAGGCTGAACAGATGCATTTATCTTTCCCAGCTAAAAGCTCATCTGAGTCTTCCATTTGAAACCTCATTTCTGTGGTACTTGATGGGAGAATAGTTTTTCTTGTCTTTAAGCTTCACTTTAAAATTCATTGAAAGTCATCAATTTTGCTTCTTCACAGTCCTTTACCTTGTGCATTTGATAATACTTAAATCCTTACTCAGTTTTGTTCTCAAACAACTCCAGACTGAAGAGCTGTCTTTTGAACATGCCTAAAATCCAGATTTTAATTATGTACATTCACTGTCATAATTTTCTCTGTCACAGCTTGCAAGATACATACTGTCTTTCTTCTGTGTAATGCCTATTGCCCAGCAGTGGAAAACTATGAGTCTAAAGGACAAATAAAGGACAGTGTCCGTGCAACTAAAAAAAAAAAAAAAAAAATTTAGTGTATGCAGTTATTAAATTAAAACATTTTTGTGTGGTCATTAGCTACTTTTGAGGAAGATTATATATTTTTTTGTATTTTACTTACTTGGCACAGGATTGATCCTATAGATAGCTTATGGAAGTAAGTCAATTATAGTTGTCTTCTAAGATTAGGATGAATTTAAAATGAATATTTACTTCATCCATTATTTACTATAATGCAGCATGGGAAGAACATGATGGTGTTAAATGGATGTATTTTTTTTTTTAAGCTGGTTAAGATTTTCTCTGAATTAGTGATATTGGGTGTTCTAGAAATGCTTATTTTTCCTATATATAAATGATATCATTCCAAATGAATTGCAGGCTTCTTATCATCTCTGTATTTATTTTGAACATCTGCTGATTACCAAGTGCTTTTACTAGTTAAATTCAGTGGTTGCCAATGAAGACAAACCAGGTGATTATAGGTTTACAGTTCTAGAAAATATTTTAAAAAGTAAATATTTAATTCTTTCTCTCCAGTCTTTTTCTCTATTTATCAGGCACAATGAGGACATGTAGTTACTGTTACAGTAATTATGCCTGGATCTTTTTGAATGACTGTTTCAAAGTGGGATCAGAAAATAAAGAAAAGCATAAATGCCAATAATATCTACTTTAGCTTTGATTTTTTTAGCTTTTTTAGCCTTGATTCACGTTTTACATTTCCCACATCCTTTCCTTCAGGGAGATCTCACTGGGTACTATATTTTAAGAGTAAACCACTCTCTTTTCATTTACCACCAAGTATGTGAGCTGTGTTCTGTATTCAAGTGCAAATGCACTAATTTCATTCTTCAGTCTTACCTGTTAGAAATTACACAACTAAAACTAAACTTGCAAGAGTACAGGAAGTAGATCTCCCTACTCTGTAAAGTGATGTGAAAAAATGCATGTCTGCTATGTCCTAAAGAAGTCATTACTATCTTAGTGAAGTCATACTTACAGGGCAGATTTTAACACTACTTAAAATTTGGTGCTCTGCTGTCTTCCAGCCAAATGCCTGCTCTGAATAACTTTGCCTAGTATTCTCAAAAATAGTATTTCCCCTTCAGTTACAGTCTCAGTGAGGCTTGGTAATACGCATGATAGATTCCTGTAGGATGTAGCAGATTATTATGGGTTTTGTTTTATTTTTGTTGGTTTTTTTCCACACAACTCCTTTTTTCCTGTAAACTTTTTAGGTCAAGGACTGTCACATTTTAGATGTTTGTAAAGCAGTCATTGAGATGAGTCCTTCCTTTTTGCCTCAGCATTTATGGAGTACAAAGGCCAAATAAGGGTAGTCAATTACGAACTTACATGAAACATTAAAAGAGTTCCCCTGAAGTTTTTTTCCTGTTGAGTTCTTCTCCTTCCTCACTCTGCTGTCGTCACAATGTTCCTTAGTTTATCTGCTCGTGTTCTACAGTCAGGAGAGGCAAGGCAAAGCAAGGAAAGGCAAGGCAAGGCAGAAGGAGAAAAAGAAAGAGAGAAAGAAAGATGTTTTGTACCTCCAGATGTTCAACCTGCCTTCGTGTGGACTGTTAAAGTATCTGCTTGTGCTATGACTACACCACAAATACTCTGTGCTGAACCTCAGCCCAAAATCTGTCTTAAGCCTCTGCCTGACTTTTCTTCCAATATATTTAGTGTGTAAGAAAGAGAACAATGAATCTCTACCGACATTTCCGGTGTCTCATTCCTGAAATGTCAGATTGTGACAATTAAGCCATGTAAAACAGTTCAGGTTAAGCTACACTGTGACACTAAAAACACCCAGCGATATTAGACATGTGTTTCACTTACAACTTCCCCTCTTCATTACAACAGTCTCTTTCTCATTTCATCCCCTGAAAACCAGTAGTCTAAAAATAGAAAATGAAGAAACAACAAAAAGGTGGGGATTTTTTTTGACATGGCAGGCAGAAAGATAGGTTTAAATTTAAAAATGACAAATGTGGAAGAAGGATAACTGGAAACTAAATGCATACTGCACATTAAAAATTGTTAGCTGTGTCTGCCTAACAATAAGCACTGCAGATACTGCTCAAACCCTTTTGGACTGTTTGCGAACACTGCTAATTGTACTTCCTCCCTGGCTGCAACGCTTAAAGTCAATATCACAGTTACATCAGTCAAAGAAAGGACTTCATATCCTCGTCATAGCTGAAATAATGACCAAACAGTCTGCATTGTTTTTTTTCTTTATAGAACATTAGCATTGATTTCAATGGATATAAAGATGAAAAAATCAAGTATTTTTTCAAAGAAAGATATTTCAACTAAAACTTTTGCCGAGGGTCACTAGGATTATTGGTCCTGTGGTATGTGAAGCTTCCAGAATTTCCAGTTTCTCAGGGACATTTCATGATTTCCAAAAATATTTTTATAGTGTACTAAGGATCTAGATTACATTAATTTAAGGAAGACATATTGCAAATTCTGAAAACGAAAGATGAGTGCTCACAAAACAAGTCCACCTGTTTTATTTTCCTTATTTACAACAGTAGGGTAGAGAAAAACCATGTAGAGGCATTTTGAAGTCCAGCAGCTACTAGAAGTTGCAAGTAGTTGGTAAGTATGAGAGGAAAACCTTATGGCACCCTGGGTATTTGCCCACATTTTATTTATCCTTATAACCGTGTAGGACACTCAAGCTCTCTCTCTCACAACTCTTTAAATGTATTTCTAGGGGTAATGCATAGATGGTGAAGGCAAGACTTGTGAAAAATGTTACAAGAATTTTGATTGCCATCTGCAGCCCTTCCACAGTCTTCATTAGTTCATGGGGTGAGGGTGGGGGAAAGTTTAATTTTGTTTCTTTTCCAAATTTACACAGAGGAGATTTTGTTTCTTAGGAGCTACTGCTGCAGAATAGTGTAAGGGATTTTGGAGAGCCATGTTAATGTTGTTTATGCTCTTGTCCCAACAACTAATAGGAAGAGTATGTTCCCAATCCTACTGTTACCAGTGCCTACTAAGAATGTCTCTAGGTAGCTGGTTTGATAGATGCATGTAAATGTACAAGTGGTCTTATTGAAGTCTTTATTGAAACTATTCTACATCACATTCATTACTTTAATTCTACGTTAATTGATGCCTTTTCTGTCCACATTCATTCAATGACAAAATTAAGTAAAATAATTAATCTAGGATTCATAGTTAGGTAGAATGTCATATTTATTCATTGTACGTTTGGTAAATGAATTCTTCATTATCAAGATATAAAGAACATCAAGAAACTACATTTAAAAACATAGCTGCATTCACTTGACAAGAGCTTTTTTCAAATGGAATATAAATTACTTTAAGTACAAGAGTTAATTTGAATTCATTTCATTTCCATGCTGTCAATATGGAGAAATATTTTTAGTGAAGTTATATAAAGTTAGTAAATAGATAATGGGTTTCCCTTGACTTGCAAGAAGTCAACCAGTCAGTTGAAAAATAACTTCATATTTTATTGAGTGTCCTTTACATCTTCATTCACTTCAAAAATGTATTTTTCAAGGGTAATTACTTTTTTTTCTTCTTTACATATGAACTTTGAATACTCTATGAGCTTTTTATAGTGTTATCAGTTTCATTTGTGTGTGTCTTGTTCAATCTGTACTGATTTTGACAGATATTCTCTTCTACTATTGGGATAAAATCAGTTAGCCCTGTTCCCTTCCCTTCCTTTCCCTTTCCTTCTCTTCCCTCCCATCGACAGCAATCTTGGCTTTTTTTTTTTTTTTTTTTGGTCTTGATTTTGTTAATTGAATGAATTTCAGGTAAATTATTAGAGATTTTCAGCCTAAGAATACAAGAACAGAAATGGTCAAAGTACTTTATAGCTCCTAGGAAAGGAAGACCTACCTTTCAGCATATGAGAACAGTATTAGATTTGAATAGAGGCCTGATCTCTTCTCATGTGGTTTTTATTATCTAGTTATACCATCATCATTAGAACATGGCAGTCTTAATGTATGGAGAAGAAATAAAATATGACTTACTGTGCACAAGTGGATCTACAGATGTTAGTGATGGGACTTCATATCATATTGAAGTAACATGCAACTGTTTCTTTTAGACATAGCATTGTGCATTATCTTTCATTTCTTTACTTCTAGGGTCTGAGGTGGTTGGCTTTGATGGGAAAAGTTGTCTAATTTACACATTAAATAAAAAACTCATTAATGCACTGAAAGATGTGATTTCTCTGAAGTTTAAAACAATGCAAAGTGATGGAATTCTCCTCCACAGAGAAGGAAAAAATGGAGACCACATCACCCTGGAATTAACTAAAGGGAAGCTGTCCCTACTCATTAATTTAGGTAACAGCTACAGTCTCATGAAGTCTAATATAGCTATTAGGCATTATTTGACTAAAACTTCTCTTAAACTGTTAAGTGTATTTAAATGTATAAAGTATGATAAACTAGCAGTATGTTTTTGAATAATTATATTTTTAAATGAAATTAATAGTTTTTATTTTTTTTCTTTCAAGGTGATACTAAAACTCATCCTTCTAATGCCCAAATTAATATTACGCTGGGCAGCCTTTTGGATGATCAACACTGGCATTCTGTTCTCATTGAGCATTTTAACAATCAAGTAAACTTTACAGTGGATAAACACACTCATCATTTTCATGCAAAAGGAGAATTCAGTTATTTGGACCTTGATTATGAGGTGTGAAAATTACCTTTCCTTTATTACATTTATTACCTTTGTTATGCAAATGCACTGAAACAGGCAAAGGAAACAGAACTTAAGGAAGTTCATAGTCCTTAAGACCTTGGGGATTTTTTGTCTGTTAAGGGAATGAATCAAAGAAAAAGAGATGTTCTTGGAGTACTAATCTTCCACTAGACTCTCAACTCAGTATTTTCAAAAGACTGTCTTTTTCATCTCAGAATTCATTATTTTAATACCTTTGTTTCAGTAGAGCTGCAAATGTGATAAACAATATTGTAAACATAATGAATGAGAGCCAACTCAAGGCTATTATTTAATGAATATTAATGTTATCAATATAAAACTAGATAAAATTTCAATAAATCAGCATAAAACCATTTTAGAAGTGTTTATATCATGACTTAAATCCCTGTTAGATCTGAAAATTATACTGTGAAAAAATCTTGCTTGCACAAGTGCTGGAGTCATGAAAAGTAGTAGATGTAATATGCTGTGAAATTTTCCTGCCTGTGGTTAAAAATACCACAATTTCACAGTTGTAATGTGATGACTGGCTGCTTTATGTTTGCCCTATACTGTTTGTTGGATAAGACAATGAGTGATAGACCAGAATGTCTGGAACCTGGAGACTTTATTGTACTCGTTCCAATTTTTAAGCATTTTAGAGTGAGTTTTCATGCTGTTCTGTGTCTGCATTACTCAATTTCAGAAATATATGCTCGAAACTTCTGAATGTAAATTATAATATCAAAGTTAGGCGGATCATACCAATTAAAAAAAAGAAAAGAGAGAGAGAAAATAACTGTTTGACAAATAGATGTCTTTTACTAAATCAATCAATATTGCAAATTAAATTTTCCTCTCTGCCACATACTATAGTTTGAAGTACAAGTTGCCAGAACAAGTAAAAAGAAAGCATAAAAACTTTCAAAAAAACCCAAAATACTGTATTTAGAATTGCATTTTTGACTATAAAATTCTCTTAATTTAATAATTAATAACTCAGTGAAATATGGTGCATTTTACTTTGGTTGCTTTTCTTTGGTAAGATATTTTAAACCTTAAGGAAAAGTTAAAAATTAAAAGGTTAATAGTTTAGACTGACCTTTTATACAATGTTGTTCAGAATAGCTTTGAAATATGTGAGCTCAGAAGTTCACTTGTACTGCCATCCTATTTCTGATGGTGTCCAAGAGTTAAAACGTAGACTAGAGCAGAAATAAGGTCACCCTTGTGGCAGTGCTTTTCTAAAATAATTTACTGCTTTCTAACAGCTTTTGCCTTAGGGCAGGGACTTACTTAGACAGAATGATATTCTTGAATTTAGTAGCTCTCAATGGATTTTTATTTTTATTAAATCTTCCAATCTCTTTCTGAAACTAAGTAATTTTACAGCACCATACAAAGGAACTGCACAGCCTAAGCATTTTGAAAGGGAAAAGGCACCTCCTTTAGTTTGTTTCGAATGTGTCCTAGAATAATGTAATTTGATGCACTCTTGTTCTTTATTATGGTAGTTATCGTGTGCACAGAGTGGAGAACTTAGGCTCAAGTTTCTAAAGAAATTGTGGCTAATTTTATTTTCCCTTTTCACACTGTTTTGCGTAGTCTGCATGTGCTTGGCCTTGTCCTTCTTCTCCTTGGTTTGGCAGCTGTAATGGACCCTGAAAACTGATTCAAGACACTTCTAAGAGACATCAGAAGAAGAAAAAAAAGCCAAAATGTCAGAATAATTTACTACATAAATTTGACTTGATATAGCTTAATTTTTTTTAGCCTATTCTTTTAATATGTAGATGTGATACAGTGAAATACAGTAGCAGATTCACTATAGGCCAGTGTTTGACTTCTGCTCTTACAGTATTCTCAACTTCTTTCCTTAGAAAATTACTTAATAGTATTATTGGTTTCTCTTCTCTTTCTAAGCTCAGCTTTGGAGGGATCCCAGTGCCTGGAAAATCAGGGACATTTTCACACAGGAACTTTCATGGGTGTTTTGAAAATATTTATTATAATGGAGTGAACATTATTGACCTGGCCAGAAGGCATAAGTCTCAGATCTACATTGTGGTAAGAGATTTCTAGTTAAGAAAGAAGAAATAAGTAAAATAGAGAAAAAGAAGAAGACCATAACCACTTTCAAATCCAGCATGTTAGCACACAGTTTAGTAAAATCTATGTTAGGTAATGAAAGAAAAATAAAGTAATTACCAAGTTGGGCTGTTTTTCATTTTACACTGTATAGAGTCATTCTAATAGAAAAGGCAGATGTGTTTTATTCATGAGGTGTTTAGCTGATATTTAGATGTATCTGATATCACAGTGTTGTGTGGTATCTAACTGCATGACAGAAGTCTGTGAGTAACCAGATGCACCAGAAACCATTGAATCTGTGGCTTTTTACCAGAGTAATAAGAGTATGTGCCTGGCTGATAAGAACACCAGCAGTACATTTTTAAAGGTCTTGGTTGCTGAGGACACTGATCCACTTTGCTTTGTCCAGAGCATTATAATTTGGATAGATAAGTTGTGATTTTCAATTTCTACTGACCTTTGTCTGAAGACCTGTAGTTTAGGTTGATGGGTTTAATGAATTTATTGTGACATGGCCAAGAGTCATATTATCCAAATTCCTACCTTTTAGAGAAACAGTTCCAACAACCAAACAAATGTCTTCTGTGTTACAAACGGCTTTCTAGAAATTTTACTAAGTCCTTTGTTGTTGGTCTCGGATTTCTTTTCCCCAGTACAACAAAGGTCATCTCTATTTGAAACATGTACTTATTTAATAGCAGGAAATGCAGAGATACCATAGGAATCAGCTCAGAATAATTAAAAATATATTAAATGCTTTCATGATCCAAGTATTTTAACGTGGATTTCTGTTCAGAATATGAAGAATCAAATTTGGTTCTCTGTCATAGAAAAAATGGATGAGAGGCATCTCTTCTCATGGGAAACTCGCCTGAAATATTCCAAAATTAACTAAACTGGTACCTCTGCATAGTATTCTGTCCATGATGCTTATGAATTTTGTGGAGTGGACAATTACAGTGGACTAGTGGAAGGGGAACTATGAAATTATTTGTAATAGGAAATTTCATTATTTTCAGGTCAAATGTTTTAAATTGTTGTGCTACTTTCAAAACAATATAGGAGATGATTCATAATGTAAATATTATAGAAAGTATCTCTGTGACCATAGAATCCCAGTTAAATTTGCACTTTACTGGGGGAATCTGCAAATGGCCAGCTTTTAGCATTTAACAAGGTTTATTAATCTGATGAGTGCCTTTTTGGTATGTGTCAGGTTTAGCTGACTATTCACTTCTGTACAGCTGAGTTCATAAGACAATGCTTTTATTTATTTATATATTTTCTTTGAAGAAAATTAAAACCCATAAACTTTAATACCTTGCCACACCAGAGACTAGCGAGTATTTTTCTTAAACTGATTTTGAAACTTTTTACTGAGGTCAAAGTTTTATGTATATTTAAAAGTTTAAAACCTCTTTGTGTTGAACAGAAATTAAGTGTACTTTAAATTCCAAAGACATTAATCTTTAGTAATCCTTTGTTCAGAACAAATTATTTATAGTTCAAATGGTGTCAGCAAGCCATTAGATCAGAGTGCACAGTGTACTACTATCAAGCACCATAAAGTATTAACTAACTCTGACACCAGATGCAAAAAATGCATTATTCCCATTCCAGATTTCTTATCTGCATCACTCAGTACAAGTACAGATGCAGGTTACTCTCAGAGTTTCTCAATGAATTCAACCACAAGTTTACCTAAGAAACAGTTATTTCAGAAAAAGGTAAGCACAAAATAAATGCTAGATGCATAAATCCAACTCATCCTCTAGTCCATATGGGCCTGCTCAAAACCACATTCCCTCTTGATTTAAGAAGTATGTGTTTTGCATTTGTAATTAGCAAGAGTTTATATGTGGAAATTTTCTGTTTGTGAAAACAAATATTGGAGTTGGTGCACATCTCCAACTGCATTAATTTGGAAATAGTTTTTTTCTTAAAGTTAACATTGTCTTACACAATCAGTGCCAAGCTCAACACTTCTCTGTATCCAAGCATTTAGACCCACGTAAGTGTTTACATGCATTCAGTGGCATTTTATTTGACATTCAAGGATTTGTCAAGTCCCTAATGCTTACTGAGGCAGAGCCAAACTAGGAACAAAGTTGGTCTTTCCAGCTCCTGAGGTAACATTAAATCAGCCTCATAATTTAGGAACTTACCTCATTCCCTCAAAGGTCCTTGCCACTCTTTGCTCAGGCAGATGAATCTATTCTGGTCAGAAAACTATGTTAACATTTCTCAAACTGATGATGTTCATGGTTGATTTTTAGAGTAATACATTCAAGTACTATGCACCATGTTTTGAAACTGCAGTTTCCATGGAGAAATTCTCATGACTCTTCCTAATAACATAATTGTTTCATTTCTTTCTAGGGCAATGTGTCTTTCTCATGTTTAGAGCCACAGGTGGTTCCAGTAACATTTCTGAGCTCCAGCAGTTACCTGGCACTGCCAGGCACATCAGGGCAAGATGAAGTATTTGTCGGTTTTCAGTTTCGCACTTGGAACAAGGAAGGACTTCTGTTATTCAGTAAACGGCACCATTCTTCAGGTGGTTTCCTCTTATATCTGAGTGATGGGAGAGTCAAAATCAATCTTCATAAAACAGGAAGAGTACTGAGTGACATCACTGCAGGTAACAGAAATGAAGAAAAAAAATTCCAAGACTCCTCTGCATAAAAAAAAAATTAAAAGTTATTTCACTTAGTACCTGCTTTCTTGACTTACTTTTATGAGTGGTATGTGTGCAACCATGCTTTACTTGTGGGAATTTTACACCCAATTATTTCTAAATTCTTTCTTTTCTCACAAACATACCTATTCTTTTTTCCCCATGAGTGAGTAGAAATTACTTGCAGTAATATAGACTGAAAAATTGAGTCCTTAGTTTAACATGCATACAGTAGGTACAGCTCATGTGTATAATCTGGGCAATCTAAGCAGCTTTTTCAGTTGTGAAGTGTAAGAAATTCAGTTTCTTACTCTGTCAAGCGAAGTCATTAAGATGTTTTTCACCATTTGTCAGTGCTTTCAACAGGTATTAAATAACTAATTGTTTTATAAAGTTATATATCCTTATAAATATCATGTCTGTTATTTTTTAGAGTTCTCAGTTGCAGAGATGTCCATTAAATTGAAACAGTGGATGCCAATTCCAGATTGTGTTTCAGAAAACCAGGGCAAGTTTGAGTCTACGATAAAAATAAAAAGGAGCTTGAGGAAAATGAATACCTGAGAGCTAAAGGGTTTTGATTTGTCGTTAAACACTGAATTGAGACTAGATCATTTACTTTTGGTAGTGCACTGCTAGGCATCCCACAGGGTGAAAGTTAGATTTTCAGAAAGCTAGTACCATCTAGTTTTCTGATGAGTAATTTCACCCTTGGCAAACAAGTATGTCAAGACAAGAGAATGAAGCAACTATAGTGATGTTTAGTCATGTTACAGAGTATTCAGATGGGATTTGAAGAAGCAGATTCCAGCTTTAACTTTCTCTCTCCTCCCTGGCAGGAATGGGACTAAGTCTTTCACAAAGAGTCTCCTCAGTTTTTCTGAGTACTGTTAGCACTTGATGTGAGAACAAGAAGACTGTTGGCCCAGTCAGGAATCTCCATCTTTCAGGAAATATGAGAGCAGGACAGAAACAACATCATCTCCACCTTCTAAGTCTTACTCATAAAAATGCTGAGATTCAGCAGCTTCATCATGCAATAATATCATCACCTTCACCTAGCAGCACTTCATCAGTATTGTACTATTTTCTGACATTCCATGTATCACAGCTGCCCTAGAGCTTCTCATCATTTATGCAAACAAATTGAATTTTGCCCTTTACTTGTAGATGGATTATATGATGTGATATGATATGATGAGTTCTAAGACAGGAAAAACTGCACAATAGAGATTAGTGGATAAATGGGATTACAAGGAATATATGAAGATGAGGAAATGAGGCTGGGTTGGAGTGGTTTCTGTATGGACAAAGATAACCAGAGTCCACTAGCTGGAGGAATATATTGTAGAAGCAGTGGTAAATTTGGATGCAGAAAACACATTTATGATGTCCAGAATATCACGTGATCTTTGATTTATTTTGACCCATACACAAGCATGTATTTTCCATGTCATATTCACAAAGCAGAATATTATCAGTGTGAAAGAAGCAAAGTTCCAATTATATAATGCAAAAGAAGTGAGAAACCCCCAAACAAGTTATAATCAGTATGAAGACAAAATAAGAATCAATTGATCTAAATTTTTCACTAAACTTATTAGGCAGTTTAAGGCAGACCAAAGAGAACCAAGCAGGGCAAAGAAACAGCCACAGGATTTGAAGATGAGATCTTCTTAATCTTTGTTCCATGACCCTGTTTCTTTTAGATTGATTCCTTACTTTAATTCCTCTTAAAAAAGTAAAGTGCAGGGGGGGGGAGGAGAGGAGAGGAGAGGAGAGGAGAGGAGAGGAGAGGAGACTGCAAAGTTCATTATGTTTCTACAGGTGTATAATGATTACAAGTAAAATTTTAAACCGTTGCTTATTTTAACTCAGGAAATGACTATAAGCCTCTAATGATCATAGATAATGTTGAAAGTTACATAAATACTTTGATCCTGTTCCTGTGGGTGATAATAGAAACGGCCTTGGTATTTTTTATAATCTAAAATAACTGATGCACAAAGAGTACCACTTTAATGACAAGAAATTTCCCTAGGCTTGTCATTTGAAAATGTCAATTTCTTAGTAAGAACGTCATTGCTATGTAGTTAGCAGTGATGAATTTGGCTTTTTAGGAGCTATTTCAATTGCTGTTCAATTAGATGATGTATGTTAAAGAAACTGTTGTCATGCACTGTCATTTTAACAGACCAGCTGACCTTGGTGGCACTTTAACAGCTGTAGGTAGACTTGCACATGGAGCAATTTATTCAGTTTCAAAGCTGCAACACAATACATAAAATATTAGTGTAAACATCCTAAAATAAATCTTGCCTTTCTATGCTGAAACAGAATTTAATGCTCCCATGCTAGGTTAAGCTTTCTGTTCATAAAGTCTAACAGGAGGAATTGTGTTTGTCTTTGTGAAGGCAAAAGCTACAGCAAAATCATCTTATTCTCTTCGGAGAAAGAATTTATCTAACAAAACCATATGGGAAACTTTTCCTTAAGTTTTTGAAGGGTTTGTTGTAGCAATCACTGAAACAATTCAAGTCTGCATTTGGAGATTGAGTAATTAAATTATGGATGGTTGGACAGGTTTGCTCCCTTACAGGCAGGGACTTATGACCTGACTTTCTCACACACACACACACACACACACACACACACACACACACACACACACATAGTATTTGATAATTAAATCGGAGCATATTTCTTTGTGCACAACTCTTTAATTAATTATCCTGTGTTTTTTAAGAATTTCTTCAACCATATAAAACCGAGGAGAATGGCATGTTAATTCATAAGTAATTAAGTTATAGTAAGTTCTTTGTTTTGCAGAATAGTTGCTTAATAGCTTTCATTTGTAGCCTCTTTTCCAAGTCATACATCAAATAATCACAAAGAAGTAACATAAATTTTAAAAAAAGAGAAATCAACACAAAGTTAATTTGTTTTGAATGATGAGACCAAATTAAATTACAGTATGTGTAAATGTTAGATCTTATTACTCAGTTTCTTCTATGACCCTCTATTTCTACACAGCTTTTAATTTCCATGCAGCTTTTAATTAAGTGATGTTAATAATCATGGGATTTGATTGTTATACTTCAGAGTAATCTATGAATTACTTCCTCTAAACTTTTTTTTTGTTTCTCACTGATCTCTTAAAAATTTATATACACGGTATTTTTATATATGTGTTCCTGAGGTCAGGTGTCATTTTTCTGCAAGACATCCCATAGGCCCTATTTTAATACTTAGATTTAAAGTGATGGAACTAATGAGAATAAATGGACATCTTGTTTAATAGCTACCTTATTATGTACTAAAAAAATTAATTGCTTTGTTTTTTCCTACTTGTTTGTAGTTAAGCATTTTTCTAACTTGTAGTAGAGCAGCAGACAATATAATTTTTAGATGGAATGTGTTAGTAGTCCACTGGCCTCTTCCACTGAGATGTTGTACCACTCAGTGGCTCCACACAAGCAAATGTGAATTTAGTCAAGGTTCTCAATTCAAGGGCTAAAATAAACTGTTTTCTTCAGAATGTCTTGTGCTCCCACAATGGCATTCCCCAGTTCCCAGACTTAATAAAAGGGACTTCTAGGAAGCCTTAACTTGAGCTACGTGAATATTGTTGAATATCTCTAATCATGCCAACCTCTAAGAAGGGGAGATAGAATATCCATTGCAAAATCATATAGTAGGTCAGTAAGATAAACTACATTCACCAAACCAAAAAGTGTAAAATTCATATTATTAATTTTCCAGTAACCAAAACTTTTGATAGTCTGAAATACTATTATTTATGTTAGGACAGTCTCTTACCTACCTTCACAGTCAAATATTGCAAGGTTTTGAATATGATTTACCCACCAGAACAAGGAGCTACCGAAGAAGAATGCAGAACTAAAAATTAAAATCAGTTATCCTTGTAACAATTCAAATAAAGTGACAGAGTTAATTGCTAGATTTAATATTTTCAGTAATGACATAGGTAGTGAGATCAAGTGCATCCTCAACAAGCTTGCTGCTGACATCAACCTAAGTGGTACAGTTGATTTGCTTTAGGGAAGGGATGCAACACTTGATATACTTGAAGAATGGACCCATGTGAACCTCATGAAGCTCAACAAAGCCAAATGCAAGTTTCTGCACCTGGGTTTGAGTGCCTCCCAGTATCAGCACAGGCTGGGGTAGGAGGGGATAGAGAGCAGGCCTGCCAAAAAGAACTTGGTGGTGCTGGTAGATGAGACCCCACCTCAAGAACTGTGTCAAGCTCTGGGGTCCCCAACACAAGAAAAACATGGTCCTTCTAGAGGGAGACTAGAGGAGGGCCATGAAAATAATCAGAGGGCTGGAGCACATCTCTATTAAGACAGGCTGAGAGAATCGATGTTTGTCAGCCTGGAGAATAAAAAGAAAAAGCTTAGGGAGACCTTACTGTAGCCTGTCAATACTTAAGTGAAGGCCTGTAATGGAGATTTTTATTCTTTTTTCCTCCAAGGATCTGTAGTGTCAGAAAAAGAGGTAATAATTTTAAAGTGAAACAGGTTATATTTACATGTTCCACTCCTGGAAAGGTTCAAGGTTATCTTGTATGGGGGTTTTGGCAACCTGATCCAGGAAAAAATTCCCTGCAAAAAGGGACATTGGACTAACTGGTTTTAGAGGTCAGTTGCAGCACAAAATGCTTTATGATTCTATGACTCTTTGATTTCTAAAGGAAAAGATAATGTATTGAAGAGATGTGACTGAGGAAAACATCAATCACTTGAAGTACCTGTGAGAGGCTGGGGATAAAGCAAAATGTTTAAGATTTCTTGTTATGTGTTCCCTAATAAATATACTGATCGGAGTAAGGAAAAAATGAGAGAAAAGGTATATAGGACTAATATTATCTTAAACATATTGGAGATACTATCTAGGTTATAGTTCATCTGAGTTTGCAATGTTTTTCTAGGGTTTATCTCTTCATTGTGTGACAATCTTGTATTTAGATTATGGTAGTCAACAATCTATGAATCCTAGTTACACTGTAATTTAGCTATTTGAACCTTCTCATCCTTCTCTTTTTATTTCTTTTCTTTCTGTTTGAATGAGTCTCTTAACTCATGTACTGTTACTGTAGCATATACAACATGTTCTAGAGAGAAGTACATAAATACATGACATTTCAAGAGGGAAATCACAGATCACAAATCATAGGCACTCTGCAGTCAAGAAAAGGCTTTGGCTAATTTAAAGGTTGTATTCACTGAATCAGTATCTCTGTTCTGAAGAACACTCAAGAACATGATTGACTTTAAGCACTTTTTAAAGATAATAAAGTGGTTACATGCTACCCTGTGCAGAATTTTTTTATGTATACATAAGTGCTTTCCAGAATCAGGACTATAGGTTCATTGTTTTGTGGCACCTTACACCTACACAGCCAGAGGTAATGTAAATTTGTGGTGGTGGCTAAACTCTCAGAATATTTTCCCATACACATCCAATAAAAGAATCAGCTGAAAGAAAAAAAATTTTGTGAGATTGACATGATGATTACTGAAGCTTTTAGCATCTACAGTATTTTGCTGTTTTGCCATGTTGTACTGTAATGACTACTTTTTATTCTAAAATATGAAGAAATCCTTTGGTACAGTGTAGTAAAAATATGTATTATGTGTAAAATAGTGTATCAACCATCACAATGATGTCTTAATGATAACCTCCACAGATTGGGGGGATACTCTTCGCAGTCATGTTAAATGATGTATTACAGATAATTAGGCTACAACAATAGTACTACAACACTAATACTTATTCACTGAAGTACCTTTTTATTTATCAGATGTGAAGCAAGTTCTGTCTTCACAAAAGATGCTTGTACTTATTAAGTTCTTTTTCATTTCACTATCACTTGGCGATTTTGTGTGGGCTATGATTGTTCTGTTAGTCCCTTCTCCTTTCTACTCTAAAACATTTAGATTGTATAACAGTTGGAGGAAGTTTATACTAAATTTTGGTGGTTTATTTTTCTTTCAGGTGCTGGATTAAATAATGGCCAGTGGCATTCTGTATCTCTCTCTGTCAAAAGGAATCGTATCAGTGTAAGAGTGGACAATGATGGGACCTCGTCTGCTCATGTCTCCATACCTCTGCAGATTTATTCAGGAGATGTTTTCTACTTTGGAGGTGAAATATGTTGTTTGTTTATGTTGGCAATATACAACAGTTACACACCAATTTTTCCTGACATATCTAATCAAATGAATTGTTTGGCTTGCTTCAAGTCATCTTTGCATGGCTTGGTTCAGGCACTGTTATGATGCTTTTCGTTTCAGTTTCTTTCGAATTTTACCATGTTGGGTAGAATAAATCACCACCCTAAATCTTTGGTCACATTTTAGATCATCATAACTTGTGTCGTGCTCTAATAATTGAATATAGTCTGGCTGGAAATGAAACAGACATGCAAAGGTTTATAATGGTGCAGACTTACTCTTTTGCTAAATTAATACTTTGGAGAATCTTCCGCTGGAATGACTTCAAGTTTTCACCTTACGTGTATGCTTACCAGTGTAAATACCCTCTTTGTATGATACACAGATTTTTTCTTTTACCACAGTGATACAACTTTTCAATGTTTGACAAATATAATTTGTACCTAAAACCTACATTTATGTATCTTCATTTCTCTAAGAATATCAACAGTCATCTGTCATCAAGAGATTATGTCATTAATAACAAGTATTTTTACTGACAGAGTAGAACAAGTTGATCTGTTATTCATATAATTCCGCTGGGAAGGGACTGCATAATAGCAATGATAAAAATCATTTGAGCGCATTATTAGCCTAATGCTTCCTCTCTTTTAAACATTAATGGTTGAACTATTTATTAATAATTCTCAAATTTCTGAGAAAACTGATAAGGTTGTGTAAAAAGCACTAAATGAGTATGGGTCAAGTCATTATCCACAGATCACTTCCCTTGAAACAATAGGTTTTAAATAAATTTTATGCTCACAAGCATACTCTTAAGTACAGTAACTGCTACATGAGTGGTTACACGAATTTTCACATCTGGTATCTACTCTTTTCTACTAAAAATACCCCTTGACTTGGCTAATAATTAGCAAAATCAGACAAAGATGCAAGGATCTTGAATAATCCTTTCTTTGTTGCTTCAGATTCCCAGACCTCTGATTAGGTGATTTTCATCATTGCAGATTTGATGACATAGATGAACAGTTCAGAAGGGATGTGGGCAGTTAAAAGGTGCAGCATATTCGATTAAAGTGTACAAGGACATTTCTATTTGTCTTTTGCAATGTGGAGGGGACAAAATAATTCCAGGCACACTGAAAGTACCAACTGCATATCCATCCCTCAGATTCTCTGATCTCAGCCTTATAGCTGAAATCTGCAGCTCATGCATGTCATGCAAAGTTAAGGAATGCTAGAAGTGGGTTTCTGAGTTTAGAAAATTCTTTATTAAATTTTTGTGTTATATACCAGTGTCAAAATGCAGACAATGCATTTTTACTTTCTTTCCAAGTTTATATGAATATTTACTGTGTTTGTGCTGGTTGTTAAAATATGAGTATCAGCCTTTCAGGGGAGATGTCCTGGGGACTTGGTGATTGGTTTACTTCTTTTAATGAATACAAATTATGTAGAAAATGTGTATGCTTAACTAGAAAAATGTGTAATAAACGTGAAAATATTTTAGTGTTATGTCAGCACAATTTCTAGTCATGCCATCATCAAGGATCTATAACCTCTCTCAGTTCTTGTAATAATAACTCACTGCAACTCTAAGGGAAAATGAGATTATTTAATATTGCAATAAGCACATAATGTAAATTTAATGATTAAACGATTTCTTCTTATCTTTAATAACCAGTCTACAATTATAAGGAAACACAATTAATGTTAATGGTATTGTCTTTTCTCTAACAGAAGACAATTTTTTAAAAAGAGACACCAAGGAAAATATCTGAGACAAAATTTTGTAAAATGGCTAAGTCTAAAAATTGTTAACTTTTCCTGCTTTCTCTGGCCTTTATTTATTTGTTTGTTTATCTATTATTTATTTACTTCCAGTGGAGTTCAAATAAATAAATAGATATCTTATTCTCAAATGAGCATCATATTTTTCACCAGAAATGACAGAACTTGTGTTACTGTTCAATTGTAGAATGCTGTAAAGCATGTGGTAAGACCTATAATTGATTTATCTGTGTGTGTTGCTGAAAACTTACTGTGCTCCTGTTTGGACTTTTTCAAGTCCACACGTTGTTCTTCAAGAAACATGCCAAGTAGGTAATAAACATTTGCCTTTAGAAACATGATAACAATTTTGAACAGTTTAGTTCCTAAACAGAGTTATACACACTGAAAGTTTATTAACTTGTTAAATTTCAGTTTTAATTCATTTTCTAATCTATATTTCTCAAAAACATATATATACTATTTATGTTGTTGCACACTCATCTGAATGTATTTAGTAATTTCCACTGTCATTTTGCTTTTCCTGTATCATAAGCCTGTCCACTGTCTTTATAGGACTTCAGAAGTACCCATTAGCTCTGTGGAACAGAGAAGTGTCTTAAAACTCACTGTTTCTTCCTAGCATCCTGAAACAAGAAGGTCTTCAAATGCTGTGAACCAGAATGCAGTATTGTTTGTCTAAGATCAAAGGATGACCCTTGTGCATCATTCCAGAAGCAATAATACTCCTTGGAAGAAAGCCAAAATAAAAACCATTTAAGCATTGTAGTGCAGTGCTGAGTTGCCACTGGGAAAAACTACTCAATGGATGTGGTTTAAATCAAATCAGGATTAAAACTATTTATTTATTTACTACAAATGTTTAATTAATTGGTAATCAGTGAACAAGGCATTTCAGGATCAGCAAGACAATAGATAAACCACAATACTAGATTCTTACAGAGTGTGAACACTCAGATAGTATGTAGTCTAAGCCTCTGTTCTAAACAAGTCTGATTAGATCAACATGTACGGGGATGTGACCACTCAAGGCTTGAACAGCTGCAAAGATGGAAATACTACAACTTCTTGGGGCAAACTGTTCCCCTATGGACCACTGTCACAGTAAAAACACTTGTTGCTTGTGTCTTACGACTTATGATCCAAATTTGTAGGTTTTTAGTTTTGTCCTTTGCCTCTTGGCCTATCACCATGCACTGCTGGAAGCAGTCTTGCTCCATCTTCTCTGTGCTATCTTATCAGATAGCTTTATCTTCTCTTCTTAAGTCTGAGTAGGCCCATATCTCTCAGCGTCTCCTCATAACTGCATTCAGCTTCCTAACCATCTTGGAGGCCTCCTCTGGCCTCACTCTAGGACACTCTAGGTCCTGTACTGGGGAGCCCAGAACTACCGCACTCCAGATATGGCCTCGCAAGTGCCCTGTAACAGGAAGGACCACTTCTCAAGATTTGCTGACTGTGCTCTTAATAATACATCCTAGAAAGGCATTGGCCTTCTGTGCTGCAAGAGCACTTTCCCAGCTCATGCTCCACTTGATGGACACTAGGATCTCAGGCCTCTCTCTGGACAGTTATCCTCCAGTTTGGATTATTACGTGGACTTGTTCTATCTCAGATTAAAAATCTTGATCCTGCTCTTAGTGAATTTCATGGCATTCCTGTCCAAGCCCCTTTAAGTTGTAGCCCTCCTCTCCAACATTTGGAACCTGACCTGGTTGGTATCAGTTGCAGGCTTGCTGAAAGTGTGTGCTGTGTCATCATCCAGGTCATTAATGAAGACATTATAGATACCACTTCTGATCTCTGGAGAATCTTCTGCTCAGTGAGCATCAGCTGGACTTTGTGTCATCGACTGCCTGTTTATCCCACCCATATATCATGAATCTGGTGATAGGGAGACTATAAAAGACTCTTAAGTCTTCTAAAGTCATGGTATGCAATGCTCACTGCTCTCCCTTTATCTATACTGCTCATCATTTCAGCACAGAAAACAAAGGCCTTGGTCAGGCATGATTTAACCTTGAAGCTAAAGTTAGCCAGTTAACTTCTTGTCCTTTGCATGTTTAGAAATGGCTTTAAGAAGTTTCACTCTGTAAATTTGCCAGGGACTGCCATAAGACTTAACGGCCCTCTAGTTTCTTGAAGATGGGTGTAACATTGGCCTTCTCCAATTATAAAGAAGTTCAGCAAAATGCCGAGACCCTTTGAGGATTAAAATGTTAATGAATTCACAATGACAATGGCAATTGTTAAAATGGCATTGACCAGCTCCTGCAGCACCCTCAGGTGCACCTTGGGCTCATTGTTCTTTACTGTGGATACTACATTCTTTTTTCATGCTCTGCTAAGATATGGGAAGTCTAAGGATCAGTTTTACTAGTGAAGAAAAAGACCTTGAAGGAAACAATTCTTTTCTAGACCCGTGTCACTGAGTTTCCTACCCTAAAAGCCTTCCTTTTCCTACTGTTGTACCAACAGAAACCTATTTGTTGCACTTCAGCTTCCTTGGCAAGTTTTAGCTTCTCTTGGTTTCCTAAGTGCATTCCTAGACATGCAGGTAATGTCTTTGTAATCCCCTCTACGTTGTATGTCCCTGCTACCACGTTTTGTATACTTTGTTTTTGTGTTTGTACTCACTCAGGAGCTCCATGTTTATGTTTGCAGGCCTTATGCCACACTTGCTTAACTATTCTGATATTGCTATGGACTTCTCTTATGCTCTGAAGAGCTTTCTTGTTGAAAGCTATCCAGCTGTTTTGCTCTCCAAGGCAATTTCTAACGGTATCCTCAAAACAGATCCTGAACAGAAAAAATTTGGCTCTTCTGAAATCCAGGGTTGTAATTCTGGGTTTTTATTTCTTGCTCTCTTCTCTGTGGCTCATAAACTCTACAACTTCATGTTTGCTGTAACCAAGACTGTCCTTGATCTTTACATTTTCAACCATTTCTTCCTTGTCCATGAGTAGCAGGTTCAATGGAGCATCTCTCCTAGTTGAGTCATTGATGGTCTGCAACAAGCAGTTTCAGTACTTTACAAAATCTTCTTGACAGCTGATAGAGTAAAATCACTGTACTTAGTAACTTTTTTTCTTGTTTGACTTCAATTGTTCTTAAAACTTGTTCAAATCATGTGGCCTTGTATCGTAACCGAACATTCTGGGACTGCGGTCTCCCAGTCAACGTGCTCATATTTTGACTGCGTTCATTGCTTTGGAACTTTTGCTTAGGTTATCCTTTACCAAAACTTTTAGTGATGTTTTTGCATATGCTTTAGAAACAGTAAGACTGCAGAGAAGTATTTCTTTGTAGTCATACAGTCATGGCTTATCAGAAGAGCTTCTGGCTGAAGTTCTCCAACCACAAAGTTTAAAACGTGGAGGTTATCAAAGTTCAATCTACTTTTGTAATATAACATTTTTTCAATAAAATATTTATTTTCAGCTCCAGTTTTTATTTGTCTTTCAGGTTGTCCTAGCAGTGGAAACATTTCTGAATGTAATATCTCATTTGGTGGTTTTCAAGGATGCATGCGACTTATTTCCATTGGTAACAAAGCAGTGGATATGATCTCTGTTCAGCAAAATGGTTTTGGCAATTTCAGTGATCTTCAGATAGATTTATGTGGCATTACAGACAGGTAAGAAAATAATGTTTACTCGTTTATTTATTTATGTCTATTTTTTGTTTCTGATAGTGACTTGATGACAAAGAACAGAACACTTACAAAATGACATGCTGTTTCTTTTGTAAGAATTTAGAAGTCTAGAATAAATGCAGTGTATGTAGCATATAGCAAGTAGACTTCCTTTAACTGCAAATAAAACTAACTTTGCCTAAAATTATTTTATGTTTCTGAAAAATTTTAAATATCTTACATTTTTTTCAAGTAAAGTGGCAGATACAAATTCCCTACTGCGACCTGTAGTCCCATCCACCCTTAAAAATACTGTTTTTTACAAGTTACTGCTGTTTCCTATATTCTAGCTATCCAGAAACACAATACAATAGTATCCATCAAGTGAGTAAGCAGTCTTCTTTCAGACCATGGTCGGAACTAATCTCATAGCTCACAATTAGCATCTATCTACAAGAATGCCTAGCTGAGGTGTCTCCCTCCCCAAAAAGGAAAGACTGTATACCTTCCCAGAAATAGAAATGCTTGATGGAAAGACATTGCTGGACTTCAGTGTGGTGAAAGCAGAGGGGGTGTTGCAGAACAACACAGGCTGCTGAGAAGAGAGGGAGCAAACACACAGACAGGCAATGGAAGAAGAAGTTTTATTCTGCAGACTCTGAAGAATGCAGTCACAGACAGCTATTCTGTCTTTAATCCAGAAGTGGTTTACTTGGATCCGGTGAAAGGCTGTACTGAGAGGACACAGCAGGCAGAGGGGTATGCTGTGGTTTTAAACGCTTCTCCCTCACTTTCTGTATTTCTAATCCTCATAAAGTGCCTTTGATTTCAAAAAGTCTGGCTTTTGAATCATAAGACTTTCAAAAATTTATCTTTTTGGAAAAACACTGTAGGCAGAGATCTGCTTCAAGACCATAGCCAATTTCAGGTTGTAACACAAACCTATTTCTGTGACCCGCTATCCATTCCTAGAGATAACACAGTGTACAGCTATCCCAGTCCTTATTTTGGAGACAGTCACTACTCCTTGTAGATGACAGATAGAAAAAATACTAGCTCTTTTCCTAATTTTTCATAAAAGTTTAAGGAGAGAAACGTCCAAGAGAAGGATAAAAGTTCTGCCTACAATGTGATCCTTTCAATTGTGTTTGTAATGTGTATTCTCACTAGTATTTCTACACCTATCATTCATTAAAAACATGTGCAGTTCCTATATATATATACATATATATATATAATTGTGCTAATTTATCCCTTACTGAACTAATACTGACTTTGCAATAGGCACTAAGTGTGATAGATATATGCCAAAACACAGTTTGGCCTCAGTCAAAACTTTACTGTATGATTTACTAGGGACTTATATCTGGGATGCCACATACATTGATGTTTCTCATTGCCTTTCTTTCATACTACTGCCTTTGACTTATTTTCTTGCTTTTCACTCATAACTGTCTCCTTCCTCTCCTCTTTGATGGACCTCATGACACTTCCTTCCAGCTTCTAATCCACTGCATCACTGCTGTTTTTTCAACTCTTCAACTGAATTTACTTCCGTTACACTGCTTGCTTTCTTGATTGTAAAAAGACAAAACCAGGAAGAGAATCAGGTCAAAATAATCTAAAGTGGGAATCTGCATATTCTTAAGTCAAACACATGAAAGGATATCTAAGCAAGATTATGAGTGGAAAATATCACCCAGCTGGCTCACAATATAATCGATACCAATTTCTGTCTGATTTACCATGACTTTTTCAATGTTCACAGTAACTGTGTGTTACAGCAGGGATACTGTAACATGATGTATCAAACAAGGAGTCCCAGGGAAAGGAAATATATATGGACAGATTCTTGATAGCTGTTTCAGAGATGTTTATTTCCCCAGCCGCATGGCCGGAGCTCTGCCGAGGAACTGTTCCAGTCACAGGACCCGAGGGTCCTTCTGCCCGCGCAGGGAACACAAACCAACCAATGGGAACGAGGCTGAGCAGGGGCAGGGAAACCCCGTGTCTGTGCCCTCAGGGCCCCTCTCCCAGGGCTACACGGCAGGGGGACGAGACCCTGGCATTTCACCCGTTTAACAAAAGAGATGTAAAACTTAACATTGAAAACAACAAGGACAGTTTCAAAACAAAACAACCCACCCTCCTGAGTCTTTGAATGTCCAAACAGATTCTCTGGAACATATTAAGGCTGACAGAAGGGAGACATGACTCTCTGAGCATGCTTTGTGGGGAAACTGGTGCAGGAGAGGGTTTAATTTCTTCCCTCCCCCTTTTCATCCCCCACTCGGCATTGGAAAGGGATTTTTGGGGAAACAATTGGCAAAGGCATGGTTTTGTCAGGGAAACCATGGATGAAAAAACGGATTGGGAATACACTGGGGGTAATAGGACATAGGATAAAAGGGAAAGGTGGGATCAGGAAAGGGAGACTGAAGGGGGGGCCTACGATGGAGATACTGTCTAACATGACTATGATTTTTAGCATATATACTGCCCTTTACAGGAACACCATCAGGCCCAGTGACCTGCAATGCCTGTAACCCTTTTCTACCTTGTATAATTTTGAATTCTACCACCTCTCCATCTCCCAAGCTTGGGATGCATTTTTCAGGGTTATTCTTTTTAATAGCAGTTCTATGAACGAATATGTCTTGCTGGTTGTCACATCTTGTTATAAAACCATAATTTTGTTTAACATTATACCACTTTACTATTCCTAAAACCTTAGCTACTGTGGTATTTTCCTTTTTCTGAGTGGCTGCTGTTTTCTGTCTCGTTGCATTGGAATTGCCGGAGCTGCTGGGGCTGCTGGGGCCGCCGGAGCTGCTCGTGCCTGCGCGCTCTTCCTGGGTCCGCATTTGGGGCTGCGTGGGCCGGGCCAGGCTACGCCGCTCAGTTCTCCGCGCGTCGCCTCCTCTGGTCTCAGCTTTGCTGCCGCTGCCAGGCACTGCATCCACATCTCGGCTGGGCCCCTGAGCAATGACCCCCCTGTGCCCTGCTCCAGCGCGTGTTTCGGCTGGGTGCGGCTCTGCTCCACCGCCACTGCCCCTCTCGGTCGGGCGTTCATGGGGCTCGCTCCACCACGTGCTGCGTGGGGCCGGGAGGGCACCACCGGGTTGCCCCGCTCCCGCCGCACCTCGCTCTGCTGCCAACACTGCAGCTCACGTGGCTCCGCCTGCGCGCAGGAACTGTCTCGCTGCTGCTTGCAGAGGGCTTGGTGCGTGTGGCCTGGGTCGCACAATCCCTGAGCCAGGCTTCCCTTTGCCAGGAAACAGCTGACATTGCTCAACAGTCTCGGTAATTAAATAATATTCACGAAAATATTCTTCCATTGGCATATATTTTGACTCAAAATTTAACTGTGTCCAAACGGTCTTCCAGAAGTCTTTGGTAAGAATTAAACATAGAAACATAGAAAAAGTTCTTAAACAACCATGCCAGGAAATGTTTCAGTTCCTTTTGAGCTTGAATTAAGCTAAAATTTACAAATCATTGTTCAAGAATCTTTTCAAGTTTAAGATAAATGTCCATATGCAGCTTGGAGAGCCAAGAGTCTTCCCACGGTTCCTCCATAGTTTAGATATGGAATAGGAAAACAAAAACGAGAAGAGGAATCAAAAGTTTCCAGGGTTTGCTCACACATCAGTCGCTTAGGGATCGGGGATTGTTCTGCCCGCAATTCTCCACCATTTTGTTGCAGCGGGGATACTGCAACACGCATATATCAAACCAGGAGTCCCGTGGGAAAGAAATATATATGGACCGATTCTTGGTAGATGTTTCAGAGAGATGTTTATTTCTCCAGCCGCATGGCTGGGGATCTGCCGAGGAACTGTGGGAATTATGGGACTGAGGGTCCTTGCCCGCGCAGTGAAACACAAACCAACCAATGGCAAACGACGCTGACCAGGGGCAGGGAAACCCTGTCTCTGTCCCCTCAGGGCCCCTCTCCCAGGGCTACATGGTGGGGGGGAAGGGACCCCTACAACTGTGGACCTCCTGAAATCCTCATCTTAGAGTTGCAGTTTAGAAGCCATCTCCTGCTTCATGAACACAGACATATCTTACCAAAATTTTTAAAGGAAGACGGTACATTTTTATATGTAGTGATTCCAGCTATTTTCAGTTTTGAATGACCATAAGATTTAAGTTTTACATGTAGGTTTTAAAAAGATGGTTTGTGTATAAATAAACAATATATGATGTATAAAGCCACTATGTAAATCACAGTATATAGAAATCCAGCAATATTTAGAGTATACAAGTGTCATAACACTTAACTCTTACTTGGTGCAGCTCAATTTATTTAGAACTGCACCCTTCCTTTTTAATTACTTTTTTTGTTGCTGCTCTTAAGCATTGCAGCAAAGGGCAAAGTTTTTTATATATGCCCTTATCATAGTTTTATCTTGCTGAATTTTTACAGCCTATGAAGGAAAGTAGTTACCACCTTCATTTTATGTCAATATCATTAGTTTCTGCTTTTGGTTGGGGTTTTTTTCCAATGAGGACATGTGTAAGACACTTAAACCTCCAAGCCACAGTGGTTTTCAAAGTGTTTTATTACTTTCTTGCACTTTCTGGGCTTGAGCTTATATTACTTTCATACTTCATCAAAATTATGTATTTTTTTCTCAAGTTCAATGGTACAAAAGGAAAAGAACACCTTCATGGGAGATTTTTGGTTGGTTGGTTTTGTTTTCTCTAATATTTGCTAGTGTTAATTTATGTCTCTTCTACCTTGACTATTGTACCTTTCTTGCATGGCTCTTCCAGATTTAGTTTTCAGCTCCCAGCAGGCTTAGCATGTCTTCCTAATTTATCAACATAGAAGTTTAATCCACCCACTCATTTTTATAAATTCCATTACCCTCATTGTATTTTATTTCAAAATAGACTACTTTTAAAAATCCTGTCTGGTCTTGTGCTAGTCTTGCTTCTGGGACTGTTTCTTTCCCGTTTCCTCACAGAATCTCATTTAATTTAATATTTGCAGCTCATCATTTTGAAGCTTCATGTCTCTCTTTATAAACTAATTCTACGTCTCACCATAAATCCAGGTCATAAAGCACATTCTTCTTTGGCAAAATTAAAACTGCTTACATGTTTTAAACAATTTTTGATAGGTAGCTTGTATCATCCTGTGTACCATATTTTTTGAGAAAAACTGTTTTCTTCTTACCATAATTTATAAATGTCTTTGAATGCCCTAAGCTAATAAGCATTTTTGCCACTGTGTTCCTGATGGTAAATATCTCCCTACAGATGAGCACAAACAAATCCCTTCTTTGTCTTGGAGTCTTTAGGGGAGTCTTTACATCTCCGGTTCCAGATAGTGAAACATGACCCAGATTCTGGAGTTATTGATGGCTTTTGGAACAGAAGTGATGGACACCTAAATGTAGTAGTTTTACACATTTAAAGCGCATGGAGACAAATAAAATTTATTCTTTGAGTAGAAACCTGGATTTATATGCAATAGTAAATAAACTGAAAATGATTCCATTTAATCCATTCTTTACCTCATATATACACATTTAGCATATGAAGAGTATTCTTTATGAGATTTACAGTCTTTTTGGAGAGATGGTTTGTTAATAATTAATTTTTCTGAATATAAATTATTAACTTTTTATTCTTTTTATACAAATAAATGTCATACCATTTTCCTATTTTCAGTTTTCTCAGTTCCATAAACTTTCTAATTCCTTATCCTAGTCTTAAATTGTTATGACTGTTTCCAGTTACCAGTCTTCCCATGATCCTTCATTTAGCCATTTCATTACATGATACCTTTATATTGTTCTATTGCTCATGTTTCTCTTAGGAATGCAAACAATTCCCTTCATACATTTCTCCTTAATATATTTTCTCTCAGCTCCTTTATAAATATATATCAGTTTAATAACTCCTAATTATGTATGAACCATTCACAAAATCACTTTAAAGGACACAGTGTCATTTAAATAACTTACAATGTAAGCATATTTAGTCTCTGAGGAAAGAGTACCAGATGACTCTGTCCTAATTACATTGAGCCCTACACAGAAACATACAGTTTCCTACCAGGAGTTCTCGTGTTTTTGTCCTGGCAGCAGTGTTTTGTACAAAAAAAAAAAAAAAAAAAAAAAATTTAAATGGGTTTATGTCTTTTAAAAAAAGCCAAAAATAACTGCGCAGTTCTGAAAATTTTTTTCTCTCTTTTTTTTAAATAAACTGAAGAATGAAGAAATAATAGGGATTAAAAATGCAGCAGTTATTTGCTCTTTTTTAAGTATCTTTTAACCATAATTTAGAATCGTGATAAAGAAACAGTGTACAAAGAAGTCTAGCTGAAACTTCACATACAAAGTCCTTATTTTCCCCTTATCAAAATTATATTCATATTCTGGATCAGCATTCTCCTCTCAATATTAGTTTATAATTATTAATAGCCTGCTGCCTCGGTATAAAATATTATATCATTTTCAGATGCCCTACACTTAAAAGCATATTATCAAGAAATATGTGGTAAATGTTTAATCAGCTGTTGCTTTTCTGGTTTTAGCAGACATGGTGATGAATACAAAAAATTAATTTTTACAGATGAAGAACTAGAAATACTGTTTCAAATATGAGAAATATTTTTTAGAAGATTTGTTTTTTCACAGAAAACTGTTCTAAATCTTTCTTTGGCGTAGGGTCACTGTATAATTTAGTTATACATTTACTTTGATGTAGCTAGTGGCTACTTTCTATTATACGTTCTGAAGCAGAGGAAAGATGTAAAATTTAATGTTAAAAGATTTAAATTACACTCTTGTTTTCACTTTCATTGAGGTTGGTTCAATCGTCATCAATTTCATCTACGCTTTTCAATTTGTGAACACTATTAGTAAGATTAATTAGTAGGGACAGGGAGTCAATACCAGTAAAGACCATGTAGAGCACAATTTTTGGATAATGATGTCTTTATCAAAAAGGCATGAGACACAAAATGTTGTGACAGCAGAGCAGCTGTCAGTGGATGCACTGAAGGTCTTGAATGGCGGTTTTGCTAGAGGTTTGTATTTATAATAACTGATGATTAGTTATATCCATAGTAAAATAAAACATTTACCTAAGAAACATTAGCAAATTTATGTAATTCCATCTAAGTATTTAAAATCAAAATAATTGTAAGCCCGGTGCCTAAACAGAGCTAATTGAGACATATATCCTTTATAGACTAGTCTTAAGAATACATTTTGTGAGTAAGAGAATAGATACAAGATCAGCTCTTTCACTACCAAAAAGTGTCACAGATTTCCTTGTAAATAGGTGACATCTCTCAGTTTATTTACTTTACCTACACTTCACCTGCTACTTCTTTTTTTAATTTACTTCAGTGAAAACCACTTATTTTTGTTTATAAACATGAAAGGAAGATAAAATTCTTTGAGTGCCATGAGGACTGAATGCATGAAAACCCTGAATTATTCATAGGGCAGATGTGTGAAATTTTGGACTTTCTGCGATCCTAATTTAATATCCTCCTAACATTTCTTGAATGAATTAAAAGGTATTTCAAGATCCTGTGAATATTAGTGGACCTATTGTTTTTGTTTGGGTTTTTTTTTTTACTGTGGCTAATGTCAACAGTAAAGTTATTTTACACTTTCTGAGCTGTATCATACATATATACTCAGTGCAGTTAGAATGTTTACTAATTTCTAATGTGAAAAGCTAGTTAAGAATTGGTTAAAAGCTAGTTAATAATTGGTTGAAGTGTGCCAGTATACTTCAACATATTTTCAGCTGTGTTTATAAAAAAAGAGAATTTCTTTTTTTTTCATCTCACGACTATTTTATACTTTGGTTCAGTGCTGCAGTCTGAAACACTAAGAAGATACAGGTAAATTAGTTTTTCAGTCAACCTGTATACGTAGAAGAAAGTAATCAAGCCCTTCAGGATATTAATTGTATTACCAGAATGGAAACTGGCTTTATAGGCAGTTGCGTTGAAACTCACATACTGAACTCTTTCTAGGATAGAAACTAAATACAATTTTGGAATAAGAGATAGATCTCAGATGCTGTGGTCAGATTTATTTGTTAGGTGATTTTTGTATTATTATTTTTACAAGAACAGAAAGAAATCTGCTCTAATGTTGCTTTGTTTTGATAAATCTTGTTGAAGAAATTCCAGTCATTGCAAAACTTGCATCGAATTATCAACACATAAACCTTTCATTGGTTTATCAGCCTGTATTGAATTGCGGCCAGTTGAACAGTAATAACAATTCTGCATCTTACAATTTATTTCTGTTCTCACAAGCTTATTACGTAATGAAGATATTTTCTATAAGCAAAAGGAATACCAAGGAAGAAATTCTTCATTTTCTTTTACTTACATTGACATCTTCACCAATGACCTTGATCACTTCCTTCACATTATACTTCTTTTCCAGGATTTGCTTTTCTTGCTAAGTACAAGTAGCATGTAAGTGAAGAGTGAAAATGTACATTGTTTTTTGTTTTAGGTGTTTGCCTAATTACTGTGAACATGGTGGTGAGTGCTCACAGTCCTGGAACAGTTTCCACTGTAACTGTGCCAATACTGGTTACAAGGGAGCTACTTGCCACTATCGTAAGTCTAAGATGTTTTCTGATTTCTGACTATGCTTTTACTTCTGATTGAATTTCTTCACCACAAAGAAAAAAAAAAAACCCAAACCAAAACAAACCAAAAAACATTTGAACATATCATTCATAAATTATTTTAAGTCATAAAAATACTCATGATCTGGTTTGAGGAAAGGCCTTGGGAGCTCAAAATATGTAACAAAAAAATGGATTGAAAGTTTGTGTTTTTCTTTCATGTTTTTTGTATTTTACATGAGATAGTAATATCCTCTCCCATCCATATAATTCCACTTTCTGAATCAATGGATCATTTAGAAATATGTTAAATTCATCTTTATTCATCACAACAACTAATACTCATTATTTCTGAGACAGTGGGACTACACGCATGTCCAAAGGTAATCCTCTGCTAAACCTCATACACGTGTTTTTCTAGTTTGCTGGATCAGGAAGTAGATTAGGAGAAAATAAAATAAATTAATTTTAAAAACCTAATTGAAAGTAACTTAGGTAATTTCACAGGAGATGCTTTACTTTGGTACTGCTTTCAGCATGTTCTGGGAAGACAATAAGTACTCTGGCTTTTAGTACATGCTTCTAATAAGTAAAAATCCATATGAAAGTTTACTGTAAGTTTACTGGGGTTTTTTGGGGGGTTTTTTTGGTTTTTTTTTTGTTGTTTTGTTTGTTTGTTTGTTTGTTTTTAAATAGAAAGATTGCCTTAATCATCAGATAAATAATTCTGTCTGTCAGCGATTGAGGCACAGACCCAGACCGGCAGGGAATCTCAATCGTTTATTCAAAGGAGTGAGTTGGTTTTATACACTTTTCCAAGGTACAGTATTTCCTTATAGGGTGTGACCTATCCCGTGTTGCCACATCAGCAACACACTTTCTCAGTGTCCTCCTATGGGATGATCAATTGCTGTTCACCCATCCGTCAGCTCCCGGCAGGCTCCTCTCCGTAGGGCTCTGCCCTGTGACACCTCCTCCCCCAGGGTCTGGAGGAGACAAACCTCTGTGTGCCACCATGTGCTCCTTTGTGCTGCCATCTGCCTCTGCAGGCAGGTTTTACAGCTCACAACCCAATTCTCTCTTATTTCTCCCCATATCTGTCCTTACAAATCGTCTTTATAAATCTGTACAGTCCTTTTTGGCAGCTTTTACAAAAAGAATGTATGTATACCCAGGTGGGATTTTTTGAGAAATCACTGATTTTAGAAGATGGCCTATTTAAATCTTGCTCATACAAAGTCAACAAGAGTCATATATGCCAATAGTATAGATGCTTTTGAATATCACAGTGTATACCATTCAACTCTGATGAGCCCAGAGTGAAGATGAAGGTGATTTGCTTCATTACAATTTGAAAAGTCATAAATTGAATCATCTGGTGATATCTATGAGGACAGAGGGAGGCTATGGTTTCCTGATGATTAGGACTCCGTGAGAAATGTAATATTACAAGTTACCAAATTTTTTCCTTGTCAAAAATAATAATGAATAATTGAACTTCTTTTTTCATTTCTAAATTTAGTTAAGGGCATTTACTGTAAAGAACCATAAAATTCCATTTGAAAATTGCATAAATTGTTTGTTATGGATATTTCATAGAGTAAGTAAAATCAATGGTTTGTCTCTTTTATAGTTGTTGCCCTACAATGTCAGTAACCATCCGGCAAAGAAACAGAAGGATCACATTCTTAAGAAAAATAGCTTATTTTTAAAAAACATTTGTATAGCACTCGTAACTGCTTTTGTAATCTAATGGCTCATTCTTTTGGCAGATTTTTTTTTTTTTAAGTTTTTATACTGATATAGCTCACAGTTTAATTTTGAAATGAAAGATCAAAACATTATGACTGCTCAAAAGAAACGTAATGGTTAAAGGAGAATTTAGACTAGCGTGTCCAGCTGTGGCATTATCATCATGCTTCCTGAGATACAGTTACAGAGGTGTACTCATACATCTTCTTTTTTCTCAGATACTTGATATAGAGCAGGTATCACTGATTTTTTTTTCAGACCTAGACTGAAATAAAGCATACACGACAAGGAGCCAAGGAGTTGTCATTTTGTCTTTGCTTATTTAGTTCTTTTACTGAAGTCTCTGACAAGTCACTTGCTTTTCCATTTAAAATGGGAAGAAAATAAGAAGTGTGAAAGCCAAAAAATGGTTACCTTCTGCTTTACTTTACAACAACAACAGCAACAAAAATCTGATTTGGTTGAGGTAGTTAGTAGGGGTTTCCTCAAAATCTTATTACCAGGGTCTAAGTAATATTCTTGGCATTCTACCATTATTCAGCAGTTTTTACAACCATTTACTTACCCATATTTCATGTTTTCCTCCCAGAGGTCTTGAACTGGAAATACAGATTAAAATGCTTAAAAATGCACCTTGTGATCTCCTTGATAAATAAAACCAAATATGCTTAACAACTTCTAATAAAGGCATAGTTTTGACGACATGAATTTTCTTCATTCTTTAGCAGAGATAACACACCCAACTGCTTTTCCCAATGTCACAGTTCATGCACTTTTTTTTTAATTCCCTGAATAAAAATGTAAAATCATGCCATTACATTTGTGATGGAATGTGTTCTTTTACAGCCATCTATGAGCAATCATGTGAAGCCTATAAGCACAGAGGGAATACTTCAGGCTTTTACAATATTGATTCAGATGGAAGTGGCCCCTTGGGACCATTTCTCGTATACTGCAATATGACAGGTGAGGTGATAAACTTCCTTAACTTACAGTTGGGACTGTATGCATGCTCATTATATTGAAACATGGGTTACCAAGGGAGAAGCCTCTGAAGTTCCTGAATTTAGTGTAAACATGCACAACAAAATGAAGGTGACTCCTTCGGTCAGGATATTGGGCAAAGAATTAGGCAGAAAATTAGAACAATAACAGGATTCAGGCTGTGAAGCTAACACAGCATTCCTGTTATGCTTTGCATAAATGGGGCATATGTTCCATATGGAGACAATGTCATACTAGTTCATTTTTGGGAAGCAGCTTTGTTCTCACTGAAGTTGCAGCAGACTTAAGAAAATGAGAAATAAGTTATGTTTTATGAGAAATTTGCAGATTTTTCTTGATAGCCTTCTGAAAAATTGTAATTTAGATCTAGCCTCTGTTGAGAGGAATATAGATACTAAACTTCATTTCTCAAGCTGCAAGGTGATCTTTTAGAGAATACAAATGCAACCAGTGGGACTCTTGCAGCCTCACTTTTGGACACCCTGTTTGCCTTCTGCAACCTGTTCTTTGAATCTGATCATGTATATAACTAGAAGTTTTAGCTGTCGGAGTTTGATTTCAGTCTGCTTTTTAACAAAACAGTTGATGTTTTGTTGACACTCTGTATGCTGTACGGTATATTGGTATAAATCCTTTCTAAAAAGCTTAAATTTAAATGGCTTTGGAATTTAATATTGCTGGATTTGTGGCTGTCTCCTTTTCTTTTTATTTAGCCCCTTTTATTTGAATTTCTTTCCAGCCAAAATCACAGAAACATTTTATTGTTTTGTTTGACAAAAATATATTTTTACACATTTATAACTGTTTAAAAGAATACATGAATAAGCTAGATTTGAACTGATTTAGATATGCGCTGTTGAGAACTTGACTTAGAAACCTTACAGTAAGAGTGTGATAATGGGCTTGAGCAATTTACCTAGTCTCACCATGTCAGCTCCTGACCTTGACTTCTACAGTGAACTGTGCTAGCTCACAATAAGCACACTTCAGATTGGCACAGGCTCTTAGAAAGAAATATTCTAGTGTCCTGTGAGACTGAAAGACACCAAGGAATCATGGCAGAAAGATGACAATTTTTCTAAGTGGGTATAACTCTCCAAGGTACAGTGCAGTGTCTGATTTATCCTTGTGTGTCCATGAACAGCTGTTACTGTTTTCCTCAGTCACTCCTTATTCACCACATTAAGCAAACATCATTGATCAGTTCTTCATCTCAAGATGCATTGTGACAGGATGAATCTTCTATATTTGTTTTGTTCCCAGTTTCCTCATGACTGGTATTCCCTTTTCCCACCAGTGGCAGGGAAGGCAGATGCCCACATTTCATACTGCACTGCCTTGTCTTTGACATTCATGGGGCTCTATTTTCAGGCAGCTGGGAGGGAGGTGCCATTCCCTGATTTTGTTCCTGGAGGTCAGTTTCAGAATCAAAAGCCTACAGTCGACACTGTCAATTAAAATGCTACAAAAATTGCAGTTGTCTTTTTTCCTTTTTTCTTTATAATTTTAGGAGTGTGACTGTGAGTTGAATATCCAAACTGCTTGTCTTCATTTTTAAGTTTAGTGTAATGTTTAGGTCTATTTTTGTCTGTGTGTATGTTCATCTACCAAAAAATCCCCACAACCATGGAAAACAGCACCCAAAACAAAGAAAACAACCAAAATTTAAATTTTTGTATCTAGCTATCTGGTTTTTGATACTCTAATCACATCCTTAATAAAACTTTATAATTAGATAAAAAATATTTCATTTGGTTTTTCTGTCTAGTAGTTATCTTTAAGTGACCATGAGTCCTTTCCTCTTTATGAATATTTTATAATATCTGCCATGTGTAGCCTATAGGCAGCTGATGAAATAAAATAGAAGTCTAGTTGGAGTACTACTATTACAATGTTAGAAATACTGTATCAATACTAAAATTTAGAGAAAGTAATATTTCTCATGTTTTTTTCAAATTACATTGACCATTAAGATGGAAGAATACAGTAACCATGAATCTAAACTTGACTTGACTGTCCCAGACTGGCTTTAACTGGGAGCCTGCTCACCCTTACCTTGAAAGGGATTTTGGTCAGGAGTGAGACTTCAAAGTTTTGAAAGCGGGAGTTGGAACAGAATAAGCTCATTTCTTTCCTATTCACAGGTGAAGGGGCTTGGCAAAAGTATAAAACAGAAGAATGATACAAGCCTTCACCATAACTACTATTTAATTTTAGGTGGCAATAATAATTCACCTACATGTAATCTTAGTTTTGTAGTAAATATAGTATATGCAAGATACTTCTGCTTCTATGTAGAATAGAAAAGGCCTTTTCTATATTTCTCATACAGAATAAATTAATTCAGGCTATAACGATGTATGTAATGTAGGTAGATTTTAGGGTAGAATTAGTGTTATTTTACGTATTATTTATGCCTGGGGAAAGTAACAACAGTAAGTGTTTTTTTCTTTCCAGTCTTTCATTGGAATTTGCGAAGTAAAGAGCATTTTATTTCTAATACAAATATTTGGGTGTCATCGCATATTCTTTCCTTATTCAATAAGCCGAATACTTTTACAGTCATGGTACAATAATCTACCTATTAATAGAAACAACAAATAATTGTTTTCATTTTTGCTCAGTGATTTATCTCTGTGTTTCATGAGCCCCAAAAGGCTTTCTATGATTAAAGAAGTTATCTTGAAGTTTGTCTGATTTCATCATACACGTTCTTTCCATTACTAACTTACGCAACTCTTTCTCATTCTTTATTACTTTTCATGTGGGTTTTGAAAGATGCAACGTGGACAATTATACAGCATAACAGCACCAACCTAACCAGAGTTAAAAGTGCTAATCGAGAGAACCCACACACCGTGTTTTTCAAGTATTCTGCCAGCCTAGACCAGCTTCAGGCTACAATAAACCTTGCAGATCACTGTGAACAGGAGCTTGCTTACTACTGCAAAAAATCAAGGCTTTTAGATAAGTCAGGTAAGTAAAGCAGACAAAGCCTCTTATGCTGCATAGTGCCTTTTGTTTTACTGGCTACTAAAGTTATTTATTTCTAACAAGGCTACGGCATTTTGCTGCTATGGAGTTTGAACTACTTCAAATATCAAGTACGCAGATTTCTGTAGGTTGCCAAGAGATACTTGAACCAGGAAAATACAAATGTCAATTTATAATGATCTTCTTTCAGAGAATTAAGTTCCCAAGTTAATTTCTCTCATAAGACTTTTAAATTAACAGAGATTGTTATTAACAGATCTCTTCTTGTTTGGTCTTCCATGATTTTTTTAATTTTAATGAAGGAGCTACTGAGGAAATATCTTTTTAAAAGTACACAAATTAGTGCATAAATACCAGCAGAAGTTAATGTGTGCACTTAATGTGCATATTGTACTTGACAAAAAACATCAATAACATTGAATTTCCACTGTCCAATAAAACATTCATAAAAAGTTCAGTAGTTTACATGTGGATTATTGACAAAATTATAATTGCTTTAAGAAATAAAGAGACATCTACTTAAAGAAAACTGAAGTTATGTAGTCTATTTAATTCTTAACTGTCACTAGCACAGAGCTAGTGTTAAAAGACTTTACTCTGAACAAGTGTTGTAAGTATTCCAAATAATGTGGTGGTAAAACCCTCATTCTTTACTGTTTTTTGTAAAACTAGTGAAATTTTTCGACTTGTGCACCAGAAACTCTTAGGGTGCTAAAAATTGATTCCTTGGCATTCTTTCCTACCAAGCAGAAAGGAGGCCTCTGCGTGAAGCACTTTCTGGTTCTATGTCTAAGCTCTTTCCTTACACATTCTTTCTGCCTAATTATGGCATGAACATCTCTGGACTTCTTAGACTAGTGTTCGCTCTTGGAAGAATATCTGTTTGAAAACACCTCCACAGCAAAAAAAGTGAACCTGCTGCTTAAGATGTCCCAATGAACCTTCCTTTTACCATGTGCTCCAAATTAAAGCAATGAGTAGATGTTCAAAAGCCTGGTTTGTCTCAAGCAGAAATTTTAAAGACTATATATTTTTTTTGAAGGAGATTGCATGTAAATGTGCTAAAATAATACACTATTTATATGGTTATGCTGTTTATATTATATATAGGTGCATATTTATAATATGCACATAAATGTGCTAAAATAAATGTTTTAAAAGTGTGCAACCAGTCAGTTGTGATAAGTCATCTAAAATTCAGTTTTGAATGCTAAATAAGCTTGTGAAAGTTACGTGAAAGTATTATTCTACAAATTTTCTAAAATCATTCTTTGTTTAAACAATTTAATCGTTCTCATTTCTGCTATTGATAATCTTCACTAGGTATGCCTGACAAGTACAAAATTTGATGATGGTTACATGATACATTTTTTGGAACATACAGTTCACATAGTAGTTCTTAACTGACTATTTTAAGAATGCATTGTATTCAATCAGCCTGGATAGCATTTCCAAATGATATCATTAAAGAAGTCATCTCTTAATACTTTTATGTGATCATTATAAGGAAATCTCTAACCATTTTAATTAATGGCTTTATTTTGCTTAGGCAGTACTTTCTGCCAACGCAGGGAAAAAAACTCTGGGCTAATCAGTATGAACTTGCAGCATTTCAGTAAATACTTTCTCCTCACCCGGCTGTATGAACAAGTAACTGAGACCAGCTTTTAAACATGCCCCAATGTCCCTAGTGAAACACTGGGAATGCTAATTCATGACTACGGTATAAACCTAAAGCATGCTGCTAAAGCAGCAGAAATATTCTTCTTTTTACATTCTTAGTTGTTAGAACCTTTTTAAAGTGTTTTCTGATAAATTATTTATACACGGTCTCTGGGTTTTCTTCCTCCTGTGATGGTTTGCAAACACAAACACTGATATTGGACATTGATGCCATTATGCAAGCTTGACTTTTCGAAAAACTGCTCACACTGTTTTTTGCCCTGCTGGGCTGACAGTTGTGTGGTAATGAATGCAGTCAATATGTTAGCAATCTGAAAGATTGTCAGTGCAACAGAGGTCTTATCTAACAGTGAGGTTTAATAAGCAGTAGCAGTTGTAAGTAAAGTTGAGAGTAGAATAAATTCCAGCTTCTTTGTGGGGGCTGGGTGCTGAAAATGGAGCTCCAGCAGAAGCAAAAAGAAGTGCACCTATAAGAAACTCTATAATTTAACATTAATTCTCATGCCTTGACTTTCATGCATCTATCACCCTTCTTCCATCTCATTTGAGATGGCTTATCTTTATGCTTCATATCATTTTGCTATTATGTATTCTGTAGATATTTCTTCTGTTGCTATGCTTGCTTGGCAATACCTTTAAGCTTATTCTGCAGTACTGTAACATTAAGGAAACATCCAGTTTTATCATTTTGCTAGAAACAATGCTGACTGGAGGCACCACAGAGAGATGTAATAGTCCTGGGAAACCTCACCTCTGCTCACCAGATATATCAACTTGCTTACGGGAGCACCATTATCATGATTTCTGCTATCTCTGAGTATATAAATTCTGAATCTGCCGTCCATGACCTAACAGCTGTCTTTGGGCATTTCTGATTAACACCACTATTCAGCTGCTTAACGTTCATCACAGATGTGGGTAGTAGTACTCTGTAGTACTCTTGGTAGTGGGATGAGACCATTTCTGTGACTTTCCTCATTCTATTTCTGGTAGTTCCAACATCTGAAATTAATCTTTATTTGGGAATATAAACTATCCTGATTTTCAGGATGAATATATCTCCTCTTTCATGGACCATTTTAGAATGAATTATATAAATGGACTCCTTAAGATAAATGATTCTAATATCATGGCTGGCTGAACTAGGTACCATGAGTTCCCTTTTCTACTAATGCAAGCAGAAATCTGTGACAATCATTTAATACATGATAACGAAGTATTAAAATGAATAATCACTTACCAAGCAAAGGTGGTAATTTATTTTTTGCCAGTCATTTAAAGGTTTTAGATTTGAGCAGGGATTTTTTGTCTTCTTAATCTTTTGGAATATTATTTGGATGGGAAACTTGAGAGAAGTAGGAGACAAGACTGGGCACTGATTTTCTCTAATCTGCTTTTTAGATGGGATGCCCTTGAGCTGGTGGATTGGAAGAACCAATGAAACTCATACTTACTGGGGAGGTTCCTTGCCTGCTGTACAAAAATGTGCTTGTGGATTGGAGGGAAACTGTATTGATTCCCAGCATTACTGCAACTGTGATGCAGACAGGGATGAATGGTGACTTTTTACTGCTGCTTATTCAAAATACTTTTTTCTGTTTAAAGTAGATAAAGAAAATATATAGGCCTTAGGACATTTATAATAGCAGGGCAGTTGGAAATCTAAGTTGCCATCATGTCATCTGATTCTTTGCTTTAGAGCATAATTTTTCACAAAGATATTGCTATATATATTAAGTATTACTGCTAATTCTTTCACTCTGAATTTTGGGGAGGGTTTACTTTTACAGATACTTTCTAGTCTTTTTAGTATATTGCATGTTACAGATTTAGATAATTGTTCTTTACCACAACTTCAGTTAGTTTGAGACTACTGACAGTAATTAAAGTTAAAATAAAAAGTTCTGGGAAAAAAGTTAATTTTAGCATAATTTTTAACTACACTTTTAAGGTTAGACTTTTACACACTTTTTTTCATCTACAACATAGATAATTAAAATTAATCCCTTGCTATCAACGAAGCAAAGCACTCATATGGAGTCCTATTCAAAGAGAATGAATGGATTTCCAGGATGTACATCTGCCACTTGTGCCTAAAATTCTCTGGTGTAATTTACGATAACTTTCAAGTAAATAATATGATGGATGAGTTCTTGTTACAATGTCAAATCTAAACCTGACTTTTCATTTAAAAGGGTCAGATACAACTTTCTCAACAAGAGCTCCAGTGCGGTACAGGACTTGATAAAGCAGAGGGACTTTTCGAGTGAAAGTTCTTCTGTTGAAGAAACTTTTATGGTCTTAAAATTGTGAAGTCTATTTAACTTATATAAATCAAGTTCAGTGAGCACATTAATATATGCATTTTTAAAAATGCATCAGCATCTTTTTTTTTGAAAGTAGAAATATATAAGAAAGGTACTTCAGAACATCTTGATGTGTGCAAAATCAAGCAATATACCATTTTTATTTCTGAAGGTCCATCCTTCCTTTAAAGGAGTGACTAGTGGGTTAGGTTGAAAAATGCTTGTTCCCTCAACGTGATCAGTGAATTCAGCAGACACAGAAATGAACGTACAAGAAAATGTTAGTCAAAGAACAATTCTTCACAAACTTCAAAGATTTCTGGAGAAAAGAATTTGCTATTGCAGTAAAATTCACAGGGTGATATCTGCAATATTTGTTCCAATAAAGAGATTAAAGAAACACACAGAACATTAAAAAATTCCCTGTTGTTATGCTGATGAAAATAAAACCAGTATTTCATTTCTAACATGAAAATAAGTGTTAGAAGATTAATGCATTTTGAGAAAAAAATTAGCATAGTTGCTCACACATGTAATATATTCTTGCTCATTTTTGTCATTCATTTAATCCATGCTCACATATATAGTTTAATTTATAATGGTAACATATTTGTAAATACAGCAGATAAGGGGATGATGTTTGTGTCTTCACATGTACATTCACTTTGAGTAAGTTGCTGAGATGTTTATGAGTGTATTAAATTGAAAGTATAATGACTCTGGATTTATATTTCTGTTTTTATCCACTTTTGACATTTATAAGTGGAAATTCTTCCCAGTGACCCCAGTGTTACAGTGATTATGTGTACACTCATTCTGGAACTTGTGATTAACATTATATTTGGTTCCCTAGAAACAACTGTTTTGGATTAGTTGACTAGATACTGTTCACTGGGTGGAAAAAGTAGGTAGAAGCTATGCTTGCTTGAGATGCATTTTGAGCATAGAGAACTGTGGTTTTGAAACACTGGTTTTGACAGTCTATTTTTGTAGTGAAATCTATCTTATGTCATAGATTGGACATAGATTTAACTAAACTCTTTGTTTGACTAATCAAAAACTTCAAGTCTCTAGAATTCTAAAATAGAAAGATTGCTTTTTAAAAAATCTGGTCCTAAAAATATAAAAATTGCAAATCCTCCCCACAGAAGATAGATTCTATTCAGTTTCCTTTTGTTTACAGCATCATTGTACTGAAGCAAACATATATGGTGTTTTGACAGATTTTTTTTCAATTCTAAATTAGAAACCTGCAATATCTCATGAAAAGTTACCATTTAAAAAAAAAATGTTTTCCATTCCTCACTTAAGCAAAATAATTTACTAAAAAAAAAAAAGTCCATTTGTTTGCACTGTGCTCCAAAACAGATAAACAGAAATTGTATGCAGGAGAAAGATGATGATTTTAGGAAAGGGAGAGAGGAGAGGAGAAAAAAGTCACTAATTTTATTCAGCACAAGAGTGGAATCTCTCCCTGTTGTCTCAGTTCCTGCGCACTGTGTACTAAAAGACAAGATTGCTAAGCCCAACAACATTCTCAGAGAAACATGGCTTTCTTGCTGAGGTGTATCTCATGTTTAATCTCTGAGCAGTAGGACTTCTAGATTACCTCTCCTCAGTGAGTTTCTGAGGTTTTTTCTGAACTGTTTGCTTTGCCCTTCAAAGGAAGTCCTCAACCATGAATGCATTGAATGGACAGATTGAGTTTTCCAAATGGTCATGAGTAACTGAACATTTCAATGGGTTTAGGGGAAGAAATTTTAGGGCCAAAACTGGTGCTTATGAAATTTAAATATCATTTCTGGCACTAAGTCAACAATGATTTGAAACAGGGAACTAGGTCTAAGATTACAAGTACTGGCTGTGTGCTCTGAGTGCAAAGTTGCATATTTTCTTTTCTGCAAGTTTCATACTTGTAGCATATACTGCTTTTCCTGTAGTCAGCATGACTTTGTACATTTCTATTTGATTTTTTATACTTCAAGGTGGAAAAATAAAAAACAAAGACTTACTTGAAAGTCATATTAAGCCATTAAATGTTTGATATTGATGACGGAGTCAATTACAGATACAGTATGTCCTCAGCAACATAAAATTACTGACTTGAGCAAACTCATTGACTTAAGCAGCCAGTTAGGTGCCCATTTATTCAAGAGTATTTTTCTCATGTTTATGTGAACCAGGCCAGCCATAAATCTACCCACTTCCAATGAAATTCTTTCGGTCCTGTCAAATGAGCCCAATATCAATTCCAAAGCATATGTTTCTAGTCACAGTTTTTTCTATCACACCTATACAAACACACATATACAGACACACATATACACACATACATATTTAGGCAACATTTTTCTAAATTTCTTTCCTTTTCCCCAGCAATGTGTCAATGTAATGAAATGTTTATGGGAAACATTTAGGAGAGCTGTGGCTTTCATTTTATCTTTTCAGGACTAATGATACTGGGTTCCTCTCCTACAAGGACCATCTACCAGTAACTGAAATTGTGATCACGGATACTGGCAGACCAAACTCGGAAGCAGCTTACAAACTGGGGCCTTTGCTTTGCCGTGGTGATAGTAAGTAACTGCTGTAGAGTTTTGCTAAACAACGATGCATTTTTTCTGCAATAACTTTTAAATGTTGTTTGTTACAAGCCTAAGATAGACTTCTCTGAAAATTTCATCCAGTTCTTTTTGGAATTAGAAAGAAAAAACACCATCATCCAGTGCGAATCACTGAAATTGTAAAAATGTATTTTTCATGACACACATCAATAGTAAAAACAAAAAGTGTTACAATAGTTTTCATACAGATATTTTGGTTTATGCAATTGTAATTAAGTTATGAATAAAGCATTACATGAAGGGGAATTCATAGCTGGTTACCATCTCTTGGGATCTTACCCTTCACTAGCTATGCATGTTTCCATCACAAAACATTATGCATATTATATCCCCTCTGAATTTTTATGCAGCTAGGAAAACTATACCATGGGAGAGTAATTCAGTGTATGCAATATCTACATGCAAAATTTCAACTACATGTAAGAATTCAAATTTTATAAATTTACACAATAATTCTAGGTTTACATTCTGAATACGTATATGTGGTAACCAGAATAATATGTTTGTGCAAAACTGACACCTTATTGAAGATTTATGATGATACTTCTGTCTTCAATAATTTCCCTATTCAGTGGAAAAGAAAACATGTTTGGCTTCCGTTCAATAGTAAGGTATTACACAAAATTCTATGTCTGCTGCTGTTTGTAGTCAAAAATTAGGAATTAGTAGAAGAAATGCTATAAACTACCCAAAGAACTCAACTGAAGAAATGAAGGAGCCATATTTGATATACAATTGAGTAATTTATTACAATATTCAATTAGGTTAATTTCTTTAAATGCCATACTACCTTATGAATTTTCATGAATGTACCTGTTATTTATAATAATTATTATATTTAATATATATTATATAATAAGCATTATATTATTTTTTTAATATATTATTATTTATTATAATATTGATAAATATTTTTATTCTTTATGTGATTTTCCTCCTTCATCATATGATGTTGTGTTTGGTTTTCAAATTTCTTCAGCATATATGAATAAGAGAAATACTGGTAAAGTACCAATTTATACTTTTAACCTCACTCAGGAAACGACATAGATAAATAAATATAAATTAGCATGTATTTATTTTTATGTCATCTCTGTCTTCTCAGGATAATTATGCCTGGAAGGTTTGTTAATGGATGTGTCTTTCAGCCCTGCATTCTAATTTTCTTATGAAAATTTGTAAGACTTAAAAATCCCATTGGGTTCTTTCATTTCATGAGTCTGACATCTGATTGTGGACTGATCATTTGTCCTACATAACATGGGACTATGATGTAGTATTATGGTATAATTCAGAGTGAAAGGACCTAAGGAAATCAGCAGGATTAGCTGAGAGTTCAAATCTGGTCTCTCAGTGCTTTGTCAAACTGGTGCTTGAAGCACCAAAGGATGGAGCCTGAGCTGCTTCTCTGAGCAGCCTGTTCTGCTGCTTGGCTGTCCCCAATGAGAATTTCTTTTTACTTATATCAAGCCTGAAACTCTGTGTTTTCAACATACCCACTGTCTTTGATACTCACATGTTACACCAATGCAAAGACCCTGTGTCTGTCTTTTTGATGGTTTCCCCTTAGGTTTTGGAGTCCACTATCATGTTCCCCAGAAAAACCCTTCCCCAGGCTGGAGCAGCCCTGTTCCTTCAGCCTGAAGGGCAGGACAAGTGCTCCAGACCTGAATATTCTGGTGGCCTCCACAATACTTGATCCTGTTTATCAATGTTTTCATTTGCTAGGGGAAAGGAAATTGGAAGCCCAGTGTAGATGGTCTCTTACAAGTGTTGAATAGATGGGGTAACCACCTCCCTCGGTTGACTGGCCATGCTCATTCAGCCTGTGATGCAGCAGACCTCCATTGTGGCCATGGGCAATGAAGTCAGTGACAAAGACAGCAATGAAACAGAAACACTTAGAGCTTGTGTAGTACTAATAACTGGGGGAGGAATTTGAATTCCAGTGCTCACCAAGTTCCCAACTACTATTAATTACAGATGTGACAGATCTTAAAATATGGAAGTCAGCTAGCTTCCCCAGAGTAATCTCTAAAACAAGCAGACAGTTCTGACACCCATTGACCTCCCCGACTTCATTTGATGTTTGCTTAGTCTGAGTGATTGAATTGCTGCAATATTTCACACTGTTGATGAAGGATCACAGTATTTCTAGACAAGCTGTGATAGAGAATTCTAAAATATCATGAGAACAAGCATAGAAGTCAGTCTGAATGTCAGAGAAATATTCTTGTAATGTCATACAACATTACAGTATTTGACTTCAAAAAGAAGCAATTTTGAACTGAAATAAGCTCAGTGAAAAGGTTCCAGAATATAATAGTTATTGGTCATAACACAGCAAAAATCTTGAAAAAAGAACATTGCTTTTGATTGTTAAATAATGCAATTTTTCTCAGTCATTTACATCATAAAGACAGTAAGAGAAGATGTCTTTAAGGAGTTAAGAACTAAAATTTGGGAAAACAACACAGAATTTCTGAAAGAAAAAAAGTAGTATCATAGAATTTTGGCATAAACCCAAAGTGCAATTTGTTAAGAAAACCACAAATTGTATGAGTGTATATAATAAAATATCTAAATATAAGTTATTATATAATTTGTGGCATGTTATACATATTATATTTTATATAATGTATAAGATAGAAAATATTACCCATATTATGAAATTATCATATAAATATTTTATACCATGATATATAATGAAGTCCAGAGAACGGCAAAGAGGCTGATGAAGGGTCTAGAGGGTAAGTCCAGTGAGGTGTGGCTGAGCGAGCTGGGGTTGTTTAGCCTGGAGATAAGGAGGCTCAGGGCTGACCTTACCACTCTCTACAAACACCTGAAAGGAGGTGTAGCCAGGTGGGGGTCGTCCTCTTTCCCAGGCAACCAGTGACAGGACAGGAGGACACAGTCTCAAGCTGCACCAGGGGAGGTTTAGGCTGGACATCAACGGGATTTTCTTCACAGAAAGTGTTGTTAAGCATTGGAGTGAGCTGCTCAGGGAAGCTGTGAAGTCATCGTCCCTGGAGGTGTTTAAGAAAAGACTGGACAGAGCAGTCAGTGCTATGGTTACTTCACAAGGTGGTGTCCAGACAAAAGTTGGACTTGATGATCTCAGAGGTTTTTTGTAATGTACTTGATTCTGTGATACGTCCTACATAGGAAATTAGGTATATATAATGTGTAGACTGTGTTAAAATTTATTATTTCCCCGTATATATTATATGTTATGTATTACAATAAAGAGTGTATGACTTAGTAGATTTTTTCCCAAAGGTCTTTATGTATCAGCAGTGGTTTTTATAATGAACATTTTCTTTAATATTCAGTTTTATAGTAATTGTAAAGAGCTATGACTTGCAGTAGTTTCTGAGTTCTACATATTAATTTTACTTTAGACAAAACTGATGAAGTTTAAACTCTCTTCCCAGGCCAAATTTGAAGCAGCAATTTGAAACTGCAGAAAGAAAGCAGACCATTATTAAGACTTTTTTTCTAAGCTGAGGTTGTTGACACCCATGAGGGTCCCATTAAATATAATTTTAATGATGTTTACTTTGGGATAGGTGAAGAATGCAAAAAAATTGTCTAGTGGCAAATACCCATTTTTCAGAAGTGCTGTCAAACAAGGAAGAATAGATATTCTTCGATTCACAGAGTGATTTGAATACTCTTCAAAGAGATTATTGCTTATTTTTGCTTCTGTCGCTCTCCAGAACTAAATTATACACTTGTATTTCACAGGGGATATCCTTTATTAAATAGGTTTTTGTTCTATGTGACAGACGTAAGTTTTTCAGAATAACTGACTAACATACCATGTAAAAGCATGGGGGAGAAAGTTTACTGGTATTTATAATACATTCAGTACTTCATTAACTGACTCGAATCTAAAAGATCATAAATTCTCATTGCATCAATAATCTATTCCTTGTAGGACATTTACTTGGAGGAAAAGAAAATTGTTTATGCCCTCAGAAAAATAAAGTAGAGCCATGAATAATTTGTTGAATTGAATTGTCATAAACCATGCGCTCTGCTGACTGAGTTTCCAGGTCAAAGTTACTTATTTGGGTACATGACTAAAAAGTCATGTATCAAATGCAGTCCAGCAGAAGTTGCCTATTCATTGTTGCATATTTTTTATTTTCACTCTTTTATTTAACATTCCATTACGGTACTTGGCTTCTTTATTTTAGGTTTTAAGGATTGATCTCTTCAATGAAGTATGTTATTTACAAGAAAACCAAACCATATTTGTCAGAGCAAGGAAGGAAAGAGTAGCCTTCTGTAAGAAAAAAAGCAAAAGCAATATAAATATAAATATAGTTTATTTTATGAAGTTTTAAAGTTAAATTCAGATGTTACTGATTTTTTTCATCATTTGAGATAGTTACCTAACTATATTTATAAGATGCTAAGGTACAATTAAAATACTAAAGATATTCTAGAATAATATGGCCATTTAAAACAAAAAGTCAGTAGTATTTGGTGACACTGAGAACCATGCATATGAGTAGCACTCACCTTCAAAATGCAGTACTGATTTATTACTGATGCATTTCTATAATCCCTTTCCTGCTCTGCAGTACAATATGTTTAATAAATTGCATGGTAGGACTGCTGCTATCACATTGGAAAATATATCTAAATATAGTGAAAGTTAAGATTAACATTAACGTATATCAACTGAGCAGGGTTACAGGAAAGGTTTTGAAGCATATGAGGATGAATGAAGTCTTTGGTACATTAATAGATAGAAATGGCCTTCATCAAAAAAGAAAGACTTATCTCCATTATTTTTGTCCTTACTGAAGTAAAGGCTAGATGTTGAATAAATTCTAGTAGAGTGAGTTAGTATGAGTAGGGTGAAAAAACCCGACCCTTCTCTGTTGGGTGTTTTTTGTTCTTGTTCTTTTCATTACAAGAGTTGAGTGGACATATTCTGATTTATTACTCTGAATTTCCAGTAAGTATTAGGACATATAAATAAATCCAAAATACTGAAAGATAGCTAATGTGCTAAAATTATGTGTATTAAATGGGTAATTATAATCCGTCAGTATCAGACTGATTCTTGGGCCAAAAACAAAATTGATGATATAGATCTTAATAAAAAATAATACAAGGATACTACAATGCATTGTAAAGATAATATATCATTCAGCATGAATTTACATTAAATAAAGGTAAATGTAATAGTGGTGAAGGGAGACTGATAGACTCTAGTAAGGTATTTGATAGAGTATCATATACTTGGCTGAATTAAAAAAAGGTAAATTCAACTGCAAAATGACAGTGCAAGCATGTATTTGCAAGTAGATAATCCATTCAATGTGAGTTCTCTGTTTGACATTTAAATGAAAAAAGAAAAACCAAATAGTATGAGCTTTGCATGTAATAGAGACTAACTGTATTAGCCAATCGTAAGTGATACCTTCATTAAAGCGGCACAGTAAATTTCTAATTTAGCAAAAATAGTCTGTTTCATCTCTCTTCAGTACCCTGAGAAATCAGGGCATGTCTTTTACTCTCAATAGCACAAATATCTGTAAACTGTCTGTTCACTTCTTCCGCCTTATTTAGCTTTATATAAATTATTAATTCATATTTGTCCTAACTGCAGTCTAATCAACCTTGTTTTGGTCCTCTTTGCAGCTTCCTGCATAATTAAGAAGTTTAATACAAGTCTGTCATTACAGTTTTACAATATATGAAGAGAATATAAGGTTAAAGGATAGCATTAAAGAAGTTGAGGTTCATTTTTTAGTGAAAGCCTTTAAATCTCTTTGCCGAATTTGGGCATAATCTGAGGTGAGATGTTAAACTTAATGGAGTTTCCTAGAGGAAGAAATTTCAAATAATGTTCTTGAAAGCAGGAAATAAAATCAGAAAATTATTTAATGTTTGGGATTTGAAGCTAGACTGTATATGGATACATATATATGCACAAACTGACAGTAAAAGCATTTGTGAATTTTCCATAAATTGACATTTTTTAATGGAATCAATTGAATATTTTTCCTAGACTAAATTCTCTTTTTTGGACAAGAATTGATTCAGGGAGTTTATATAGTCTGTGTCATACCAGAGGTTGAACTAGATGATCACCATTGTCCCTTGTGGTCTTTTATCTATGGATCTTACAGTTAAAAAAAACCCCCAAAGTACAAAATATATTGTTCGGCAACATAAGTTCTTTATATTCTCTGTCTCAGCGCTCATTGTCCCTGCTGAAAGAATTAACAATGTAACAATTATCACAAGGAACGGATACAAATGACGAACATTTCAGTTTTGAGTAGGAACTTGAAGAGTGCTACAAATTGCAATTTGCACAATTGTTTTGAGAGGGCTAATTTATCTGTCTTGTTATTATCGTCCCTTTTACATTTTATAGTTTCAAGTTGGTAAGACTACTTGATATATGCCAAAAAATTATGTAATTTATTCATAAAAATTACTTTATGTATCATTTATAACAAATAGGATCCTCCTTTTTTCACGCATAGGAAGACTGCAGTCCTACTGCTTAGATAAAATGCTAAATAATATTGATTTCCTAATTGCATGGTGTTTGGCAGTTCCAGAAAACTAAATGGGAGACTGTGAGCCAGATGTCACAAAGTAAAGAAATTCTTTTCCCAACCTGATTTACAACAGTGTAAGATACTTTGTAATATACTTTCCCTAAGTCTGTATTTAACCTTCTTTATTGATACAGTATCTTTACATTCATAAATCACACAGTTCTCAGCGCTAACAAAAAGAAAAGCTAGATAAGAGAAGGCAGTAAATTAAGAGAGGAAGAATAAAACTTCCTATCCCTATCCTCCCAAGGACTCCATTTTGATTTACAAAGATCATTCAAATGCTTCATTGAAAATAATTGTACCATTATTTTACTGGACTGTTACCACCACTATTGTCTCTCTTCTAATTGCTGGCAATGTTGTACCAATTTTGTATAAATTACGGTATTAAACTTCCTATTGTGTTTGAATTAGTGGTAACAGCCAGCCCATTATTTTTAAATAGCTGTGATATACTTGAGTCATAACTGTTGTGAAGTTTGCTCTCTGGGAGCCATGACCTGAAACAGTTGAGGAACATGGGCTGAAAACTGATCCCAATATGTAAGGCTGCTGCTTTTGGCTAGTGGTGCTTTTCACAGGTTGGTAACTTCAAAAAGCCCATAAGGCAGCACAGGAGAGTGAGGTGCAAATCTAGGCATTCCCTTCCCAGCCCGAGCCATCTGTTCACAGCTGCCTAACCATGTAAAAGTTGTCCCGATGGCTGCTTTAATTTGTGATAGCTGGCAGTACTCCTAAGTGTCAAAAGTCACAATGAGCAATTACCAGAATTTGTGTGAAAATCCTGTCATGCTGCTCTTCTAGGTATGGGATCCAAATCCTTACTAAAACTGTTAAAACTCTACTGGAATGAGGGAATGGACTTTAATGTTACTTCACTGGCCGTGGACTAGGCCTCTGTATACAGTGTATTATAGGGTTTGATTTTGCAGGGAAGAGAGAAATTTTCTTTTTTTTTTCTTCTGCCTTCCCATCCTAAAAGCAGAGCGTGGCTGGAGCAAAAATTACAGTTTTGCATAACTGTTAGAGCCAGACCATAACATTATCAGGAGAATGTGCAGTGAGCTTGATCAAGTAGATGAAAACATTAAATGCCTCATTTGGTTTAGAAAGCAATATAGCTTAATAAAGAAATACAGGTACATCTGTAAGGATTCAGCAATAATAATAAGGTACTTCTAGTTGAACACTGTAAATGAAGATTATGTCCTCATTAGAAGAGGGTGATATTACAGATGTTACATCAGCATTTTAATAATCAATAACAAAATCTAGCAAATTATGATTGAATGACAGCTTAAAAATATAGAAAACCAGGAAAATATCTATGCTAGTTTATTCAATTTTGCGATTTATTTCTTTGATTTCTTCTACAGTAATTACAAGGATATTTGTCCTACATTCTTTGAGATACCTGGTGAATTACACTGTATTACAATGATAACAAGACTCTTTTCCTTGTTATGTAGAATTGTATTTAACAACTCTGATAGTTCTAGTTTAAACTATAACTAATCCTAGAGTTGCTAAGGTTGGAAAAGACCTTTAAGATAAAAAAGTCTGTCAGCCTTGCACCACTCCTGCATTCACCACTGAACCATGACCTCAAGTGCCATACCCACAAGCTTTTTTTGTACGCTTTCATGCATTGTGACTCCACACTGGGAAGTCTGTTACAATGCTTTACAACCCTTTCAGTGAAAAAAAAAATTGTAATATTTAATCTAAACTTGAGGCCACTTCCTCTCATCCTGTCACTCGTAACCTGGGAAAAGAGACTGGACTCTACCTTGCTACACCTTCTTTTCAGGCAGTTGTAGAGAGCAATAAGGTCCCCCCAGTTCTCCTTTTCTCCAGGCTAAACAACCACAGCTCCCTCAGCCAGTACTATTATAATGTAGGTGTACTTCATCCATAGCTGCTATGTTTGTTTACTTCATGAGATGATGCATCCGGCCAAAACTGAACTTTCCAGCTGACATGAAATTCATTTTGTTTCCTGTTTATTGGTTTTTCATTGCCTGAGCTGAGGACCTTAATTCTTGATAAAACATTATTTTGCATTCCCAATAGCGCCTACTTTTTTGGGTTATGAGCTAACTGGGAAGCTTCTGTGGATGTTAGACTCTGAACACTGCAACCCCTTCTTAGACCTGGGCACTTTCCTTTGTTTATCAGTTATAAAAATTACGCTGGCAATGTTAGATAACACTGTATCATCCTTTCCTTCTGATAACCAGGAACATTTTGGAATTCAGCTTCCTTCAACACAGAGACATCCTACCTGCATTTCCCCACCTTCCATGGAGAACTCAGTGCAGACGTCTCATTTTTCTTTAAAACTACTGCTTCCTCAGGAGTGTTTTTAGAGAACCTGGGAATTCAAGACTTCATAAGGATAGAGTTACACTGTAAGTAACAAGACTGATGGCATTTTTGTTATTATTATTATTATTATTAAAAAAATCAGATTTTATTTAATTTAAAGGGGCACTATTTGAAAAATGTTCTCTATTTTTATTACTTCTACTACCAGATCTTTATCATTATCCAGAAAAATCACAGCACTAAGACTGTACAAGTATCCATTTGAAGAAATTTTCTGCCTCAGAGGTTTCTTAATCTAAGAGCACAGCAATCAGCCCCTGACTGCTCAGACTGTTTCTGCTTCTTGTGTTCAGTGCATCTCTGCTGCCAAATTCTTTCTCTTCAAATTTTAAGACCAGGCAGTATATGTGGCTGCTGGGAGATCACTCAGTCACCATGAGTGACTCAGACCTTCTGTGGCACAGTATCCTAAGTCACACATTCTCATCTTTTTTTTTCAATTTCGTTTCATTTTATTTGTGAAGACACAAATTCTTAGACTTACAAGCAGAAATAATTTTTTGTTGCGTAAGAGAGAATTAAATATCCTACTAAATCCAACATAAAATGACTAATGTAAAATGAAGCCTTTATTTTAGTTGACTCAATGTATTACTCTTACATTGCTCATTATTAAAAGGGAGAGTATTTCAAAGGGTGAAGCACTTTTTCATTAGGCTTTTGAATTAATTTGAAATGTCACATTAATTGAAAAGTCTTATGCTTGCCTGGTGCCTCTGAGAGTTCTTTAGGATACTTTTTACCTTGGGATTAGACAGTTCCTCATTATTTTCCAAATCAGTTTTGTTATCAGACTCCAGTATTTTCCAGAGAAGAGTACAAGTAGATATGTATGTTATATTGCAAAATACTGCTATATAAACATTTTTTATATTTTAATAAAAATTAAAATATTATGCTTTCTCAGTTTTTTGTCCATGTTAATGTCTTATGTTAATGAAACAAACAGGAAAACATCTATTGTGTTGTTCCATAGGTAGTTTAATTATAGAATACTGTGTAATGTTTAATGAATTTGTTTTTCATCATCTCAAATTACAGTCCTGTATTTGAAAACCACCCTGTTTTCAACATTGTTTTTGCCATGTTTTTTGGCAGTATGAACTGCCTTGTGTTAAAGTTCTGTGAACAGTTTAAAGGACAGCAGCATTGTAAACTCCGTGTCATACAATACAGAAAGTATACTGGATCAGCACTTCAGTGAAGGCTCTCTGAAGCAATGATGATAGTCTTGTCTGATAAATGACTTTCCATTTTCAAAATAAACAGTTAAATCATGGAAGCATTAAACGAATGCTTCTGAGAACTAAATTTATTCAGAGATTTGTCAGAATACTATAAGTCTTTCTTCAGAATAATTGTATGCAGACAGACTCATGTCACTTGTCCCATTCATTCATAAACACAAACTACTGCATACTTACGGGTTTTAAATGGCTTTGTATGAGTAGGGAGGTATGAGAGAAAGCAAAAGGCTGAATTAGTCTGTAATTTCATCATCTAAAAAAGCAAAGTTATCTCATTATTGCTTAGCATATAGAGATATTTCTTCACTTCCGTAAACACCCTAATTTGTTGAGTAGACCGACCTATTATTTTTTGTAGGTGATGTGTAAATTTTATGGAGGGTTGTTTGTAGTGGACCCAGGATTGCCTGTTCTTATTGAGGGAAGTATCAACCAGAGATAAGCAATATATATTTCCATCAAGGGTACCTTTCTCAAAAAAAAATCAGCTTGAGCATTTCATATGCTATAAGATGATTTAGATTTCATCATCATATAAAAACACACATCCTTTATAATAATTGTGAATGTAAATTCCCAATGTACACTTGATGTTCTATTAATATTTAGTTTCACTTAAATTAATGTATTTTATTTGTGTAATCATAAATAAAAATCATGTAAACATCAGATGCCACTGTTTAAGATGATGATGTAAGAAAATGTTTAAAACTTATTATGTCATTAACATTTTACATTCAGTACTTGGGGTGACTGATTTTTTCGTAATACTTTATTGATTATTCTCAAACTTTATATCTAATTCTTTTATTTATGGAGTAGTGATCTTTAGACCTTGAAGTCTGACTTCAAACGAGAAATTTCAGGTCCAGAAACTTAATAGGAAATGTGAAGCTTAGAGCTGTTCGGTTGGTTTTATGAAGTTATAAACACTGCAGTGCATCTTTGTATGTATTCTAGAACATTGTTGCAAAAATGGATGTGTGCATCCTAACTGTATTTTAAAACAGAGATTACGTGAATTGTTCAAAGAAGATACCTGGTCCCTTTTTTTGTTTTGCACTGAGTTATAAAACACTCGTTGAAGTTTTTCCTGATTTCCTGCAGAAGTAGTGGTTGAAAGCAACAAGGACAATTCAACTCTGAAGAGAACACTTCTATTTACTGATAGGACCAAAGGTTATATGCTCTAGCCAAAGGTCTGGGTATTTTACATTGAGTGCTCACTGAGGGTTTATTTCCAATGAGTTAAACAGAAGTATAAAGTAGGGTTGGAAACACTATGGTGTATTGATTTGGTTGGGCTTCTGCAGTTGCTTTGGAAGTAGTTAAGTACAGTTCAGTATGCAACTGCTGGTGGCCTTTGCCCAGATTTGTAACTTACTGTTCAGGATGAGTGGAATTCAACTGTTTCCTTTATGGAAAATGCTAGGATTCTGTAGCATATTAGTTGGTAATGACTTTCTGCTTCTGCACATGATGCTCACACTGAATACTCTGGATGGTTCTCTACGGCTGTTTTTTCTGTTAGTCATTTTAGCCACAGCTAGCCACTGACCACTCTCCGTGATTACCGGCAACTACATCTGCCACGCCATTTTGAAAAATCTGTAGCTGTGCTCTGCCTATGTTTGAATGCACCAGGGTTACAAGAGTTCCTGCAATGCTTGGATAGTTTTTAAGTAACACCAATGTAGATAGGACCCAAAAAAATATTCTTGTGCTGGAAGTGAACTCCTTCAGATGCATTCTCTTCTGCTGCCTAAGAAATGACCAAAGTGCTCTTTGCCTGTATCCTTCGTTGCAAGATAACAAATTTTAGAACCCATTTTCATCCTTCTACATCCCTTGGCATATTTTCTTATAAACCCAAAAATTCTTTCAAATTTGCAGTGCCATTGCTATTAGCAAAAATATTTATAATATTTTAGAATGTTAAGTGATTATATTTTTCACATTTTCTGACATATTCTGGTTAGTCTTCAGACAATACAATGGATGACCATACACTCGTTGTTATTTTGGCCTTCATATGTAGAACTTCAGCAACTGGTTCCCTTTTTCAAGACTGTATTAATTTTTTAGTGGTACTAACATAAGTCATTATTTCAGTGTTATTTCAAAATCTTTATTATGTGTTTTCTTGCCTTTAAATCTAAACAGTAACATTATTTATCAGACCTGTCATTCTGATATGCTATTTAATAGGCCCATTCAATGAGTTCAAAGCAGAACTTTCAGGCTTAACTCCAACAGTATCCTGAAGATTACAAAGACCTCTCTGCAGAAGGTAACATTCAGTAGAAATTCTTTTTAGCCAGTCACATGGACTTTCAGTTGCTTTTGTTCTCCTACTGTGTGGGTTTGGTTTTTTTTTTCCTTTTATCCCTCTATAAAGGGAGAGTGAGATCTCAGCTTTATCTAACTAAAGGAAATTTATCCTAAAATTCATTTATTTTACTGAGGAACTGTTTTTAGACATTAATTATTTCTTACTATTATGTAAAACTGTTGATTTTTAAGCAGAAGAGGTAATTTATCACAAAAGTCATTCTGTTCATAAATTGACTGCACAACACACTTTATTTTATTTGGTAAGTGAAATAATTTATGTATTTCCCATTTTGCTTTTCTCTCTCAGGTTCAACTGCTATAGTAAAATACTTTATATCAACAAGAGTTAGGGCTTAAGGGATTGCAAATGTGTGGTATTATTCAGTCTAAAGGCTGGCCAAAGTGGATTTAAACGTTTTAAAAGGCCTAATATATTTTTAAAGAGTAAAAAAAAGAAAGTAAAAATACTGCATGGAATATTTTTTCTAGGTCAGTAAATTCCTCTTAAAATGTTGTTTGAAGCTCATCTAATTCCCTTGACTCCTAATTTTTTTGCTTTTCTGTCAGAATTCAATGACATAAATGGGGAAACATTTTTTTGGATCCATGGAATTTTTTCAGACCTATAATCCTTTAATGAAACCCTTTAAAATTCAAAATTGTGGCTATCTATTGTTTAGGGATTACTTTTTTTCATTCATGATTGTATTTGAATATACGAAAGAAAGACTTTCAGAGAGAATACTCACAATTTTCAGATCTTCAGCTGTCTGGCATATTCCTCATCTTTTTGTTTTGACCTGCAACGATTGAGTTATGTTTTTCTAGGCAAACTATAAAACTGAGTATAGTTTAATAAACCTTTATAAACTGAAAGTTGCTTAGAGAAAACCTCAATTTAGATCATAAATTTATAAATTACATCAAAATTTTCTCTCTGATATTCGTAGAGACTATATGCATAAATAACAAAGGCAAATAGACTGTAGAAGATGCTGGTTGGATTATAGTTGTGATAACTTAAATATAGTTAACAATGACAATCGGTTAGTGTATAATCAAGAGATGCATTTTATCCAAACTGAAAAATCGCAAAGCTAGCACGTTTCAGTGTTTCTTGACAACTATGCTCTCTAGGGGTCCACAAACTGATTGGTTTCCATGTGGTGCATAAATCATTGCTCTTGCTGTCATTGATTGTGAAGAATGAGCTGCAGGCCCCTGAAGTAAACTCTTCCTCTAAAACAATCAGTCTTATTCCATGAAACAGTAGGCTAAACCTTAAAGTAACTTGTTCTGCTATTAATTATTTTGTGACCCAATTAACTATGAAATAATTTAAATGTCTGTTACTACTATCCCCCTTCTAGCTCCATATGAAGTGGTTTTTTCATTTGATGTGGGAAATGGACCTACCGAAGTCATAGTGCAATCACACAATTCTTTAAATGACAACCAATGGCATTATGTGAAGGCTGAACGAAATGTCAAAGAGGCTTCCTTACAAATAGATCAACTTCCTCAACGATCTCACAGTGCTCCACCTGATGGACATATTCGCTTGCAGCTCAACAGCCAGCTTTTTGTAGGTAGGCGCTCCACAGAATACTTCCTAATTATCATCACAAAAATGTGAAAATGCTGGGGTGAGGAGGGGAAGAAAAAGAGTTGGCAACCAGATCTTCAAAAATACTTTGTATGATGACATGAGAGCCTTTGTTAAAAATCTGTGGAAATGTTCACTATTTTGAGATTATAGATGGAGAGCTTTGGGCAATAGTTACTCCAGGACACAATTTCAAATAAAGTTTACTTCTTTTGAGGTTTGTTTGAAGGACAATCCAAAGATCTACGTTTGCACCCTTTTTTGAGAGGATGTAATCTGCTGAAGGAAGCTGGGCTATTTCTGTAACTTCAAGGAAATTTTGTAGTCCCTCTTTATTCACAACTTCTCAGGTTGAAATACAACATTAAGGCATTTAGATAAAATGCTGAAAAACTAGAAATGGAGTAAAAAAGAATTAATTAGTATTTATTTAGCTATTACAAGAAGCTATATAGAGCTATGTGTTATATCCACAGTAGTGTTCTTACTGTAATATTGCCTTATTATGAATTCATAAGTTTCTGATGTAAATATACATTGTACAGTATAAGAGCATTTAAAGTTGGCCCTACTTTTAAATTAAAAGACTTTTTTTTAGATCTGCTCTGAGAAAATGATACTAAATGAATGTTTTATTAGTTGTGCTTTGGGGAGGGATGCATTTAAGGGAAATAGTGTTCTAAAACTGTAGCTACAATAAATGTGAATGCTTAGAAAAAATGAAGAGAGAAGTCTTGTATGCTCTGATAAAAATTTTGACCTGTGCCTCAAAAGGTATCAAGGGTAGAAGATGGAGACTAGATCAAACACTGAAGAATTTTATATTTTCATTAAAAGCATAGAGAAGGATTGCATAACAAAAAAAAAATATATCCAATATATTAGTTACAGTGGAGTTAGGAGAAGTTTTGAGATTGGTTTATATTCACAGTAATGGACTAGATTTATTAAACAAAAGACCAGATTTCCTTTTATTCTACTACAGTAAATTGTATTGCTGTTCTCGGACTTGACTTGCCATGTAACTGCTATTATATGAATACCTGAAATTAGATCAGTGAAACGCTCTAATTCTCAAGGTGTTCTGGCACTATCAAGTCTAAACACTTTTCTAATTATTTTGACAATTAGTTGGTCTCTAGTTCTACTAATCCTTCTCTTAAAAAATCTAATACTATCATGCATTAACAGCTGCGCTTTCTGGCAACTTTTTGGCCATTGAATAGAGTGATATTTTTTGTCAAATAATCTGGCAAATTTGAGTAAGCTTATATACTCTTGTCCATCTCTTTTATGGAGCTGACAGTATAAAAACTGTTTTGACTTACCTACAGGCAAGTTGTCTAGCTTGTTTTCTTCATATAATGTTCAGGTGAATAATTGTATTGGAATAGTGATTTTGTTTTATGTCTGGTGCTGTGGCTTTTTTTTCGCTCTGAAAATTCGTGAAGATACTGCGAATAACTAAAGTATCTAGAAAAAAAAGAAATGTAGAGTGTCTTTAGAATGACATTAGCAGAGGCACTCTTTACTTAAATGTCATCTTGGAAATCTAGTACCTTCCTTAGTCACCCATCACTCAGTCAGTAACATATGAAGACTGTGATTTCTTCAGGCTAAAACATTCCTTACTTCTTGTAAAGAAGTAGGGAAGCTGTACACTGGTTTTCCAAAACCAGAAGAACTAGAGGTTAAAACAACCCCCAAAACCATAGAATCATAGACTTGTAGAGTGGTTAGGATTAAAAGGGACTTTAATCTAGTTCCAATTTATTGCCATTTTAACAGAGATGATATTAAATTGCCACTACCAGGTGGTTTTGTTCCACTATAACTGAAAATAACAATAGTTATGTCAAGATACTCTATGTAACACCAAGAATTATAGAAACTGAAATTAAAAATACCTCAGAATGGATGATCACATGGAAGCATTTATCCAAAAGAGAACTGGAAATGCATGAGAATTATAGTTTGAAGTCTCACACATTGTGGAATATTTTCTGCTTTTACTTTTTAAAAGAGAACAAATTACAAGAAATGTTAGAGTAAATTGTGCAAGAAAAGGACAAGAGGGATGGTATGTATATTGCACACCTTGCTAAGCAACACAGATGAATAAAATGTTAGTTATCTTGAAATGTGCTAAAAATAAGGAGCAGTGAAAATAAAATGAATCAACAGCTCTTGTTAGGATTGCTCTCAATAGTTATCACCTATACTTGGTAGTCAGGTATACCCCAGTTGGTATTCCTCTGTGGAGAGGGGCATTAATCTTCCTATTATTGAAGAATAGACGCAACTTCCTTCTGAGACTAAGTATATCAGAACAGACACCAGCTGAGGGGTATCATAGAACCATTGAGATTGGAAAAAACCTCCAAGTACACCAAGCCCAACCTTTGGATTAACACAACCTTGTCAACTAAACCACAGCACTAAATGCCCCATTCAGTTATTTCTTGAACACTTCCAGGAATTGGGACTTCACAACCTCCCTGAGCAGCCTGTTCCAATGCTTAATCACCCTTTCAGTGCAGAAATCTCCCTGATGTCCGACTTGAACATGCCCTGACACAGTTTGAGATTATGTCCTCTTGTCCTGTTGCTGTTTGCCTGGGAGAAGAGGCCAACTGCCACCTGGCCACACCCTCCTTTCAAGCAGTTGTAGAGAGTGATAAGGTCTCCCATGAACCTCCTGTTTCTCCAGGCCAAACAATCCCAATTCCCTCAGCTGCTTCTCATATGACTTACTCTCTTATAATTATGACTGTCTTTTTACCCGCTCCATTCCCTGTCTACTGGCATGCTCCAGCACCTCAATGTCTTTCTTGTAGTGAGGGACCCAGAACTGGACACAGCACCTGTGGTGTGCCCTCACCAATGCCAAGTGCAGGGGAACCATCACTGCCCTGGTCCTGCCGCCCACACTATTGCTGATACAGGCCAGCACGTCATTTACCTTCCTGGCCATCGTGACTGGCCATCAGCTGGGTGTAATTCCCTTCACCATCAATCTCTGAGCTTGGCCATCCTGCCAGTTTTTAACAGCAGTGAGTTCACCTACCCAAGCCATGAGCTGCCAGCTTCTCCAGGAAAATTTTAATGATCCAGGTATCATCATCCATACCATAAGACTGACAGACAGACAGACAGAGGTCAGTTTATCAGTCTGAATATTAGATAATTATAATAATAATTTTTATTGTCGTCAATACAATATTGAAAGAATGAAACTGTACAGCTCATCCCCTCATTTCATTTTTCCTTCTCTCCTCTCCTCTCCTCTCCTCTCCTCAAATGAAAAAATAATGGAGAAAAAAGAAAAAAACCCCACCTAATTTCTGGTCCTTACTGCTTTGTAAATTAATAGAATCTTCAAGGGCTCTCTGCAATTACCTGACAAAACAGAAATCTGTTTACTGTTAAAGCTACTTATAAATATTTTCACATGAATATGCTTGTGTCTCAGAAAGTCCTAATATACTGTTCATAGTCTGTAAACTATAACGATGGTTTTACATATTGATTATTTTAAAGTTTTAAAAGCTCATATGAATTTATTTTCAGGTGGAACAGCATCCAGGCAGAAAGGATTTTTGGGTTGCATTCGTTCATTACAGTTGAATGGAATGGCTCTTGATCTGGAAGAGAGAGCAAAGATAACACCAGGAGTTGAACCAGGCTGTCCTGGGCATTGTAGCAGCTATGGTAACTTGTGTCATAATGGTGGAAAATGTAGAGAGAAATACAGTGGATTCTCCTGTGACTGCACGTTCTCAGCCTATGCTGGTCCATTCTGTAAGAAAGGCAAGCATGTCTTTTAGCTTTACCAGTTATTGAAAACAAGACCATACAGTCCAGATCAAGATTTTCACATCCCCTTAAAGATATGTTTAAATGCTTGCAAAATATTTGGTTTACATAATGTAGGTAAATATTCAGCTGAATTTTCTCAATATCTCTAAGTTTTGCTAAACACTGTTCTTTCAGAGATAACTTCAATATATATCATTTAAGCAGGAACCACATTACCTGAGAGGATCAGCATCTTCATGCAACTTTTTTAATTCTTTGATAATATAGTAAATCCAGGAACTATATTTTTATGGTAAAACATTTGTATTTCTGTCTTTCAAATAATAATCTCAAAACTAAGTCTAAGTTTGGAAAACAAACCAAGAAACAGAAGAACTTATATCTACTTTTTGCTGTAAGAAGAAAGTAGGATCTTTGCAATTCTCTGATATTATTTTGCATTATATTTAAATATTGAATTACTTTTTGTTTCAGAGATCTCTGCCTATTTTTGGACTGGCTCTTCTGTGACATACAACTTTCAAGAATACTACACGTTAGCTAAAAATTCCAGTTCTCATGCTTCTTCTTTTTATGCTGACATGACACTGACCAGGGAAGCAATTACATTTGCTTTTCGAACAACGCGGACGCCAAGCTTACTGCTTTATGTCAGCTCCTTCTACAAGGAATACCTCTCAGTCATTCTCACCAGGAATGGTGAGTTTTCAGATTACCTGTCTGGAAACACTAATGGACATCATAACTGTCAGCTCAGATTGTCTCTGATTTCCAGACCTGAATCACAAACGACATATTGTCCTGTTGTTTCTTTAGATGGTATCTTTGTTTTTCAGCTGCATCAAGCAATTCTTTCCACATGAAAAACATTCCTCCTACTGTACTTTCAACTTCCACTACTGTTTTTTTTATCTTACCATGTTGCCAAAAATGTTTATTTCTGAAAATCCTTTGTAAATTTTTGGGGTTTAAAATTTGGAAATGAAAATTAAAATTTATCTGAACTGTGTTCTACTCATGAGGCCTATTAATTGCCATCCTCAAAATAAATAATGAAATAAAATAATTTTGAAAGTTCATTATCTATTTCCCAAATTAATCAGAGGTCATTTCATTCAAATGATTTCATAAGCTACTTATATACCTAAGAAAATACATATATATACACATACCTGTAAAAATACATATAACATTATTCATGTTACTATTTAAGATGAACATTATTTATTAGTTGGGTCTTTCTCTTCCATTCTCTCATCTAGATCTAAGTTTGGTTTTGTTTTTTTTAAGGAAAAAAACCCCACAGACTGAGTTAAGTTTTAGGGTTTATCGAAGACTCTTTGTAGTTACAGTGGTTCTGTGCTCAAGGAAGGTTCTGTGCTTACCTAGACACATATTTGGATATAGAATAGCTGTATTATGCTCCCCATCATGTGACATGGAACACGTTTTGCTCATGGCTGGCCTGGGTCTGACATGGGCCTTGATTTCTAGAGCATGAGTAGAAAGTTGTGGTCCATCTGCAGCTGAGAAGGAATTTCTGACAAGGAAACTACATTGCCTCTGTGTTCTACTTTGTGTGATTATGTGTGTACGGATGGTGTTCTGGGAGTTAACAATGAGGAATGGAAAGTGATCTAGGAGTTAGTACACTGCATTCTATTTAATTTTCAAAAGGTCAGAGGTTTACAGGACTGTACAGGGAAAACGTTATTCAAGAACAGTGCTTCTGAATTACTGAGTTATATTTGGTAAGTCCCAATTATGAGAGCTACCAGACCGAGTGTTTCTCAGGTCAATTTTGAAAGTACTTACAAAATTTCTGCCCAAATTTTAACTCATTAATCAAAATTGAGACAGCTTATGACTATTTTTGCCACTATATCCTACTTCCAAAATTGCTATTACTGGTTCTGTTGCCTTTAATTTCTCACTTATATCCATTTCTCATGGCTAAGTCCTTAAATAAATCAAGCATTTGTTTTGCCCTTGAAGTACCCCTGTGAAGCAGTATATGATCTACACTGCTTATTGTGTATGTAGTGTGCTACACCTTTTGCTCTCTTTATCCCTGCAGGAAGTTTACAGATTAGGTACAAGCTAGATAGCCATCAAAATCCTGATGTCTTCAACATCAGTTTCAAAAACATGGCTGATGGACAACTGCAGCATGTGAAGATTAATAGAGAAGAGGAAATGCTCTCTGTAGAGGTAATTCAGTTAGGGGGGAAACAAAAGTGGATTATCATAAAAAAGTAGATAAGAAAAATGAAGAAAATACTTGCAACAAGGCAGTTACCCCCAAAGAAAATGTGCCTTAATATCTCAAGTAATCAAAGCTGTGGCAGTTCTTCACCCCCACATGTCCTCCCCGGATGGGGGAGAAAGTCCTTGTCAGGAGTAAGAGATGAACAGGACTTTTGGATCTTCTCAGTCTTCAGATTGTTTATTATATCTTATCAGTAATTTACATGCCGCCAACATAGCATGAAGCAGAGCAAGTACCAAAAGACAAAATGCAGGAAACTCAAGGCCCTTTTAAAGATAAATCACCCAGTTGTTACTAGGAATGTATATTATTTTGACTTTTCTACCAATGCCTAATGAACTATCTATTCACAGAGCCCTGTACTGCAGCATTTTCTAACCAATCATTTTGTACTACCAACACTGTAGAAAATGGAGTAGGTGAAGAAGAAGGAAGAGACCTGAAAAATGACAGGGATCCTCCATCTTGCCTTCATCTACTTACCACATTAATAAACCTAAAACTCTAAATTTTTCACCCTGTAACAAACTACATATTATACTATCATCTAACTAACACTCTTGTAGATTCTAATTCATCCCAAAGCCTTGTCAGCTCTCCCCATGGATGAAGGTTAAAAAGTGTTTCCCTGGGGTAATATGTCCCTGAGAAAAACATTCCCTGCACTTTGGGTTCCAACAAAAGCAAAGTTCACACTCTCATGATGCGCAATCAAAATTAATGTTAGCCAATCTCTTTGGTGTTAATTTTGTTTATTTCAAAAGGTCAATATCACTTCATAATTTTATATGAAAATGCAGTTAATTGTTTGATGGTTAAATTTTCAAAATTTGCTAAATGTGTATGACTGTTGTTTGTTTTGGGTTTTGAGTTTTGGTTTTTTAATTTAAATTATGCATTAAGCTACAGTACAAATACAGTACTACCCAGATAATTATTTATTTTTAAAACTTTCTTTGGTCTCTTTCACATCATCAAAGGAATGTTGCTATTAAGGAGGGTATTTTTGTTATATTTGTGGAAATTTCATGATAAAATAGAAATATTTATTTTGAAAATAGTTGATACTAATGTGCAAAAAGTCTTTTTTTTTTTTTTTTTTTTTTAATTCTATATACCTGTATGTTACAATTTAATATTTTGAGGCTAGAGCTTGGGTTTGTGTTGGTACTTGGCTTGAATTTGTTCTAGAGGTACCCTAAAAGGCAGAGTATTTACAATGTAATATTTGATATTTATGAAGTTAAATATTGAGTGCCTTTTTTAAATGAAAAGAGACTATTTCATATTCTTAAATGTTTGCTATTTTTATTCATGTTAGCGGTGAAAAAGAAGGAATCAGCCAAATCAATAAGATAAATAAAGGCTTATTAAGTGGGATGCTTAAGAAGTATCAGTTATAATCAGTGATCTGAGGAAGCTGATAATCTATTTCCTGATGAGTTTTTACTCTATAAATAACAAATGCTTCCCTCAGACCCTCTTAATTTTTACCCTTGATCTTACCTGCTTTTTTGAAAATATTGACTACTATCTCTTCCATTATTCTACTTTGTTCCTCACTCTGTCATCCTATAGGTTAACCAGAATGAAAGAATGACGTTTATTCTGTCTTCAGGCACAGAATTCAATGCAATCAAGTCTCTCACACTTGGCAAGATTTTAGGTAAGTGGAACACTGCAGGGTTTTCTAAAACATGGATCAAAATGTCATCACGGGGCATGAAAAATAATAACCTGAATGTCATTGAAAGACATTTGTTGCTGTGGATTTATTTAGACACAGAGTCACAATCAAGGTAGAAACTTCAGTCTTGTTGAAATACAGATATAATCACAAATAAGTGCTTCCTGAAAAAATGATCGTGGGTTCCATTAAAAATAATTGTACACTTCTCTCTTTCTCATTTTGCAATCAAGCATTAAGAAACACCACTTCGTTTTTTATTCTGGAGAAAAAAAATCATCACATTGAAATCATACACAAGATGATATAATACTATTAATCACGTATCGTACTTGAAAAACTTCCTGTGATTAGATTTTGATGCAAACAGTTAAGAATATGGTAATGTAAGTCAAATCTTTGTTGGAGATTCTTTGTCTAGTGGTGATTCTTCAAAATATGTCTGTTTCTCTGCAATAATGATCAAAATTAAATTTACCTATCTACAATGACCATTTGTTTTTATGTTCTTGAAAGAATATAGCAATAGCTTGGAATACAATTCTCAAGACCTTGTTATTTTCACACCTTTTGCATTGTTAAAACCCAGTGATAGAGGAAGATTTGGTGCTGGTGCAAGTTTAAAGGATATTCCTCATTCTTCTAAAGTAATTTCATAGAATCATAGAATCATTTGGGTTGGAAAGGACTTAAAAGATCATCTAGTTCCAACACCCCTGCTGTATGCCAGAACATCTTCCAATCCCCCTGTGATAGGCAGGGACAGCTTCCCCTAGACAAGGTTTCCCAGAGCTGCATCCAACCTGGCCCTGAACAGTTCCAGGATACAAATGGCCTTTGGGCTGCAAGAGCAAATTACTGGCCCATGCTGTGCTTCTTGTCCACCAACAGCCCCAAGTTCTTCTCCTCAGGGCTGCTCTCAATCCATTCTTCGCCCAGCCTGTATTTATGCTTGGGATTGCCCTTCCCCAGGGCAGGACCTTGCACTTGCCCTTGCTGAAGCTCATGAGGTTTGCAGAGGTTCAAACCTGACAAGGTACCTCTAGATGTCATCTCTTCCTTCCAACATCGACTGCATTATACTGCTTGGGGTAATTGGCAAACTGGCTGAGGGTGCACTCAATCCAGCTGTCAATATCACTAGTGAAGATGTTAAATACTTAAAATATGTTTTTAAATTCCCAGATCAAGCAAAGATTCTTTAATAACACTTTTTATTAAATGATATGAAATGAGAAGGGTATAGGTTGTGGCATATATTAACTAAGGCTGCCCTAAACTTTCCACAATATTGTAGTTAGACTGATGATTTTAGCCCTTCCACAAGTAGACTTAGAGGAAGTGTAGACTAAAAAATTTATCAAAATATGGATTATTGGAAAAAAAATATATCTAAGTTTCTAGGTCTTAAATTTTTATAATTTGATATGGCACTCAAGTTACCACTGTTACTGAAAACAATTCTGTCTATTATTAATAAACACAAATTTTAGCAGAAATTATGACCCATGTCCCAAAACAAAATTTGGTAAGTAAACTCATTGGTACTGAACATTGAGCCAGTAAACTGCTGCAAAGAAATGGCGATTTCCTATTCTTTAAAAATCTCCTAAAGTAAACCAATGTGTTAACATAGATTTTTTTGTAGAAATAAATGCAGAAAACTGATTACAGAATCACTAAATAAGGTTGGAAGGGATCACAGTGGGTCATCTGGTCCAGCCTCCCTGCTCAAGCAGGGTCATCCTGAAGCGCATGGCACAGGGTTGTGTCCAGATGGTTTTTGAATACCTCCAGTGAGGGAGTCTCCACAACCTCTCTGGGCAACCTGTGCCAGTGCAGTCACCCGCACAGTAAAGAAGTTCTTCCTCATGCTGAGGTGGAACTTCCTGTGCATCAGTGTGTGCCCATTGTCTCTTGTCCTATTGTTTGCCACTACTAAGCAGAGCCAGAATCCATCATCTTGCTATCCACCCTTCAGATACTTTATAGGCATTCATGAGGTCCCCTCTCAGTCATCTCTTCTTGAGGTCAAACAGGCCCAGCACCCTTCGTGTTTCCTCGTAAGAAATACGTGGTATGTGACGTAGAAGATGTTGAATTCTCTTGTCAACTTTTTATAGGCAATATATTAATTCATATTGTTTCTCCAGGCTTATAGGAACTACTTATATGTTTTATATAATCAGAACATCAAAGAAGTTTTTTCTTCACATTAAGTTGCATGTGGTTTTGTTTAGAGGAATTTCTTTACTATATACCAGAGGTGGCCCCTCCAGAAACCATATAAATCTACCTTTTTTTCCCCATATACCTTGGGAATAGTATAAGAGCTTGGTTAAATCAATGTTTCTGCCATCATAATACACCCAGAGACACTGTCATAATAGTAGAAAACACGTTTTCCAAAATAATCTTCTACTGAAAAGAAAAACATTATCTGAAATAGTCCATCATGTGACTGAGTGGGAGGCAGTAAGTCTCTGCTGTAAGGCCTCCCTGGAGCCTTCTCTTCTCCGCGCTGAGCAGCCCCAATTTTCTCAGACTTTCTTCATATGAGAAGTGTTCTAGCCTTCTGAACATATTTGTGTTTCTTCCCTGTGCCAGCTCTAACAGGTTCCACTCTGACCTGTGCTGGGAATCCCAGAACTGGACACAATGCTTGGAGGAGGGATCTCACAAGAGTGGAATGGAGGGAGGAAAATAATCTCCCTCAGTCTGCTCACTGCACATCTTCATGTACAGCCCAAGATAATACTTGCTGTCTGAAGTGCAAGCATTGCTGGGTCATATCCTATTTTTCATCACCAAGTCTTTCTCTTAACGGTGTTCTCAATCCATTTGCCCCCCAGTCTGTATTGATACTGGGGATTGCCCAGATCCAGGTGCAGAACTTTGCACTTGCCATTTTTGAATTTCATGAGATTCACCTGGTCCAATCCTCAAGCCTGTCGGTGTCCCTCTGGGTGGCATTCCATCTCCCAGGTATGTCAGCTAAACAACTCAGTTTAGTGTCATCCACAGCCTTGCTTCAGATGCACTCAATCTCCTAGTCTCAGTGTCGTTAGCAAAGATACTGAACAGCAATGGTACCACTGTGGGCCCCAGAGGAACACTACCTGTCACCAATCCCTATTTAGACATTGAGCTGTTGCATACAACTGTTTGGATAAGAAGATCCAGTTAATTCTTATCTGTCAAATAGGTGGTTGTTGTTTTCAGTTATGAGAGTGTTATCTAAAAAAGGTGGAAGAATAATTTTAAATATGTAATAAAATGCATACAGTGGTAGTTATTTTTATGAGGACAATTACCAAATGCTAAGTAGCTTAAAATATATTAAAGAAATTTAGAAATCTTGTTTATAGACCATAAAAAAATCTTAATTATTTTTTAGTTATAATTCGGAGAATCTCAGTGTAGCTGATCTGCTTTCTGACTGGAAAAATAACTAAGTACCTCTGACACAAGCAGAAACATACACTTTTGAAATGTAAATTTTATATATAGAACTCACATTCCAGAAAAGAACTGGTATGTATGCACAGAAAATGCACAGAAAATGGAAAAGAAAATGATCATTTAAAATGTAAGCATAAATTTAAAGCAATATTAGCTGAAATATAAACTACTACAAGAAAATTATTACAAATATTTCCAAACTTTACAATTTGATGATAAAATTGAATCAGGAATGTATAATATTTTGAAGTGTAGTGGTTTATTGCAGTGAAACTCAGATAAGGTTAATACCATGATGACCAGTACAGAATAAAAGTTTCTTTTATCTTTATTAGAAAATATCATATCAAGGCTTATACCAATTTACTTAAAAATGCATTTGATGAAATTTATGGAAATGTAAATTTTTAGACAAATAACAGTGTCTTTTGACCAGGACCAATATTGTCTCTCCCAAAGAACCATACACTTAAAAAAATTCAGAGGTGGAATTTTCTTCGGTTATATGATGGCTTTGCAGCAACACAGCATTGAAAAGCACAGTTACAATGACCTGTGGGGAGCTCAGCCCAATTTGTCTCAGAAACTGTCCTGAGGAGAACATATGTTTCTCACCCTTTCAAAGGAGAGTTCCTATTTCTTTTAAAAATCTGATTGCTTTGGGTTCTGATTCCTATGAAGTCCTATCCAGAGACTGAAGAAGAATTCATGAAGGCAGAGGAAACAAGTAATGAGTGTTTGTTGCAATGAAGATGTCTAAACATAAGGAGTTAATAAAATATGAAATAATGTATTTCCTGTACTTGAAAATGTTTGTTCAGGAAAACCACACAAGGAAGCTCTGGTTTTTTTAAGAATTATCTTCAGTTGGAAAAGTACTTTTCTGAGCTCTTCTGCATTTGAACATGATTCAGTTTTTTTCTTCAAACAAAAGTTGTGCAGAATCTCCTGCTCCACCTGAATCCCTATAAGTCTGTGGGACTTGATGGGATTCAAGTGAGAATACTCAAAGTGCTGGCTGATGTCACTGCCAGGCCTCTCTCAGTTGTTTTTGAATGGTGGAATCTGTACAAGTTCCAGCTGACTGGAAGCTGGCTAATGTTGTCCCAGGTTTCAAGAAGGGCAAGAAGATTGACCCTGGAAACTACAGGCATGTCAGTCTCACTTCAGTGCCCGGTATAATTATGGAGAAGATTATTCTGGAAGGTATTGAAAAACAGCTGAAGGACAATGCAGTCATCAGTCACACCCAGTACAGGTCCATGAGAGGAAAGTCCTGCTTATCAAACCTGATTTCCTTTCATGACAATGTAACCCACCTTCTTGATCCAGGGAAGCCAGTTGATGTAATCTTTTTTAGTAAATCTTTTGAAGCTGTCTCTCTGGACAAAATGTCCAGCCCACAGCTGGATGAGCTCATCATGTAATGGGTGAGCAACTGAGTGATGGGTTGGGCACAAAGGGTTACAGTGAATGGAGTGACATCAGACTGGGGACCTGTCACTGGTGGGGTTTCACAGGGCCCCATCCTTGGCTGTGTTCCCTTCAACATCTTCATAAATTACTTGGATGCAGCACTCGAAGGTACAGTAAGTTTGACAGTGAATTATACTAAATTAAGAGGAGCTATTGACTCCGTTGAAGGCAGAGAGGCCCTGCAGAGAGACATCAACAAATTAGAGGGATGGGCAGTTACCAACTGTATGAAGTTTAACAAAGACAAGTTCCAGAATCTGTAGTGGATGTAAAGACAGACTGGGGAATGAGCTGCTGGAAAGCAGCATTGCAGAAAGGGACATGGGTGTCCTGGTTGATGGAAAGTTGAACGTGAGTCAGCAGTGCCCCGGCAGCCTGAAGGGCCAGCTGTGTCCTGGGGTGCATCAGGCACAGCATCACCAGCCGGGCGAGGGTGGGGATTGTGCTGCTCTGCTCTGCACTGGGGCAGCCTCACCTCGAGTGCTGTGGGCAGTTTTGGGTGACATAATATAAGGCTTAAAGCTATTAGGAAGCATCACAGTTCTTGTCTTAACATGTTCTGATAGGAGCTGTGTGTCTGCTGACTTTCTGCTTGACTACTTCATGAGGACAAATGGTTGAAGCAGAGTTAACGTGAGGCCTTAGGATTTAGCTTTTATTCAGATCCTGTACTGCTTTAGTGTGTAACTCTAAAACTCCATAGCATGTTAACTACTGTTCTCATATCCTGGTTAGACATGACAAACCCTCTCTGGGCCTGGACTCAACGACACCTTGTGTTCCTAGGCCCAGAAATATGTAAAGTAAGCCTCTGAATGGCGGAAGGAAACTTGGGGTAATTGCATCATTACCTGAAATTGTGATTGGAGAATTAACCCTGATATGCAAATAGACTGAACTTATAAAAGTGTGAAAAACCCGTGACTCAGTGTCAAAGGGTGAAGACCCTTGGAGGCTTTTGACTATTGAAGTACCTATTGAAGGGCCCTCAGTTAATACCTGCTTTCATTCTCTTAATCTTGTCTAGCCTCTTTTCAGGTAGCCACTTCAAGACATCAAAATAAAGAGAGTTACTGAGCGTGTTTTGCTTTTGAGGGATTTTTTGTTTGTTTTACTTAAGAAGACAATGTAGGTGGAGTAATTTTGTCTATGGTGAACTTGGATACACTTAGCAAATGAATTGCTGTTAAGATACTTAAGGATGCGTAACTTCAGTTTACTGTAATCTACAGTTTCCAATAAACAACTTGTGAGTGGCTTTGAGTGTTATTTTCAATCAGTTAAATTTTACTTTAGCATGAAAGTGGATGATGATGGTCTTCCCTTTCACTTTCACCATCAAGATTGCCTGATCCAATATAAAACTTTACTTTATCCCAGAAATATTTTCTCGTTAAGGAGTCAGGTGAAATCAAAGGATTTTAAATATTTCCTTTCCTATTATACATATATGCAGTTTAATAAATGATTCATATAGGAACTGAAAAATAGTAGCAACCACTCTCCTCTTGAGGTTTTCAATCTTACTCATATTTAGAGGTATATATTTTTATCCCAGGGGGTTTGGGACAGTGTTTTCTTGCCACTCCAGTATTAATCTTTTTCTTAAGATGTCCCATCATAGCAGATCCTTCAGTGCATAGAGGCAAATATCGGGAAAAGCTGCAAACAAAGCAGAGACAGTTAAGCAGGCAACATTTTATGTAATCCATCAGCGTAGGTGAGCAGACTTTTGGCTGACATATATCTATATGTTAGTATATCATCACTGCAATAAGCAGAGTTTAGTTGAGGAAAATGCTGCTCTGCTATCTTGCAACATTCTGCCTGAACACATTATCCCATTTTTCGCCATTAACCTAGATTTTAATAAGGGGTGTACTGTAAAACTTAAAATTATTATGGTAGCCATTGTAAAGATCACGGGTTCATCATTAGTGGATTCCAGGATAAATTGGAAGCGAAAATTAATGAGATGAAATTCCCATTTTATTTGCAAATTTACTTCCCTTAGGAGTCCTCTTTTTATAACTAGTACTTGCAGAGTTTGTGCTTAAATTAGAACTGTGAGAGTAAATAAACTGTTTGTTTTCCACATCAAAAGTGGTGCATTAGTGAGCATTACCTGGTGAATAAATGGAGAGTTCTAACATTCAGTGAGAATAAGTGAGGAGGTATCTTCTTTTTTTTTCCTCCCCCTTTGTTGTAATAATAATGGTATCATGTTTTAAAATGTATAATAGATTGGAACACTATTAATTTTATAAAAGGTCACAAAAAATATCTTGATGGATTTCCAGGATCTGAGATCTTCAGAGAATTTTTTTTGTTTTGACAGACTTGATGGTGCTAGAATGGAGTAGATATAGGAATCTATGGAATGAATATGTTCCAAAAATGTTTATTTATGACAAGAAGTCCAACAAAATGTATTTTTCTAGAATTCATTCTTCATTGTTATATTTTTGCAGAATGAAAAAAGTGTTGCATTTTAATTTAAATTCTTTTTGCTTTGGAACTTGCTGTAGTAATTTAAAAGCATTTCCCTCAGCAGATTAGCAACTGTCATCTGTTCGAAAAAAGGGGGGTTTGAATATATCTGACTGTCTTTTCATTAAAGTCAGACAAGAAAGGGATTTAGTGAATCTACATATGTTGCTGCAACTCAAATATACTCAGAGGAACACAGGTTAATTATTCATTTATTCTTCTGACACTTTTTTTTGTACATTTGCACTATGATTAATTGTTTTCTGTTCCTTTTGATTAACAGAAAACAGCGATGTAGATGAGGAGACTATGAAGGCAAACTCTCAGGGGTTTATTGGCTGTCTCTCTTCAGTGCAGTTCAACCACATTGCTCCTTTGAAGGCTGCACTGCACCACAGCAGCTCAGCCCCTGTCATTGTAAAAGGGCGTTTCACTGAATCCAACTGTGGTGCTTTAACTGGAGCTGACTCAACATCAAGTGAAACAACCCATTCATTTGAAGGTAGCATATGGTTATCACTTGTTCTGATCTCTGAAGCAAAATCTAAATAGAGTACTCATGACCTGAATCACAACTGACTTTTTATTTCATGCAGGTTAACATCTCAGGAGTACTTTGTAAATAATTCTCTTTTATATGTACTTACTTCCTTTTCTCTAGCCTTTCTCAATTTGTCTGAATGTTTACGTTCTTCTTTTTTTCTCTGCAAAGTGTTATCTACATTGTTGTTCTATACATGCTTACTGACCCACACTACTGCCACTGTACCACATTGTAAATGAGCTGTAACAGTGTGAGAATTTCTTAAAAAAAATGTCTTCTATTTTTCTGTCATTTTCTTTTTTTTTTTCCCTGCTGCAGATCACTCTGGACCAATAGACGAGGGGAAGCCCTTAGCTAATGCAATCAGAAGTGACTCTGCAATTATTGGAGGTAATGGGGACTCTACAGGAAACTTTTTTTTCTAACTATGAATCTGTCAATGATGACGTGAAGTCAGTTTAGCTTTGTGTGCATACAGAGAGTAGTAAAAGATCTTCCTTTTACTGCAATTGGTAGACAGATAAAAATCAAGCATTGTTTTAAAATACAATTGATCGCTCTTTTATTTTCTTATTACATAAATTTATGCCATAAGTGTTTCCATATACTGAAATATTCTGCTGAAAAACAAGGTAGTAAGAACGGAATTCCAACCTGCATAATAGTGGTGTCTCTGACTTTAAAAGGTACCTGGATTTGTTGTGAAAAAAGCATGTATTTAAGAAAGAGCCATTGTTTCTTCTTGACTTTACCAAAAATTACCTTTTGCTACAAAGTCAAGTTCAAAATCTTCTCTAATATATCTGAGCAACAAAGATTTTTTCTTGAGAATATGGTATTTAATACTGCTTGAATCAATCCTCTGACAGTCTGAGGAAATTTCATCCTGGTTTCCTATTTGGAAGGCAATGTACTCTTGGAAGGACTTTCACTTGCATTGATTTACAGCTTAAAATTAAAATGCATGTTAAAACAATAATAATAAAAATAATTGCTGTTGGTTTGAAATATCTCTTCTTCATTTTATTTCTATTTCTTTTGGACATTTCTATCAGCTCATATAGAACTACAAATGACGATTCATAACTTTTTTCAAAATAATTTTTTTTTATCAGAGGAATAGAGGAAGAACCATGTAAAATTCAGTCACTTCTGAAGTGAATATGTTGATAGTCCCTTTACTGTTTATGACTGTCAGAACAAATACAGTATAAAGCTTAGGATAGATGCGTGTGCTTAAAGTACAGGACTGATAATCAGGATGTACAGGTTCCATTACTCTGCCTTTCTGGATGATTGTCCTTAAGATCTATCTCATATGAATCCTGTGTGAAGGATCCATCTCATATGGATCTTCATATGAAACCCACCAGTTCTGTCTCTTCAGCAGAAATAAGTACTCAAGTGAGCCTAATAGGGACAGTTTGGTATTGGGGACCCTCGGGAAAAACTCAACTCCTTTTACCGGTATTGAAGCAAGTATATGTCTCTATCAGTTCCAATTTTCTTGCAAGGCATAGTATTGTCTCCTGTGACAATCATCCTCTATGAGAATTTCAAGGAGCATTTCTTTTGGGAGGAGGTAAGGAAATAAAACTTGTTTTCACTCGTGAAGATGATGTAGTGGCAGTATAATTCTGTTTCAATTTGCATCGATACTTTGACAGAAAGAGGGCAGTGGGTCATCCCCTCAGTCTTTTAAATTTTAAATTTTGAGAAGGTTTACTTTCTAAGAGTTTTTAAAGCCTCAGAAGACAAATGAAATATTGGAATTTAGTAGAATAAAACTGTCCAGGTTTCTTATTGAGGTTAAAAATGTTTAGGGCTGTGGATGGTTGAGTTAAGATAAGAACCTGCAGTCACCTGTGTGACTTCGATTTAAACAGTGAAACCTGCTATGGTCAGTGCCTGCCAAAAGCACACTGCATGACTAGTGACCTTTAAGAGAGTAGTACCAAAGATACTAAAATGAGAGATTATTAAGCCTAGAAGGTTCCCTGCTTTTAAAGTGATACTTACAGCTGTATAATTTTATACACATCAAATGAGAATTTTACCATTGATTGCAGGAAGGTAAGAATTTAAAAATATGTTTTCTGAGTTTTTCACACGTAGCTTTGTCAAAACTTGCTTTACTGTTTCAAAAGATTAGTATTATTTTACATAAGTATCTGTACATACAGATCACTATGTACTAGGTAACTTAGTGTGGGTGGGGATTTTTAAGTGTGCTAACAACAAAGTCATTTTTTAACTTCAAGTTACAATAGTTACAATGCTTTTAAGATAATAATAACAGTACCATTTTATTGTTATTAAACACATTTGGGAATATCCACTCACCATTTTTCTACTGCTTAACTATGTTTGTTTAAAAGTCAAAACAAAGTAAGCAGTGCAATATTCAGTAAAAGTTTAATGTTAAGTACCCTTAAATGAGTAAAACTGAAAATCGTACCAGTTCAGCTACTTAAGCCAAAACATGTTTATAGAAAAGTCCTTTGAGAGAGCATTTACTGTGATTGAAAGAAAAGAATGACTGTTCTAATGAATCTAAATGAGAACAAGATTTACTTAGATTGCAAAGTTCATTTCAGAGAAGGGGATACTGTATTAAAACCTTTATATTCCTACAATGATGGATGGCTGCTCATATTAGAGAACAAGAAAAATGACATTGCTGAATTTTGGATGCTTTGTTTTTATCTAGAGTGCTAAGGGATTAGGTATTATTATTTTTCTTGCAGTGGTGACCAAGTTGTACAATAGATTGTCCGTTTGTCTAGTATAGCTGAGCCACTGCATTACAACTGTTTTCCAGACTGCTTAGTGCTCTTTTCATCCCAACGGCCTAGTTCTACTTTCTGCCTCTTTGACAAGCATGATCCATTTCCCTTCTGTTTCACTTCTCCTCAGATTCCTCTCCTGCCCGTCCTCTTGTCTCATGAACCTAAGGTCCTAAGACCATTATGACAGAATGAATGAGGAAGAGAGGAGGTGGGCTGGCCGTCTGGAAGGTCATGCTTATCTCTCTGAGAAGTATCTCACGTTACTCTTCCTTATCTGCAGTGGCTTGAGTTTCCGGACCAGCAGAGATCTAGGGCTGGATAGTAAAGGAGAAAAAGAAACCCTCTCATTGAAAATACTCTAAGGCCACTAGTGGTTTTCCATTCAAAAACTTCAGAAATCATAATTTTCTGTGGACTTTTTAAAAATTATTATTATTATTAATAGTGTGCAAAATTTCAAAACAATCAGCATGAAGCTTATGCTACAATGCTGGTTCTGATTTGAAAGCAGATACGGCTTCTCATCTCTCAGGCTTTCCTGTAAACCCTTCCATTATGTGACGTAGTAATTTCTTCTTTGTTCTACTCTCTGGCCTACTATTTGTCTGTCCTTTCTCATTATTTTTTTCTCTTTTCTTCTTGTAGGTGTGATAGCAGTTGTCATATTCATCCTATTTTGCATCACGGCCATAGCCATACGCATTTATAAAAAAAAAGGCATATACTCAAAAAATGAGGCAAAAGGATCTGAAAATGAAGACAGTGCTGAATCTGCTTTGAAAAGTGAGCTCAGCATGCAAAACACAGCCAATGAAAATCAAAAGGAATACTTCTTCTGAGTGTCATTAATGATTTGATTTAATCTAATATAATAATGTGACAGTCTGACTTTCTTGTTAAACCAGGGGGGCTCTCACTGGACAGAAAAAGTTCTTGCACACTACTCTAAATGCAATGGATTTGAGACTTACTATACTCAATATGTTCAGTCTCAGTGATTGCTGTAGCGGGCCTCTTTAAATTACATGCATTTCTTAGCTATTATACCGTAAATGCATTTTATGTAACAGTGAATTAGATATTGTAACCAATTTCATTGTTGGTAGTTTCCGACTGTTCTAATGTGACCTTCTACAACTGAAGTTTAATGTACACACTGAATATGATTTTTGAATGGGAAAATTGCTATGAATTTATTCCTATCCTTTTCTTTAAAATTTGATTGATGATTTTTGTTCAAGGTGAAAGGTAGATTCTAATACTTTGTGTTACTAAAGAAATTCTGCTGTGCTGCATTATGGTGATCCCTCTTACTTCCTCAAAGTGAAAATGCCTTTTGAGCTGTTGTTGGCTGGTGTCAGCATCTGCTTGTGAGCCATGGCATTTGGTGTCCAAAATGAACTGTGTTTATTTCCCCTGGGACTGATAATTGTCATTATCCCTTCCTTTTGGCAGGCTTAGCAGAAGTGAAGAGTGTACAGTGGGTTTAAATGTTTTAAAATCTTTTTTGCAGTAGGTTTTCACTTATGGTCAGGTGATGGCACCAAGAGACTCATGCACATTCTGGTATTTTGAATAAAATTGAGGGCAAAAAAGGCAAGACCTATGCTTGGAAAGATCAAGTAATAGACTAACAATAGTTAATTTATCGAGAGTGAAAACACCAAAATATGATCAAGGTTACTGTCCCTGGAAATTAGTGATGATGCCTCTGTCAAGAAGTAATGCTCCCTGCACTATCTGGGATGTAGTCTCTGGAGCTCTTGTATCTATGATTTGCTCCAGACCTCAAATCTAATTTGTTCTAAGTTACAGAAATTATACAGTGTCTGCTACATGAACATGTTTGTTCTTCACTCTTAATAGTACCTACTATACCTCTGTGAGATAAGGTCTGATTACACCCCTCAAAATTAAACAGGTGCTTACTATGCTGACAGAGTAAATGAAAGCTATCTATTTTGTTGTACAAATTATTAGATATGAAGGCTAGGTTTAAGTTGTCTAAGGAGAAGATTGTAATGTCACTTCAGACACTATAGGGTATTTGAGATGCCCATGTGACCTGATGTGAATGTCACAGATTTTGCAGAAGGTATGTGTCTTTTGGAAGAGACATACAGGAATTGGATGGTAGGCATCATAAATGGCATTAGATGATAATTTTTAGGTAACTAACCCACACAAAGCATTTTTCGGTTTTCCCCAATCAGATGACTGGGTGTCTAGAGTTTGGATCTGAGAAAACAAACAGGAATACTGTGACCTTGTAGACTTGGGTTTAAAATTGAAATATCTTCCAGAATTTATTTATATCTACTCCCATTGAAAGCAATGAGAACAGTCATTGTTTTTCTACTCGAAGAATCAAAGCTAGACCCTAGATTGTGAAATGTAGAAAATTTATCATAGGTGCCTAACAACATTATAAAGACATGGAAACATAAATGCTAATTGTAAATATAAATGTCCAACAGATATTTTCATTTAAAACTTACTTTCTTCCATTAGTCTTTACTTTCTATTTTCAGAATTCTACCTTTCTTTCTACTTCCTTCTGTACAGGTTTACTTATTTTTTAGGAACAATTTATTTCCTTTTTTGAGTGCCTGGATGCTCTGCAATTGTAAATTGTTCAGATTAACATGTAGTGCTTTCTTGTTTTCATTTTTGCAATTCAGTTTGCATCTGTGATAGATAAATCAGGCTCAGGACCCAGGGTCAAGAACTGTATCCATGCTGTGGATTTTGATACAGTTTGCTTCATGATGAGAGGTCACCTTTAGAAAGATCAGACTATTGGACTATTGGACTATTCCCAATACGTGATGAAAATACCCTGTTTGTGGATGGGAAGTGGTGGAGGTGAAAGCCTCACATGGGTCATGGCAAGAAGTTAGTTGAATTATTAAGTTTACTACTTTGAACCTTCTCATCTACTTACTTTAAAGTGAAAATTACAACTCCTTTTCAAGACTCTGACCTAAATTGTATTAAATTCAAGAGGAGTCCTTCCATGGACTTCTCTGCAACCAAAGCCTCTGCATCTCAGGAGGTTTTCCCTTCCTGCTATAGACATGTAGGTATCCACATTTTAGTGCCACTTACATCAACAGATCCATCTGCAGGGATGTGTCCCAGTCAACTCCATTTCTGTTGTTGTGGGATGCAGGAACCATGTGGGACAAAACCTATAAAACGATGATTATAGTACACCAAAGTATTTTTGATTGAATGATAAAAGACAGATCATCTTTTATCTTAACTCTCATATAAGGGTTGCTCATATAAACCTAATAAAGCCTAAAGTTTACCCACAACAGGACAAGTTGGAAGAATGTAAACCTAACTTTTCAATCACTTACTCTTAGTTTTATTGCCTTGTAAAGTTTTATTGTGGGTCTTCATGGAGAGAAAATTCTCATCCCTTAGTTTGTTTTGTTCCAAATGAATATTTTCTTTCCCTGTTCCTCCGAATTTTTAAAAGGAACAGGAGGGGAAAAGCTTAGTAAAATTCCTATTTCACAGACTAGCTACAAAAGGTGGAGGAGGATAAAAATGCCTGTGTGAGTGGCATATTATTTCATTCAAAGTCTTCTTTTAAGGCATTTTATTTTGTGAAGGATTCTAAGAGGGAAAAGATATATGGATTTTGTTGAATGAATGTCTGTAGATTTGTAGAATAAAACAATTACGTCTCTCTGAAGATGCAAATGCCCATTTTCATCTGTAGGAACAGTGATCATATGTTTGTCACCTCAATCTAAAATATAAATGTTTGAAATCAATGAAGCAGCATTCTTCATTATTTGCTGCATTTCTATGGGGATAAAAAATGGTGGCACCGAAGTGCGCTAAAATGTCATACAACATTGTGCTGTCCCTTTTTTGATTCTCTATTCCATTGTGTGACTTTTCACCTCACTGTTAATAAAGACTTTTTAAAATAAAGTGAGGAAAATATTTTTTAAAAGAATTTGTATTAAAAAGTTTAAAAATGACAACAATATACTGATTTTTTTTTCCCAACAGTAAATATATGTAGAAGTGCACATAATATATTGGTGAGTGTGGTTATTTATAGGAATTTCGGAGTGTTAATGTGACAGATTTGCTATGCATTCACACATTTTCCATGGAAAATATATTTTTTCTTAAGTACATTAGAAAATAAATAGTGGCATGTATGCTGGTACATTTTTAAAGCTTTGTGTGGGCGCTAGCTAAAAAGGGCTTATAATTATTTATGTACTCAACATTTAGTGTATAAATATGATTTAGTTAGGTTTTGGGAAAACATTTTCCAATACATCCACTGTTGTGTAAATGAAGAATATGTTATAAACCAGTACACAACTTAACATGAAATGCAGTCACAGTCAAAATAAATTTACAACATCGTTATTCACAGCAGTGATGTACAAGGAAAAAGGCATGTAAAAGACAGAACAGACAGAATTCCTTTGAGGAATCAACTGCATAAATTCAGAAGATGCAACTATTGCAGGTTAGCAGAGGATTGATAAGAAAATATCCTTTTAAAATAAAATTATTTACCTTTAGAAGTAATTATAGTTGTTTACACTCAAGGAAGAGATATGGCCACATAAGCCATGTGATGCTACAGGAAAAAAATGCTTGTAACAAAATGTTTCTGAAGTCAGAAAACCTAATTCTGAAAAAGCATGTGCTCTAGTCTCTAAGTGCATTTCGACATTCTCTGGAGTAAGTATGCAGAAATGTGACATAAGTTTTCAAATTAAGCACCTAATTCTGCAGCCAAAAGTAGGATAATTCCTTAGTGTTTCTGATCATTTAATGAGATTGTGGATTATCAAGAAGGAAGAAAAGTAAAAAATCCTACAGAAACTAGAGCTGACTGAAAAGACACATATAAAGGTATGGAAGTAATTTCAGTGTTTGTTTTTTTTTTTTAAGTACACAAAAGAACATGCTTAAAAGAATACAGAAAAGAAAGGACGTGCCCTTTTAAATTTGTCTTTTTAGAACATTCTCCTAGGGCCTTTTGGTGGTGGTGGTAAGGAAAGAAGGGTTTAATGAGTTTGAGTACAGAAACTGTGAAGCTGCTAACATGAGAAACAGAAAAAAACCAACAAAGTTGTTAAAAACTGTGCTTTGCTAAGAAGACATACTCATCTTTATTCTTGAAGGACTGTCTGAAAAGTAATTTTTGACAAGAACTGGCACTGTTCTTTGGATACATTCCCCAAAACTCTTAATCTTTGATCTTCCCATTTTTAAGAAAAGAATCAGACATCACAATGTCATCACGGAGAGACGGATGCCCTTTTGTCAAATGCTGACATAAAATCTCATGTAAATTAATATGAATTTCCGATGTATGATGAAATGTTGATGTTTCTAACATTTTGTATAAATAACACTGAACAAATCATTCCTAAAGCCCTTATTAAATAGAATGGTAAATCCACAGTAAAAATCACCTTCAGCCTCTGAGGAAATGCATATGTACACACATGCAGACACACAACGACTGTAGATGAGCTATGAAGTTAGTGCTAAGATTCTTTAAATTTTATCATTTTCTTTGTATTTCTTTGTGTTTTCTTTGTATGTCAAATACTGAAAAAATGTCTAGAGTTCAGAATAATCCTCCCCATACTCCCTACATTTGGAAATAATCACACCATTTCAAGAAATAGTTGAGATTTTCAGGGTTTTTTCAAGGGGACAAAAAATGAGCTCTTGAAGCCTCCTCCAGGACTGTAAGAGGTAGACAACCAGACTGCTGATAGAAGATGTTGTAGCATCTTTCACACAAAGACAGGGCTTTTTTTTTTTTCTTTTTAATTGTTTTTTTCTTATTTATATCTAGGGCTTGAGAAATCATTTGACTGATAACAAAATAAATTTAAAACACACACACATAAATCACTACATTGAACATCATATTTAAGCTACTGTCTGTGTCCTAAAAAAGTTCTAATTAATTAGTAATCTTTTACCCAGCTAATATGTCCTTTACCAATTTAATTGAAGTGTACTTCTCCCAGTCAGACACCTGAATTTAGGTAGCAGCAGGGCTCATGCCTTTGGATTAGGTGAGGCAATGGACATCAGCAAAAGGTTCCTAAATCTGCAGAAGAGAAACAGATACTCAAAATCCTTCTGAAGTCCGAGAAAATTGAAGGCAAATAGTCAATGAGTTGCACCAGATTTCACCTCTGTGAATTTGTCATCAAGAACCAAGTGATAACAGCATAAAAAGAAATATTAAAATAATGCATATATTCTTCTACAAACTAACTGATACTAGATAGGGCCTGGTAATCTCTGTATGTTGTATTTCTTAGCACAGCACAGTACTTTTGTCTTCTAACATACTGATATGTGCAAGAACTTAATTCAAATACAATGCAATATTTTTGGAGTCTATGAACTGATGGTTTATTTTTCTCAAAAGCAAAAGTGCCTTCCAAGCAATTTATAAAGCCAATGTTCATTTATCTAAAAGCAGCCATCTTAAAATCTGTATTAAAAACAGCAAATCTGCAAAACATCCCTCACTACGTATTATAAATTCAGTGGTGCACACCTGCCTATAAACTATTTGAATAACTAACAGAATTTCAGCACACTTCTCTACAGTTTGTGGACTGAACTCTGAGAAGCCCAAGAATATCTATCCCACCCTTTGATGTATGGCCTTGAAAAAAGCCATTAACCTTAACACTCCATTTATACAATGCAAAGAATATACTGAAGTTTTCACTAGCTTGCTTTATTAATATTTGTGAAGCCCTTGGAAGATGAAAGCTTTTATATAAATAGCATGATAATAGAAATGAGATCCTATCTTTTATTTAGCAAAAAAATGATGTGGTAACTAATATTAATTATCTGTATTTATTTTAATGCATTTATTTAAGGAGATGGTCCTGTTTCATTCAGTCAGAAACAATAGAATTTTCCTGGGTTTTTATGTATAAGGTAACTCATGAATAAAGAGTAGAAAAACAGACCTTGGACTATTTGGTGTAATATAGATTTGATTGCATGTCTTCTTACATCAGAAAATTAGAGCCCAGAAGATTTTCATCTAAATAGATGGGAGATAATTGAAATAAACAAGACAGGTGTCATACAGGTAAACACACAACAGGAATTACAACAATACATCTACATTCTTACAAAATGTTTCCTGCTGATTGATTAGTCCAATGGGAATATCATGTGTAGATGTTTTAATATTCTTAGTAGCTTCATCAGCTTCATTATTCTTATTTTCTGCTATTTTTAGTTTAATATAGAGTTACTCTTCCAACCATGAGTAACTGCTAGGCATGCCATATTTTATTTTCTGGAAGACAGGATAAAAAATTTACTGTTTTCTAATGCCTTTATATCTATTGCACACGGAAACATTCCTTATCAACATAAAATAATACTGTGTATTCTATGTGAAGCAGCAAATCTAAAAGTAAACATATGCTGATGTGGTCTTTGGCTCGTTTGTGGTTTTTGGGGTATTTTTTTGTTGATTACCCATGTCATCCAAACACCCTCAAAGTAAAAAGAAAAGGGTTTGCCAATTTTAGCTTAATCACATCATGTTTGTGAACAAATTATTTCAAAAGGGTTCTATAGAATGTTCATAGTTAATTTAAAACTGCAGACTTGGTAAGAAAACATTCAGAATGTTTCAGTAGTTGCAGCCCCAAGATACGTCCTCTCTATTTTTTAATTAAAAATGTTATTAAACATTCTTCATATGGTATAATTTTTTTCTCTACTGCACTCAATGACACTAGAAAGAGAGGTTTAAATCTCACAAATGGAATCCATTCAGCCATGGTCCCCTCACTATGGCAGTTCAAAAACTGTACCTGTGAAATGCTTTGATATTTACAGGTAGGAACACGAAATACTTTTCCTGTCATGGTGTTCCAAATGAAAAGCATAAAGGATCTTATTCTTGCTGAGCAAATACTCTCTATGAAACTAACACTCACCTGGATTGTTTAGTGTCATGATCTGTAAATCAGCAACTCACACTTAAATTATTTGGTGTTGTGTTGCTAAGATTTTTCTGCTTTGAGGTTCAAATTCAAAATACGTACATCTGATTCAAAGTAATTTTTCAATAATTATTGTCTTGAGCATAAAAATTCTATGTTTCAGGTGTTTTACAAATAAATTCTACTGGCAGTGAGCAGTTCAGTATAGAATAGGGTTTTTGAAATGTTTCATATATTCCTTTACACGACACAATTATAAAGTTCATTTATTTTTAGAGTACTGTGAGGGATTTATGATTTATTCCCAGAAGTCATAATAGGAACAAAAGGACAAAATTTGTAGAAAAGGACTAGAATATAGAACAGGAATTTGTTGATAGAACTTTTTATATAGTTCTGGAAGTTTGCTTTTTATGGTATTGCTGTACGGTTATTTTTCAATTCATATGAAGTGCTTATTTGGGATCATGTCATCAAGCATATCAACTTTAAATTATTTCTTTTGCAAAAACAAACTAACAAATTTTAGTTTCAAGATGATACTTAGCTGTCTGTTTGCCTCAATAAAGTACTTCAATATGTAAATTAAGCACAGCATAAAATGCCGATTAGGTACATTCTCTCTATGTCTGGTACCTTGTCTCTGAAAAATAATAATAATTTACAGCCCCCTGAAACAGGAAGATCTTTGAGTGTCTAGAGTTCCCTTCACAGTCTTATTTTATGATTACAAGTAAACCTACTTAGTTAGAAACTAATTAGGAAAGCATTAGTAAATGCTTGTTATTCAGTGTTCTAGAATGGTTAAGTGCTACATTTGAGAAAAGAAATGCTTTTTAAACGAGTCAAATAATGCATATTATGGCAGTAAGGGCATGCTTGTACAGTACCTGCCTGCGCACTCTGACGCTTACTAGTCATTGAGAGCCATTTCTCCGTTACCAAATTCACCTTAGGGTTCTATGGTATACTGTAATATACTTAAAAACTAAACATGCTTGCAGCAAATATGTCTTACGGCTTCACACAGGCCTTTTTAAATTCATCTAGGAATTTCCTTATTTTTTGCTCATAATCATATATCTGGTGGAGAATCTATAGTTGTAATTACATATAAGGTAGCTGCAATGGAGATTGCTTTTCCATAAGGTGTCTGTTGTACCATGAGTTAGCTCACAATAGGTGTCTGCACTGCCAGCTCACATGTTTGTTTTATTTCTATCTTGCTGAATTGTGTCTCTCTGAACTGTATTTCAGTGCTCCTGGGCTGAATTCATGGGAAAAGCTCGTGTCACCTATCTTTGGTGCAAAGGTCTCCCAAGCACAATGAGATCCATTTTAGCTGACCAGACATCATCAGTCATGTAGCTCTTCTCTGCAGTTCTAGGGCCACCTTCAATCTGGGAAGACTCATGCATGCTGCTGTTTCTACAGGACACTATGCTTCAGGGTCACCTACAGCAGACACATAGGGATATACCTCACCTGGAAACTTTTCTTATTCTCTTACAATAAATTAAGTGTTGTCATCTTGAGTAAAAGTAAAGATGTACTAATTAAGAAATTTGGTTGATTAATGATATTTATAATGTCAATGGTGTGCTTTTCAGAACACCTGCAATAAAAAGAATAAGAGAGTCAAGGGTGGAAACTTTTGCTCAGGTCTGAGAAAGGAGGCACACAACCTGATGGGCTGTCAGCAGGGAGGTGGCTGACAGTGACCTGGTCTGTCCTGAAGTGGATGGTGCAAAGGAGGAAAAGGAGCTGATGGTTTCTCTGCTTGCTAGCAGAAAAAAAACCCACAGCAATATGATTTTTGGTACCCTCTTGAAGAACAATACTGGGAACAATAAAAAAAATTAGGAGCCCCATAGCTCAGCTGAGCACAGTTCTGTGTAATTGACAATGACAAAGCAATGATGCAATACAGCGTCTCCTGGACACGTGATGCATTAAGAACAGTGCATTTGGCAGGAAGTTTTGTTAAAAATTTCTTATAGTTAAAAAATTTCTCAAATTTCCAGCATGGCATGGTATTATGTAAGAAATCCATGCATAATGCTCTCTATTCATTGGGTTAGGTCAACACACTTATACCATGCTAGCTACTTACTTCCTGCTGAGAACTGAGGCACCTGACTCAAAACCATTTTCTCTTGCTCCAGAAGACAAATGTCAGACAGTCTCTGGTAGAGACAGCAATTTTGAGGCAAAATAAGACCTTCTAATGCCTTAAGAACATGTGACAGAAGTTGGTCATCCTCCCTCAGTCAGGATAAACAAGATCTTCAAAAACATTTGTCTTGATTCAGCGGGCAGCTACCTGTTCAGCACTTTGAACAAAATTACTAAACATTCAGCTCACAGAATCATAGAATGGAAGGGAGTTCTAGGGGTCATCTGATCCAACTTCCTATCACCACAGGCCTGGTTCCTACAGTATATCACCGTGTCCCGCAGCCATAGGGAGGAGGAGGAGAGAAGATCCAGCAGGCAGCAAGATTGATTTATTTAATTATTTTACAAACTCTTTTATAGACTTTTTTCTTCATAGTCTAATTGGACAAAGGACCAGCCACCCCTTGGGGGTGATTGGCTAAAATCCTAAAACATCCATTGTCAAAATATTTTTCTACTATACCATAAACTAGACTTTTCAAGGTTGCAGGTGGCTTGGTTGTTTACACTCCCTGCTACCTCTTCTGTGAGAGAGAAAAATCTCTCACGGACTTAGAAAATAGCAAGAAAATCCTTGCTAGCAGCATTTTTGTACCTAAAATTTCCCTACTCAGGCAGGGCCACCCATAAGAAGTTGCCTGGAACCATGAAGAGATTGCTTTTAAAATCACGAAGGATGAAGACTTCACAGCCCCTTTCAGTAACATAAGTCACCCTTACGATAAAAAATGATGTTCGGGAAAAGTGTCCAGTATATCTGTTTATGCCCACTGTCTCCTGTCTTGTCACTGGGCAGCACTGGAAAGAGCCTTCTTTACACCTGCCCTTCAGTCATTTATGTACATGGATGAATTCCCCTCTGAATATTCCCTTCTCCAGGCTGAACAGTCCCATTTCTCTTTGTTCACGGGAGAGACCACCAATGCATTAATCATCTTTGTGGCCCTTTCCTAGACTCTCTAGTGCTGAGGAGAGCAGGAAGGATCAACTCTCTCAACCTGCTGTCAGTGCTTTGTTTATTGCCAGGACACCACTGGGCTTCCCTGCAGTAAGGGCACATTGCAGATTTATGTTCAACCTTGTTCCACCAGGACTCCCAGGTCATTTTCTCAAAAACTACTTTCCAGATGGATGATCCAGTGTACACTGGGACATGGGCCTATTTCTCTTCACAAACGGTTTGTATCTATAAACTAATCACATTGATTGGATGTTCTGAAAAGCACACCAGTGACATTATAAATACCATTAATCAGCCAAATTTCTTCATTAGTACGTCTTTTACTCAAAATGACAACACTTAATTTATTGTAATCAAAGTCTATATAAATATCTAACTAGGCTATGTAAAAAGAAAGTATTTCAGCAAATGCTATTAAAAGATTCAGCAATCATTACATGTTTTCAGTTTTCTGTATGCTCTGTCCGTGTGTGTGTGTGTGAAGATCAGTGGTAGAGTGAACAATAATATTCTGCTTTTTATTTTGACTGTGATCACATCTCTCGCTTTTTATTTTATTTAGAGTGGGAGCTTCTCGGTACTAGAAGTTATGTGGCTGCATGAGGTGTAGGGAACAGCATTAGTCAAATGGCCGCTAGCTTTTTTCTTTATGTAAGTTCTAGATGTCAGATTCTCCTTAAATGGTAGCTAATAAAATAGAATTATGGCAATGACAAATCAAAGCATATAATATAGTATTGTTTATTTCAGTATAAATTATACAAATGTTCATCTTGCCGTAAGCTCTTGATTGAATTAGTTTGTGGATACATTTCATATATCAGATTTTCTGACATTGTTTCAACATATTGTAAAATTATATATGTTTCAATAAAAGAAAAAGTGACTTAAAAACTAAGACAAAGCCCTGTTGAAAATAATCAGAGCAATATGTGATAATAGACTGTCAAGTATCTACATACCTTTAGGATACAGTAATATAAAGTCAAACAACAAAAACCTTATACAAATTGGAACACTAAAAAGTTTCAAGATTCTTTTTTTTTTTAATAATTATTGTAAACTTTCAGTCACATAATTTCTCTAAAAAAACTCCCACAGGAGAAATAAAAACTGTCTGGTACAGTGTAAATAGTTTGCAGTTGATATATGTGCAAAGTTTAGGAGATTAGTGTATCTGATGGCTTAACAATTTTAACTCTGCATTCCCTAGACTGTGTATTCCTTATTTAATACATCATTCTTCCTGGATTTTTATTGTTTGGGTTTGATTTTTTTGTTGTTGTTTTATTGCCTATAGTCTGGCAGAAAATTCAAAGTGTCAACATTATTATTTTTATCTGAGAGGTGCCAAGAGATTTTAACTTAAACAATGAAACTGTTGCAGTAATGGAAAAATACACACACATGCAGACATACAGTATGAAATGGATACAGTCTCGAACAGTGTGTCTATTCAGTGACAGACACAGACACAGTAAATGAATTGACCAAAAAACAGGAAAACTGACAGGGCTAGAAGTTGATCCCCTTACTCCATTTCTTCTCTTTAATCACCAGTTCAATCTGCCTCCACACAGAACAATTCTTTACTTAATTTGTCTTCTATATGAATCATGCCCTGTAATTCAACCGATAGGAGATGTAATTGGATTGCATCTCCTCCAATATGATATTTTCAAATATGAAGTAAAAATGAAAGAAAAAACCCACACCTTTTTTTATAGCTGGTTCTAATTAAAATTCTGCTCAAGTTTTTTGAATTATCAAATTAAAAGAGTGTCCTTAGCCACAGTTCTTTAAACAGCAGGAAATAGTATTAAAATATATATTTTTGTGCTGACTGTGTGCATTTGTCTGTCTTTCTCCCTTTCTCAGAATGCTGGGAGTGACTTGTTAGTGAATTGGATTCTTTGATGACAATGTATACCCAAGAAGCATTGAAAGGAATTTATGAAAACTTTATAATGAGAGCACTTCATATGGAATAATTACACTCATGAACTAATCTCTTCAGGCTGTGCCAATCTACATTTAGCAAAATTAGGTCTTACTCATATATTTCCTTTTTAATTCAGTATTTGTCTCCCTGAAATGCACTGGAATAATCATTCTGGGGTATACAGTTTTTATGTCTTTTATATGGATGAAAGATAAAACCATCAAGAAATCATCAATGGCAAAATTGTTGTTCCTAGTGCAATAAGATCAGTGGTTTCTGACTGTTTCATGCAGACCATATATGTTTCATCCTGTGATTGTATTTTTAGATATATATTTCTAAAATTAATTATTTAAAAGAAAAATACTAAAACAATCATTCCTGAAGTTCACTGTGCGCTTGCCTATTACATAAAGGGGGATCTGTTAAACAAACAATTCTGGATAATTTATTGAATGGGCAAGAAATTTACATTTTCAAATACTGCACTGCTAGGTTAGCTGTCCTACATTCTGTAAAAATGGTTTTCCTAATGTAGCTGACAGGTACTTACTGCCCTGGGGAGCTGACCTTGCCTGTGGGCATGTTCTGAGACCTGCTGGCAATGCTCTTTGGAAGTGCCCCCAGATGAAACACTGGTGAAGGCAAACCAAAGTCTTATTCAGTGTCATCCCAAGCAAAGCCAGACAAGGAAGGCAGCTCAGAATGACAGTGCTCAAGCCATCAGCACCTTGCTTTTTATTTTGAAAAGTTTTTCTGGCCATCTGCACAATCAGGGCAAGAGAAGGAAGGCTAAAACAGCTCAGATGGATACTTTCTTTTCAAGATGGTGAATATATAACAAAGAGCAATGAAAATACAGGAGGTCTTTATATTAGTGCAAGGTTAATGGAAGGCAAACACATTAAATTGACAATTATTCCTAGTTAAGATCTAATATTTTTATTGCCTCATTTATTTGTCTTGCATTTTTGGTTTTAATTACTTTAAATTATTTAACTTTGTTATTTTTTTTTCTGCATACTTATTCTTAGAGTGACTTCAGAATTCTTTGCTCACATGAAATTTCTAAGCCCTAATATGAACCAAGGATTTAGCGAATTACATAGAGCATTTCTACACCTTCAGTTCTTGAATTTACAGAAATATCTCTTTAGCTTTGGAAAAGAATTCCACATGAACATTAGATTAGTAATTTTTTCACAGAAGAAAATGTAAGACAGTCACTACAAAATAAAATGTGTTCCTCCATGTTACTTTTCAAAGATTGTGGAAGCATAGTGTCATGTTTCTTTTTAGTAGGTAAAGACATTAAAGTTTCTATTGACACAGATTTCAACCAATGTTAGAAAGTATCCTTTTAATACTCTAGTTAAAAAAACCCCAAAAACCTAAGTTCAACTTTTGGATCATGTGTAGATGACTGCAAAAAATGATAAGTATAGCCCATGAGACTCATTTTTTCCTCTCTTTACAGCTTTCTGTCTATTTACTGTTGCTTCAAATGGACTGTGAGATTTTCTATTTCCCAGAAACAGCATGTTTGAAAGGAAATACAGAGCCTGAAATGAAGAAAATTAGAAATAAAAGTAAAAATACTTTTTAGGTAATTGTGCTTGTTTCTTTGGACAGAGCTGATGAATTTTTCTTCATCTCTATCAGTTCATTATATTCACTAAAATGTTATTCAGTTCTAAACCAAGAAAAGCAATGGGAATCAAATTGATGGCATTCAGAGGTCTAAGGTATGCAGAAAACTAGCAATGAAAAAAGTCTTGAAACCTCTATTTTTCATAATCTTGTATGAAATATGTATGCATTTTATAATCTGAAGTGAAACCATTTGACAACAAGCAAGAACAAACAGGATTGAGTTAAAAAATATCTTCAGCTTCAGGAAAAGAGATGGCATATTTTCACTACATAAAGTTCTCCTTGGATCATCTACAAATACTATATGTGTGTATTTAAACTTGTAAATTTCATAAACTAGACATCAATACTTCAAAAAGTGAATTTCTTAGCTAAATAAACCACATAAGAAATGACAACCACAGACAACCTATCAGCTTCTAAGAAGTAAATATAAAATGTTTCAGACTAAGATTTTTGCAACTTGGGAATCTTCTTTGTGGATTAAAATGAAGTTATCAGTAGTTGATGCATCCACCAGCTAAAAAAAAAGCTGCTTTGGAATCAAATTACTGAAGCAGTTGTAGTGACACTTACTGCAGTTCTAGCACTGAATAGGAGGACCTCTTTTCCAGGATCTGAGGTCTTTCTCAATGTCTCTATTTAAGTGGGGAAAAAGAAAAACAAAAAGGGCTCCTTTGGTATCAGGTAACTGGTACAATGGGTAGAAAAGAGGGAGAGGTGGTCAGGTGACTGCTGCCATTCTTTATTAGGTCCATTGAAGCTGTGCATCAACCTTCCGTACATTTAATGTACGTTTAATGTGCATTAAAAAATGAAACATTTTTTTTGTGGACATTCAGCTACATGCACAAGATAAGCTGTGCTGCACCAGAAAATGTGAAAGCAAATGTCCTAGTTCCTGATCAGTGCAGACACAGCCAAAGAATTTTTTTTGAGGATTTTTAAAGAAAAGTTAGTGTAGGGAGACTGTACAAACTTGTACTAACATTAGAGTGGAATAAAAATTTAACAGCCTCCTAGGTCTATCTAAAGAAGGTTAAGAGTTCACAACTTTGAGAAAAACTTGAAAATGATGAAAAGCATAAAGTTTTCTGTCGTCTTTAGGATTTAATTGTCAGAGTTTTTTCATGACCTCAGCAACAACCAGATCTAAAAATTTTATATATATTATAAATATTATGTAAACCAATTTGAGTCATATGGTATCTTGTTTCATGCCCCTGCTTTGTTTTTATTGTGCCTCACTTTGTGCCCATCAAAGGCAAAATACTTTCAATTTCATCACATAGAATTATTTTGTTATTAGAGCAGGCATGTTGATCTGTAATTTTCTATCAGTTAAAAAGGAAATCCATCCTTGCCTCACACCCACTCCCCAAAAAAGAGTGCTTTATTTTGAAAAATGCATTCCTTCCCTGCAGCACTCAGTGTGAGTTATAATGGAATTTCAGGTTTCTTAATACCATTAGGATTCTTATCTGTTTCTTATACAGAATGAAACTGTAGAAAACAGCTTGTGAGTTTAAGTTAGAAAAAGCCTACATGTAAAAACAGAAAGTGACTATTCTGTGAAGCAATATCAACAAACTGGGACTACTTGTAGCACATAAACATAAAAAAATTGTAGTAGTGACATGATTATAAGATTCACTTTCCATTTAGAATTGTCTTATTGCAGCAAGTGCTAGAAAACAGTCATGGTAAAACTATGAAAGCATAGTTTGTAGAGCTTCTGCTGTTAACAGTGCAGCATGTGCTGCTAGAATTCTCATAATAATGGCACCAAAAATGTGTTTTTCTCAGTACTGTTTCCCAGATTTCAAATATACAGGAGCAAAAGCCAAAGTAGCATGTCATGGTGCAAGACAAGAGGGAGATGATAAAGGTAGGAGTTCAGCTTACTATTTCACTTGCTTGCAGTCAGAACCTTTTCCCTGTTATCAGAAGTGTTGTTCACTGCCCCAGAGCAGACCTTGTAAGTAAGAACAGAGGTCACTGGGCTGCCTGCAGGGAGGAAAAAATAATCTAAAAATAAAGCTAGCCTTTCAGATACTGCTACTTCCTAGTGGAAATATTTTAATTTTACATGCAGAATGGATGTCTCTAAAATTTTCCAATTCTACTGATTTTCTCTTACACTACTTGCATAATCTGTGGGGTGCTCTGAAAGCTCATCCTTTATTAGGTTGAAAGATAATGTTTAATAATAAAGTAGAACTTTCAAACTTCACTGCTGATGTGAAATTTGGAGATAAGGGCTGAGATTTTTTTTGTAGCTAAATAAGAATGGATTTGTCTTGTGATGCTATAAATAAAAAACCCAGCACACAGACTAAGTCTACTGGGGTCCAGAAGAAAATGTGTAACAGAGAACAGGCAAAGAATACACCTGAGAAGATGTGCTTGCAAGCCAGTAATGCGTCCTTGTCTCTAACCTTTCTACATTTGCTAGAGAGAAAACACATTAATAAAGAATACGATGTGGATATACTGTATGTTAATGCTGAGTCAAAGTTCATATTATGAACGCATAGTGGCAAATATATAAGTATTTCAGTCAAAATTAATCAGATTTAGGATTAGCTTGTTTTCAGTTTCATGGTGTATAGTTTACAAACCTCAGGCAGTAGTAGAAAAAAAATACCTTGCTGAGATACCATGGGTCAGAAAGAAAAATAGATTATGATGCTTAATACCTTAAGAAGAGATACTAATATTGAAAATCTCTTTCTCAGCAAACCTGAATAGTAAATAATGGCCCTTGCAAGCAGCAATATCACTCTTCCCTGGCTCTACACTCCAGACATATTTCCTGGCTCACCCCAGTCTTTGGTGCAAAACCAGAAAGTAAGATATCCAGAATTCATTTTAAGCAAGGACTCAAAGTTACCCTACACAATACATTTAAAAGTCCCTCTACTTTGCAGTTGAGAATCTGGAAATACATAGACTTCATTAGTCTACAGAGGATACATTTTGCAACTTGTATCTTATTTAAAGAGGAGATACTGTAAAATCTTAAGTGAACGCTAGAAGTCAAAGGCCAAACAATTTTATTCTTGATAGAGAGTATGTAGCAACTTAAATATGAACTGGAAAGAAAATATTTTTGTTCATTATTTGCCTCCCCTTTGCAAAACCATCCCTATGGTGAAGTCAGGGTGGAAAGCAACAGACAGAAAAAATGGAGAATAAAATAATGAGTCCGAGGGGGCAAATAAAGCTTAAAAGGAATAAGAATACACCTTGGCACCCAGCCCACCCCAAATGCAAATATTTCCTCTTCCATTCTCAGAGATGAGATGTTTTCTGGGTCAAAGAAGACCCTATTAGTGGCCAGGGTTAGTTTATTCAACTCTCTTGCAAATAAATTTAGCTACATAGCTTAAGCCAGCCCTGAGCAGCACAAAGTAACCTGAGCTAGATGATGTAATCAGCAGTACTGGAGTTTGTCATTCCTTCTTCCCTAATCTTCCTCAGACACTTGAAAGTATCTTTCAGTAAGAAAAAATGCTATATATTTACAGCAAAATATTGTATAATCTACTATAGCTTACATACATAATAAGCTACTGTGTTATACATGTTAGAGGATTATACATACATACATATATATATAAACTACATAGTAATGTTATAATGCTGTATAGCATATTGTGCATATAATACATTGTGGTATTGTGGTAGACAATGTTGCAATATTTTCCTTAAAAACTCAATAAATTATTTCTGTTGCCATTATCACAAGAATTGACATTTCATACTGAAGGAAAATATGCAGAGTCAAATGGATTTTTGCAGCCCTGTATGTAAATAACCTCCAAACTTTAAGGCCCTGTCTCCTGGGATTGACTAGACTACTTGCTTAAATCATAGGCATTCAGTAATGCTACAAAAACCTGGGGAAAAAAATGAAAATGTGTTTGAATCCTTTTCCTTTCCTTTGTGCAAGTGGCTGGCATGTTTTTTCCCTTGAAAAAATATGGACAGTGGTCTTAGATATTTCCAAATATATTCAGGTTGTTTAAAAGAATGTTAATCTAACATTTAGGAATCCTTTATTGTAGATGAGAAAGGATTAGGCCAGGCAAGATACCTGGTTACAAAAGGGTTTATGTTTCAGGTTAATCTAATAAATTTCAAAAATTATTCACTTTTAATCTCTGTCTAGATCCAAATCTGACTTTCAAGGTGTTGCAAATGTAATGCTAAATATAAATATTCTTTGAATTCATAATGCAAAACTTTGTTCCTTCATGTATAAAAAACCCCTAACATTCTTGACAAGGCTATACTGTTTCTTGCAATTTATTTTTCTACTAGTTTAATTCCATATTTCATAATTTCTGCAGATTTAATGATTATCAGTTTGCTCCTGCTTCATACCTTTGATATCTAGCTCTAATAATCTACACCCATATCTGTAACACTGACAGCTCTTTAAACAAGTAACTGGTGCAATGTGGTGCAGTACACCATATTCAAATGCTGAATTATTTCATTTTAAGAACTTCATATATAATGACAAGAAAACCATTTCACTATTTGAAATGTCATGTCTGTACTTAAACCTTAAAAAAATAATAATCCTATGATTTACTTGCTAGTTATCTAAAATTGCAAATAAACATCTGGCAAGCCCTTATTGCTGTCTACCACACAGCAAATAAGGAAAAGGCAAAGCTGTCCAGGAGATCTCTAGCCTTAAACACATCAATACATATATAGTGAAAGCAAGTAGTTTAAAATTTTTTTCCAAAACTGTCTTAATTCTGGGATTATAAGTTTTGAAAATGACCTTTTTCCTATGGTTCAAGGCTCTTTTAATGCAAATACAGTCTCACCTATTCACACCTCTCTTTGGATCTGAATAATATATGTCTCCCTAGAAAATTCAAATCACTGGAACCTTTAAAAATACAGATAATGGGGATTTATCTTCTTAATAATCTTCTTAATAATCTCCTTTCAGTGACGTTTCAGTGATTCATTTAACTGCTGATTAACAGTCTGCTCAAAAGTAGAGGATCTGAACCTGAGGTAGTAGTAAGCTGAAAAAGAAGACAAGAAGTGGAAAGGGTACAATGGTGTTGGACATAGAGTATCTCTGACCATAAAAACTGGCACCAGAGCCAGGAAAGCAGTCTAGTCAGGCAATACAGAAATGTGGTTGTCTCTTACCTGCCTGCTGTGTTATTGCTGCTGACAGTTCTTACAGTTTAGAGATGAGGGTCAACATCAAGAAAGAAACAAAGGTGCACCAGAATCATGCTCCCTCCATCAACTGCTTTGTGATCTACATTTGCCAAACCTAGTGACTTTATTCCAGATTTGGTTCTGATGTTGTCAGAAGTAAAGACTTGCACGAGTCACTAATTAGAATTCCAAAATTACCCCTCCTTAAATTTCCTTGGCTTCTCCAAGCAAATTTTCCACAACTTGATATGATATGCCAAAGCTCCTCTCTGAAGTATAAAAACAGAAAAAGATAACCTGCAAAATGACAAAAAAGAAACCACCCTGAAGAATCTGATATGAAAAACTGTAAGTCAGTTTCCTTACAAGATACACTGTGCATCTGAAAAAAATGTAAGTATGAAAGAAAATATAATATACAGTCTGTATAAACTGTCTAAAAGCAGACATATCAATGAGTTCTGCAGAAAAGTAGGAAATAAAGGTAGCTTGGGAGTTCTGAACTCTTGAATGCTTTCTTCAAAATTGAGATCTGGATTTTGGGAGCAATTTTTCTGTATAAAAGGAGTGTAGAAAAAAAAAAAAAAAGAAGCCTTTAGCAGTTTCCTTAAGAGACAGATCATTGCAGACATCTTTTAAACAGCAGAATGTTATGATTTTGTCATAGTTACTAATCTCATACCATTGCTACTCAATAATGGGTTATATGAATTTTCATCAATGTTACTCTTTTGGGGTTTTTCATCCTTGAAACATCTTTATATAACTGGCTCAGAAGTAACATGCAGTCTTAGGGATCATATTGGATATGGGATAAAACAGAAACAGCATGATCTTTGATCTTGTACTTAAACTTCTCAAAAACTTTTTTTTTCATTATTTTTTTAATTGATTTTTCTCCCACAGGTAGGTATACCCAACTGTGTCCAGTGGAGACCAAGGACACAAGCCGGCTCTCTATACCATTTACCAAGTTTGCCTGTCACAAAGTAAATAGTCCTCTGCATCAACTCTTTTCTAGGAACAGATAATAAATAGTACATTAGCATAGAGTGACAACTCAATTCTCCAACAGCCCTGGAGCTTGTTACCTGAAATGGTTCACGTGAGAACATCAGCATTCCTTTTTGCCTGTCCATTTCAAAACTTATTCCATAAGCTTATGCCATTGTTTACATTATGTCTATTTAACAAAACTTTGCATTTCCTAGGTGCTAGAAAGCCTTATGTCTGTACCAGAATTTAACACTGATGTACAATTCACTAACAGAAAAACTGACATATATTTAATTCACAGTTTACTGAATTTTCAAAGAAACTTCTGACCATAAAGAGAAATTACAGTGCTGTCAGTGGTTGACTTCTCCACATCCTAATAACTACAGTAATTCTTCTGTAGTTAAAAATCCAGTCTGAATGTGTTTCTCTGGCCCCTGGACCCTTACTTCTGTTAATGGTTTCCATGCCCAACAATGCCGCAGTTTCCTTCATTTGTACTACCCCCACAAATCTTCCCAAGAGATATATAAGCAGCTTATTTGTCACCTCCTGATTTAAATGTATCCTTAATTGTAGAAGAGGCCTAGTGGAAGAACAGCTGAAGGATCTTAGTCCCTGGGATGATGAAGTACTTCATAACAGTACCATTTCTTTGTATAAGGAAACTATAACCAAGATATAAAATAAAAGCTACATTAGCCCTGTTCAACTTGATTGACCACAATGGACAAGATTTATTTCTCTTACAGTATATTTTATTTAATTACTAATCTTTGTTTAATGACCAGTAAACTCTGAAAGTATGTGATGGTAGTATAAAAACATGAAAAAGTCTCAGAAATTAAATTTGAACGTGATCAGGCGTTTATCATAGCAACCTGTAGATAAAATTCAGCTGCCAACCAAGCAAGGTCTGAGCCATGGGACAGTATCATAAAGGATGGCTTAAGGGAGACCAGGCTGATTGTACTAGAGCATCTCAAATAAGCCATTAGCATTTAGGTACCTGAATGCCAACCCTTACTTGCATACTCATGCACCTGTCAAATAATAAAGACCATCTCTTTCAATTTATATGAAAACTTCTTCCTGAGGTTTTAGGAAGTCTTTAATACCTAGGTATAACAGGAACATTTTCTCTGTAAGTACCTTAGAAATACTGCTTGAAACTGTATGAAACTTGAATGCTGTTTACTGATAATAAGTTTATTCTGTGTTATTTGAGACACATATTTTATTATTTCCTTACATACTGTCAATTATTTAACGCAGCTAGGGTTTGCTTTTGTCCGTTTCCACATAACAGTATTTTAAAAATAGATTGATAATACTGTTCTGCTCTTTGCAGGTCACATAAAAGTAGCAGATGAGTTCCCAACTGATAAAGGTTAATACTCTGCATTTCATTTGCAGTTTGTTAGCCCTAACGTCTGACATGAGAATATCAGTGTCCTCTCTTATGATGATATTTGTAAGTTAGTTTAATGTTCTAGTTGACTGAAAGAGACAATAGAAATAGTATGCTCCTGGATTACTCTTCTTGCGGTGGAAATATTAAAATATTTACCCAATAAATATTTAACCTATGACATAATAATGAAGAGCAGCTTCACCTTCATCTACTACTTTTTAAAAGAAAAAAAAAATGTTCCTGGACTTTAAGACTACTAACATGCACTAAAATGCAAAAAACTCTAGAAGTAAAAATGGTGAAAAAATTTTTTTTAATGAGCTCTTCCAGTGACAAGGGCATTCTGCACGAAATGATTTTCAAGGTCTACATTTGCTAGCTAAATAGAAAATAGGACTGTACAATACACATCAAGATGTAAAATTTGGCATATTTGCACCCATTTGCTTGTCTGGATGTGGTTTTCCAGAAATGGCTGTGTAGTTGGATGGATATCAATTAACAGAAGCTCAGAATTTGGTTCATTATATCAATACCTGTAGTAACATAACACTATGCTTGCAGGTTTACCAAGCACCGTGTTTTTCTTGGATCTGGGATAGAGCAAGTATGAAGTACCTGTGTGGCTGTTCCTGGATGCAGGGACCCTTGCTGACAGTGATTCTGGAGCCAGTGCAGTCCCCTCTCCAAGATGGAAATGTCACATAATTTCTGCAAGTAAATGGAAAATTGAAGATCTGGCTTGCCAGTAATGCTAAAACACTCCTGTGCAGAAAAAAGAGAACAAAGGTTGTGTCTTCAAAGAATGTGTAATCAGCTGAACATATCTAGGGGCCTAAATATAAATTTGGGTGCAAGTATATTTTGGCAACATTAGAATGACATTTACACAATTTAATGAACACTTTGTTAAATATAACAAGAGAGTGATTTTACCAAACATGATCAGAGACCTTGTTATGTCCAAATAGAGGAAATTTCAAAACGAAGAAATTGCCTCTCTGGATCAGGTCAGTGCTCCGTCTGGCGCAGTGGCATGAGCCTGACAGAGACACATCCTCCAGAGGAAGGCAGAGCGAACTGCCAACCTGGCTGCTGCTGGATTTTCTTGTTTTCTCTGACAGAAGTGCCAATGACTGGCTTATGCTCTGAGGTATGGCAACTTACATTTTTATCCTATCTAAAACATTATTTTATGTTCTTGATTTACAAGTGAATGCAAAATCCTTTCCAGTGTCCTTAGTCATAATCCCAATGACTTCTTATGGAAGTAAGTCCCACGGTCTGGGTCTGGCAGTACACATCACAGAAGATTTTCCTGCTCCTCCACAGTCTTGCCTTTGTTACATCCAACTGCACTTCCACAAAAGGGAAAAAAATGTATTTTTTTTTAATCAAATGAAAAGATTGAGGGCAAGGTTGTGGAGAGGCTAGATTCAAAATGATAATATCTTGGCAACCCTGTCACACACAGAGTGATGTTAATGTTTCTTGTGTACATGGGCTTGCTGGAGGGGCTGTCAGGGTTGGGGAGGATTTTCACATGCCAGAAGGAGCTCTTCCAGCTCACTGCACAATGTGCAACTCTTTGGGATGTCCAAAAAATTAGTGCTAAGTAACAGTGTGCTTCTAAATGTTTTTTGACAGTCACAGCCATTCTGAATCTCACAGCTTCTGAGACTGCTGTTCCTTCAGATGAGTAAATAGGTAGGCTGTAAGGCCCATGTGAAGGCAGGCAGTGAAATTTCTCTGGCATGTCGACGTGAGGAAGACATGCAATACAAACAGACATCCCTCTGCTCTTACTGCAAGAGGTCTGCCCATTGTGCCCAGCAGAACATGCATAGACACATGTGTGGAGGATTGAAGATTTTATTACCTAAGTCTTAGGATCACTAAGATTTTAAACAGGTTTTGAGATTTTAGGTACTTGGCATGCTCTTTGTTACTGGCCCACAGAGTTGTTTAAAGAAAAAGTTATCCACAAGCACAGAGGACTGTAATACCTTGTCTAATGTAGTGAGCTCTAGCTAAGAAATACTCTTACTTATAAGTTACTAATAAGGAAGCAGATCCTAGAAAATGAGTCAGAATAACTGGGTGGTTTTCGATATGATGTCTTTCTTTCAGAGGCTGAAGTTTTAATTCAGATGATGAACAGTTTAACTTCCCAATACAGTTTATATCAATGAGTGGACATGGTTGGAAGGAAGTGTGTATTGAATTTCAATTTTCTCATAAAGTTTAATCAAGATTTGCATTGAAGCAAAATGAGTATAACATAGGAATCAAGATCCTCTGTGCAGGTTTGAAAAGAGAAATTTTCTCTGCTGCATGGAACATAATGAAATAACTTGGAAAGAAAATTAGCATATCATTTTCTATTTCTTCCTGTGAAAGAAAGTTATCATGAAGTTTAACATGTGCTATTTCCTTAATGAATAATTTCACCATGCTTGCTTTTTATAATGTAATATATTTGCATATCAAGATGCTGAGCTTCTCCAATTGTAGAACAGATAATATTCCTTATTCACACTTTTTAAAAAATCCATCTCCCAGTAAACATTTTCAGTAAATACGTACATATATTTTTATGATAAAAAAATCAACAAATTAGAAAACTGATAAAACAAATTGTAGAAAAGAAGAAAGAGTTAGAAGGGCTGATGGAGAGACAGATGGCTCTTTTTTATCTGATATCTCACTGTATTATACCAAATGGTGCTTTAAAAGTTTTACACTGAGCCCACTCCAAAACTGCTGCAGGGTCCAGCATGCCAGGAAATATACTTCTCCTGTAAAGACACCAAAGTGGCTGAAAAGTCACCCCAGAGCTTGTAAGAAACACAGGAAAAAATCATTTTCTGCCCACAGAGGAGCTGGGCATAGTTGTCGTGGATTCAGAAACAAAAGCTGAAGCAGAACTGTTTTGTCAGAGAACCCCTGAAAGTCTGCCTTTATTGTTCATGTTGCTGGCATCACAGGTTTTCAGGTAACACTCATCTTCAAATGGCCATCCCTATCACATAAACAAGCACATCCCCTTAGGGACACTGGATCCCTGTCATCACTGCCAATGGTCTGCCCACCTGTGTATTGTTCCACGACAAAGGAAAAGATTCAGAAAGCCTATTATATAAAAGGAGAGGAACACTGCCCTCTCTAGGCCCCTATTGGTTTAAAAGATATAGACTAAGTAGTGAGCTTTTTTAGAAAAAAAAGAAATCAATTATTTTCTAATGTGTAGGTTTTCATGCAGTCTAGATCTACCTCAGAGAATTCTCTTTTCTTTCAAAACAACATAACACTACTTGTTGTTTCAGTGTTAAATTTATCTATCTTCATCTCTTTATTTCCAGGTCCTCAGGCACTTTCACTCATAGATATGGAGCCTGCATGGGGTGATATAATATTTAATGAATCTCTTTTATCACCAAAATTCATGTGAAAAATAACTTTCTGTCCTTTTAATTAAACTGAAAGGATAGAAATCTCAGGCTGTGGCTTTAGAAGGAAGAGCCATTTTATCAGCAGGGTGTTTTTGGTAATTTGTTTTAGATGGGTATTTAAATTCATTCAGATGAAAACAACTTTTGGGACTATCTTTTGACTAGTGTTTTTATTTGCTTATAATAATACTTTAATGTTAAGGTCAGGCTCCAACAATAAATTGAATTTAAAAAAAAAAGAATTTTGGGATTTTTGGTGGGTTTTGGCTTTTTAAGTTGTCCATTTTACCACTTAACACTTTTGAATATTTATTAAGATAAAGGTACTACAAAGTTATTTATTAAATTTACTAAAGTGACTGTATTTAACTACTTCCAGAAGAGGTTTCTGTTTTCCCCTAGAAAAGGGGTAATTTTCCATGGCAAGATTTGTGTCTTATCAGTCCCTCCTCTGGCAGAAACTTCCTTTCTAGAACTCACTTGATCTTGTGTGTGACTCGTAGAAATCTGGCTGATTTAGTCCTTCACTGTTTTTTACTTCCATTCTAGCCCTCTTGTTCCCAATAATGTCATGGTTCAACATCTTGGTTTTTAATATGGATTCTTCCCTTTTTTGAGTTCTGAATAGACAGTGGTCTACTTTATTTGACTGATTATTAGGCAACTCCTTATGTCTCTGAGTCATTGCTTTGGTACGAAGTTACTTCTGTGTAGAGCCTTATATTCCCCAAAAAATAAATTCACTAAAAAAAAGTATTATACAAACATGTGAACAGGCGTAAGTGGCTGTAGCTCATTTCTGGGCTCTTGGATGAGGCTACTCACCATTGTAATCAAGCATTTTGGGGTGAAGTATTTGGGTTTTGGTTTATTAATTTGAGTTTGGAGGACCAATATAGATTTTTTTATTATTTTATAACAAACCACAGTTCTGGATCTATAATAGAATACATATGTAAATAAATGCTCTAGCTTTCAAATAAGACATATTTTCACTGTTAGTTCATTGCCCTTTACTATTCCGAAAACAGGCTTTGAAACTGAAAACTTCCTATTATGCCTGATGAAGAAAGGCCTGACTTTATCATGTTGATTTGAGAAATCAGGTTTTGCCCACTGTAATCCATTATTTATACTTGCCAAGCTATTCTGAAATGAATTTCAGTGCTTTGGAAGATTTTATGTAAAAGAATATGACAGAAGTTTTTCAGCCTGTCAGATAATTTGACTGGCTATGCATAAGTACTAAGGACTTTAATAATTGCTGTTCTGCACATAATGCTTCTTGCAAATATAATTCATCTTTCTTGAATTATCTGTCAGATACCTGAAGTGACTGCCTCTATTTGAAATTGTAATTTGGTACTAATTTGAAGTCACCATGGCTCAGGTTTTGGTATTGGTTAGTATTACTAAGTGTTCAAGCAATGATGAACCATCAGTCCACTGAACTATACAGTTTCTTTTATATACTTATGGTGTATATTTTTATGTGTGTGTGTGTGTGCATATGTTTTTAAAAAGAGAGAGGAAGGAAACCTTGTATTTCTTGTATGATCAAAACCACAGGGAACAGAAGTAGCTGGATGATATTTCAACACAATTTGCTGCTCCCTCTTAATCAAAAGGAAAAGCATGTGTGTATTTTGCTCCAGCTATCTGCACATGACAGGTGGCTCCTTAGTGACCCTAGTCAACCGTCACAGGTTAGAGAAATCCCAAGGCTACTCTAATCTGTAAAGAACTTGAATTAAAGCATCAGGGAATGCCATTTCATTCCTCATGAAACACAGGACTTCCTCTTAACAGCGAAGGCCCTAAAGTGGGATAAGGCAAAGGATTGATGAATTCAAGGTAATACATTCTAGTCCTTTAAATAAATTAATTACTACTGCTGTCATGCTCTAGAGTACTATTATTTGTTCAGAAACTTTTTTTTTTTTGCAACTTTGCGTCCTGTTTCTGCAGTTGCCTGTATTATTCTTCAAGCAAAGGCTCTCATAAGAAAGCATGTACAGCAGTGTACAGGAGTGAGTGTACAGGGAAAAGATGTGGCTATTTCTCCAAAGTTCCTACCCCAGTGACAAAGCAGGCCTAAAGAGAGCTGGGTGAACAAGTAATATGAAAGGTAAGTTACGGTGACAAAAAGTACTCCAACATTGTGTTGCCTTTGCTGTTGGTGCTCATATCCCAGTGAGACTGCCCTAGCAACCTCAGGCTATAGTCTCAGTTCAGAATAGAGTTGCCAACACAGACTCATTGGCTCCATCAAAAGTTTTCTAATCTCCTCTTTGGTAGACAGAGAAATAACTCAGCTCTGATAAGCCAGAAAATCCTAAAAAATTTTTTTTAGTCAGGAAGTGTGTCACAGGAGAGGTGCCCAAGTAATAAAAGATGCTTCCAGTGTATACTAAACTAGGCACAAAATGTAAGTCTTACTTTGAGGTACTCTCCCAATTTGATTGCACAACTGCAGTATGGAATATATTCCGTTTTTCTGACAGAGTATCTTTATTTTCTTAGTGCCATGACATGTAATTAGAATGCCATCTTTTATTTTTACACTAATTTTTGATTCAAGACTGTTATCAAAAGATCTTTAGATTAATCCCAAGTAGATATTATATCAAAATATAACTCTTAATTTTGCGTGTTTTTAAATATTATTATAAATTAACTAGTTAATTGTAACAATTTTTGCCACAGATTTTGAATACACAGAAATAAATCTTTTTGAGTTGCTACTTGTTTTGACAGGAAATTGTTCGATTGCCCCCATCACTTCTGGATGAAAAGTACACCCTTCTTTATAAGCACTCACAAAAGTTATGAGTATGTTTTTAGAACTGTTACCTTATTCTGCAAAATCCACTTTTCTGAAGTAACTGAGGAACAAAACAAGATGAGGCAAGGCCTATCTGGCAAGGCCAGATACTCTGTAGTTATTATTAAAACACTTTAGAAGTTATTTGAAGACATCAAAGGCAAAGAAAGAAAGCACATGAGAGGGAAAAAAATCCCCCAAAATAACTAAACAAATGGAGGAGCAGTTCAGTTAAGAAGAACCAGGCAATCTCAGTTTTTACTTTTCTCCCTGAGTCAGCTCAACTGAAAGGTAAACAAAAGGAGGTTTGTGAGTTGGGGTTTTTGTGGGGATTTAGTATTTAATATAGTGAATATAGTGTTGATTATAAGTGGCTCCTACTTCCTCAAAGACTTATTTTGTGAGAATGAGAAAAATTTCAGAGGTGTGAATTTAAAAACAAACAAACAATAACAAGCAAACAAACAAGGCCCAAACACAACAAAACAAAGCCTTGTGTCCTTTCAATCTGTCCTGAATATGGGACTAATAGGTCATGTTCTTGTGAAAAGTGTGCCTGTGTGTATATATAATTATGCATCTGGACAGTGTGTGGAAAGTTTTAGAACCTGGCTAAAGTTTGAAAAGGTAATTTATTCAACTTTATGTGTATAATTAAAAGAAAAAAAAAATATTACCACAATATTAAGGAGCAACCTCATACAACCTTGCAAAAACCATTTAGCTGAAACAAGGCAAAAAGTTCTGCTCACTGTGCTGCTGATTTTCTTTTAAAATTTGTTTTAGTAATTTTGATTTACTAAAAAACCTGAAAATTCTTAGCATAACATCATAGGTAGTAAAGTGGTACATCTCAGAGGAAGAAATACTGTCCATTTGCAGAACTCCAAAGTGTTAAGTAATTTTTTACAATATTGTATGAACAGGACACCTCTGTTTTCATCTTCAGTTCAGGCAGGGACTTGCAGAACTATAAAATAATTGCTGCTAAGCTGCTTTGTGCAGAGAAAAGCACAAATAACAGCACTATGATCTTACAACCCTCAAGGGGAAAAAATATTTTGCCTGTATTAAGTGTTATGTATGTGAGTCTCAACATCTGTTTGAAATACTAACTGGATTTATTTCAGCTTCAGGAAGGACGTTTAACATCAAATTCAAAGTAAACCAGGCAAAATAAAGAGAATCTTACCTATTGTCAAGACCTTTTACTTATTTTGTACTGGTGTAACTGCTGTTGGTCAACATAGACGTAAAATCATGGTCTAAAAGGTTACTCAAATGATCTTAGTGCTTGAACAACAATATTACAAAAGGACTCATAAAAAACTAGATTAGACAAAATAAGAAAAAAAATTGTGCTATTTCTCTTTTCAGTTAACAATCTTCTCTGGACTTTGATCCTCGCAACAGAATCAATCTCTCAATACTTTTCTTTATTTACTTACATAACTTGTCTAACGTGATATATTCTCAGGGAGTCTTGGGCTTTTGCCTTTTTCCATAAGGATGGAAAAACACAGATTCCCATCCTGCAGAAGCCATGACTTGTAGTAGTCCAGCTCTTTAACATCCTGTGATGGCTGTGATGTATTAGGACACTGGAAGCAGGGAAAGGGTCTCAGTCCATCAACATCATCACAAAACATATATTTAATGGACTCTTGTCTTGTGGCTGACTGAGATTACTCCAAGTCCCCACACCATGAAGGCTATATTTAAGATTACATGTAGTATCTTTTCAAACTACTAAGTGTTTTGGTCCATGTACTTTTAAAAAGACAAACAGGTGTTTATCTTCATTTTAGGTGCATTTTTACCTTTGAAATCTGACCTAGCTTTATGAAAAATAGAAGATCTCTAAGCAGATTTGTTGAAGCATCTATAACAATGAGTCAGATCAAGGGTCCATCTAGCTGGACAATATGTTTGCAATGTTCTCATTGCAGTCAGCTTATGTCATAGTCATATTGCACGTAAGTGTTTTGAGGGAAAAAGCCTTCCTAATTTTTAAATGTTTATGTTTTTTAGGCAAATAAGTACCAAAATAGTATTTCATTTCATTTTCAAAACAAAGTTTTGGATTTTGTTCATTTTTTAACACCATACATTTGCTATGAACTTTGTTAGTAACTTCATATATCCAGGTCAACAGAGAATATGCTCAGCAATGCTTAATTTCGTATATTCCCACCATCAGACAATGTTCCTCAAAGTATGCAACCAATCAACAACAAAAAGTATGTTCTTCAGGGATGTAGAGAAGATGCTTTTACTGCGAGGGTGTGTAAACATTACAGAGATACTTAATGTTTTTTTGTCTCAGTCTTTATCAGTAAGATCAGTTGTCCTCAGGGCAGCCAGCCATGTTAGGCAGGGCTGGAGGGCAGAATACCATGCACTCCAGGAGGAAGTAGTTAATGACCTGCTGTGCCACTTGTGCATGGGACTGGATAGGATTCACCCAAGTGTACTGAAGGAGCTGGTGGAAGACCTCACCAAGCCACTCTCCATCATTTATCATCAATCCTGGTTAACCAGGGAGGCCCCAGGTGAAGCTGGTGAAGGGTCTAAAGAGTAAGTCATATGAGGAGAAGCTGTGGGAATTGGGATTGTCTCACCTGGGAAGGCTCAAGGGGTGACCTTATCACTCTCAACAACTACCTAAAAGGTGGTTGCAGCAAGATGGGGGTTGGCCTCTTCTCCCATGCAACTAGTGACAGGAGTAGAGGAAATGGCCTCAAGCCAGGGCAGATTCAGGTTGGACATCACAAAGGATTTCTTCACAGGAAGAGTTTTCAGCTGCTGTAAAGGACTGCTGAGGGAGGTGGTGGAGTCACCATCCCTGGAAGCGTTCAAGAATTTACTAGATGTGGCGCCTAGAGCTATAGTTTAATTGACGTGGTTCTGTTTGGACAAAGGTTGGACCTTAATGATTCTATTATTCTATGATTCTGTGTTTACCATAGTTTTCCCAGGGAGTGTAGAACCTCCATGCCTGGAAATACTCAAACTGGACAGGACAGAATTTGGAGAAAACTTATCTGACCAACCCTGGTCTGAGCAGTATTACAGTCTCTGTCCAGCTCTGTGGTTCACACGCATGCATGCACAAATGCACGGCCAGCTTCAGTATAAAGTTAGTGGCAAAAGAGGCAGGAAGGGTCTTTGCGTGGGTTTCAACAGAAGCATTTATTGCTTCTACATTGTTGAAGGTTCCAGAGGCAAAGACGAGAACAATGCCGAACTCAGGGTTTTTATGCAAGGGCGGGGAAAAGGCAGGACTAGGAAATGGGGACCAATGGGGACACTCTGGGGGAGTGGTGATGGGCAAGGGCCAACACCCAACTGGGGAAGCCAACCTGGGGTAGATTACCATAATAGAACAACACACCCTGGAAGATGCCTTTCTGGTCACCCTAACCTAAAGAGGTACTTGTGGTACTAGGGACTTGTCTTACCGAGAACTCTCTGTCCTTTGTAACATAGGTTCACTGACCACCACAGAGCAGGGAGTTGGCCTAGGCGGTCTCCAGACGTACCTGTTGGAAGTCAGTCACTCTACCATCCTTTAGAATGGAAAAAACCGCCATGAGAAATTACAAGCAAAAAGATGCCTCAAATATTCTGAGATATGAGTATCTAGGATGTCATATTAATCTGATTTCTGCAAGCATTCCCGTGTACCAGGTACTCCTTTGTGTTCATGTGTTTGGGTTTATCCATGTACTCTTCTGAAACTATTCAACATTTTTTATGATCTGGTTTAAACCCAGAAAAGCAAAGAAAGCTAAGTCTCTGTTCATAAACCAGAAAGGGCTTAGAAGGTTCAAAATATTCCCAGAAATGAGATTAAAGCCAAACGAGGTTCGATGTTGATGCCAAAATATTGATATATTTTATTTAATAGTAGAGAGGCAAAGAGAAAGAAAGAGAAAAGAAAGAAAGAGAAAGAAAGTGTGGGGAAGGTGGGGGACAGGGAGAGGTGACAGGGCTTAGGTGGAAGAATATCACCCACCCGAGGGTCCCAACGATGTCTCGTTGCTCCCCTCCATCTGGTCTTCTGGTGGTGAGGGTCCCCTGTCACTGCCGTGGCCATGCCGCCACATGCTGTGCCATGTTGCTACATGCCACCACACACTGCCACACACCACCACACACCACCACACCACAGGCCGAAGAGTAGAGAATCCCATGGATTAATATATGCTTTGGGCCAGGTGGGGAACACCCATGTGTCTCCCCTCCAGGGGCTAGCTTGACACTGTCCCTGGCAACAAACACTGAGGGTTTGTTGCATCATCTCTGGTGCTCTGGTGCAGAGTCTGGGGACCCCTTTGAAGGGGGCCTCTTTGATGGGCCATGACACCCCCTTCTGCTGTGGATAAGCTTCCCCTCGCCCCCCCCCCAGTTAGGACCCCTCAGCTGGGCTCCTCTGCACAGTGGAGGATGGGCAGTCACTGTGCCTCTGACCACAGGTTTTTTCCAAGACACCCAAAGCCTCTCCTTCCCCCACCCTTTGGTGCAAGGGTCTGTTCAAGCCTGGCACCTGATAGCCCTGGGGCTGTGGTCTCCACCTTGGAGGTGTTAAGCCTGTGCTTTGTGAATGTCCCCAGCCCTGAGCTGTTACTTTATCTTATCTTCATCAGGGAGCAGTGTAAGGCCTCAGGCAGGGCCCCATTCAGGGTGCTGTAGTCTTCTCTGCAGCTTTTGTAATACAGTTTTAAAAGTCCTTCAAGAAAATGTTTAAGTCAGAAATTATAATATTTCTGACAACATTTCAAAATTAGATGTTCCAGGATATGAAGAAAAACTTGTTGTGTTATGCATAAATCCTCCTTTCAACCTGAGATGGGGAAGAGGTATGATTTTCAGTTCTGCTTTCAGGGTATGGTTACTCATATAGCAGCCCCCTCAGCACTGGGTGGCCCATCCATTTCTTGGAGCACAGGACCCCTCTTCTAACCCTGATAGAAGTGACATGGAGGGGGCTAGGGTCCCTGACCACCATGTGTCCAGCCCACTAGCAGGCTCACGGCCACTTTGCACACAAGAAGGGATTCATGAGGACTACTGTCAGGAATGGGTTGAAGAAGTGACCTACACAACACTTTCACATGCTTTGAGAGTCTTGGGTCATCTCTTACCATGCATATGTGAAAGTTTTGAGTTGGGGACTCTCTCCTGTCCTTGTCTGAACAGGAATAAATCAGATTTATCTTTTTCTTTTAAGAAGGCAAGAGAGGGTTTGTGAGGGGCAGGGAGGGAAGGTGTATCAGTGGGACAATGACCTGAAGATTTAGGGGACTGCTGTGCAATACAGACCCTCTGATAGGTAGCAAAGGGTTTGCAAAAGCAGTGTGATTTGAGGAATTGCCCAAGGCAACTCCAAGGAGTATGCTTCCCTTTTCATTTTACCTGTTTTCTTGTTTAAATTAATTCCTCTTTAAAGGAATTTCTATAAAAGTCAGTTACCTAGAATTCTCTATTTCAGCTGTAGTATACCTGTAAATTGCTTTCATTCTTTCAATTTAACAACTATGGTCTAAGACTGAAAACAAAACAAACCAACCAGCTAAACAACCCTATCCAGATATACATCACAAGAATCAAACAAATAACCTGTAAACACTCAAAAAGCTTTGTGAAAAAGGTAAAATCCAAACAACAGCAAAAAACTGTTACACTTGTCTTTTAGGACAAGCATTTGACAATTTGCACAAAGCAAAGTCTCTCTTTTTGAAAAGTCTTTTAAAGCTACCTCCTTCTTCTCCTACATGGTCTTCAATACATGGTGAAAAAATTAACCAATACAAACGAAATGAGACACTGAACCATCAAAACTAAAAAAACAGTAATTGAATTTGATTGAGAATGTAGTGGTAACAAACGGAAGTTTGTGATATACTCCATATATACATACATATACTTATATAGATATATATATTTTCTATTTTTTTCTATCATTGCATATTGATCATGTAAACAAGAAGGATGTCTGATGAGACCACAACAAGGCTTTCAAAACAGTGATAAAAAAGTTTGTAAGACAAAAATGAGCAAAAATATTTTTTCAAATACTATAATATTAACATGCTTATCCTTTATTTCCCAATGTCTGTCAGATTATCATGTGGGGGTTTTTACATAAAACCAGAGACTATTCTAAAGATCAAAGCTACAAAGCTTTCAGTTCTTATAATATATTTGAAACTATGATCCATTTTCCAAATCATTATTCACCCAGCAGCACCTCTTGACCCCAAGCAGGAATATCTTTATAGGTACATTCACAGATTACTTGAAATAATTAGTGGGTTTGAATATTGCAATGACTGTAAACATCTTGCAAAAGGACTGAGGTGAAATAAATTAATAAACTACACGTAATTTGTTCATCTATTTCTCTATTTCTGTGTATTATTGGCATCCATATATATTAAGAAAAGCAGTGTTTATACTAGCTAAATAATTTTAATGTTCTTAGGCAGAATGACCACTTATAAGTATTTAAATTTTCATCCCTTTGTATGGTTCTATTTCAAACTTACAGCCCATTTTTACCTTTATTTGTATAGTACTGTGTCACATAATATTTTATGTAGGCCAGAATACACTTACAGCACGGTTTTGTAAGGAAACACAGCATTTATGGTCAACATATTGATCTGACTTCAATACTTACACTCATGGTTTTGAACTTTTTTGACTGATTGAAAATAACTTTGAGAGAATATAAGAAATCAAGGCAGGTACTTGCATACAGCATTCGGGTATCTGCAGTCTTAGTTTTGGCATCTATCTTTACTGTACAAAGTTAAAAGGTAAACGTCATTCATCCTTGTATTTCTGTATCCCTAATTATTTATAAGCCATATATACTTGTTCTTAGGAGACAGTCTTGCAAGAACATACATGTTACTTAGTGTAGTGACAAATTGAGTGGTACAGCCCTAAATCACTTAATTTTATTTTACTTTTTCTTAATTTAGGTTAATTTCAATATGCATATCAATTATTTTAACTCCAAAGACTATATGTGTATTAGACTTTAAATATCATATTGGTGTTCTCTATCCCCATTCTGCCAATCTATTTTAATTGCAGCTTTTATTATTCTGCTAGTAGTTGACTTTTGGAATCTGAGGTAGTGCTCTTTCAGAAATATGCCAAATAAGGCATTTGCCTTACAAAAAATTGTAACACTGTTTTTTAAAAAAAAATCACTGTGTTTTTGTCACTGAATATCCATTTTATTTAAGGGGGTTTATGTTTGATTGCTTGGATGTTTTTGTTTTTATAGGGTAGCTCAACAAAATTACCTGTCTTTTCAGGGCCATGCATGATATGTTCTTCATCTGTGGGGATTTCTTCAAAGGTATTACGGAAGTTATACACACAACTTGCTTTTAAAAAGAATGTCCTATTTCTGCTTTTTTCATTACTCCCCAGTATAGGTTAAAAATGGATGTTGAATTCTGACACCCACTCTCATGTCCCTCCACCCACCAAAGCAAACACCCAAGCAAGCAGACAGAGTATTTTCTTTCTGTGATACAGATTACCAGGTCATTTGCCTAATCGAGACTTTTAAGAATCCAAATCCAGTTACACAATATGCAAATTTTTCTTTTCCCTTGGAACTGCAAATCTAAGATGACATGTAAATTCTCTACTATATTGTGACAGCCAGAGACTTTTTTTATCTAGGTTTTGGGGGTTTATTTGTTAGTTTGTTTTTTTTAATGTGGTTGGTTTAGGTTTTGTTGTTTTGTTTTTTAAAGTGTTAACGAAACTATATCTTTTGTTGATTAAAAACAAAACCAACTAAATTTTAGGAGCTTGCTTTTTTGTGAACAAAAAATCATTTAAGGAAATCTGTTTACTGAAGCAGCTTCAAGTTGAGACTTAAATAGCTAGAAGATGAATTTATATATGAAAAATGCTTAAATCTATGTTAAATGTCTCCTAGGCAATCAAATTTAAATGTGAGAAAGCAAAATAATTATTAAAGACGATGTTAGATATAAATATTGAAAAGAATATTCAGTATGCATTGATTCTATTACTGCCAAATATTATCTTCATTGAGAGATCTTACATGACTAAGAAGGAGATAAAAAGAAAGAGAATTGAAAACCTATTTTTTAAAAAATAAAATATTTATAATTGAAATATTTTTTGCTATGATAACCAGTGATATTGTTTAGGATATTTTTCATATTGGATCAACAGTGACTTTAAAGAGATATGTCTATGATAGAGTGGGTGAAAACTATGTTGAACACATGGACAATTTTGATGGTTTTTGTGACTTTTCTTTGGCACTGAAAACTTTGCTGTAGTGTGTGAAGAGAAAAATATAATAGGAGAGAGGAGAAAGACTCCTAAGTTTTCAGATGAATCTTAAGTTTAGGAGGTAGTTTGCAGCAACCAAAAGACACCATGCAGCCTTAAAGGCTGTTTTTTACCTCTGTCAGGGAAATAAGTCATTAGAGGGTCAAGAGAAAGAGCACAAATCCTCGTTCCTCCCCTATCTCTGCATCTTGTAGTCTGCGCCGTTTTGTACCACCATGGCCACAAATCCTTACCTAGACTTATCTTCTCTGTCAGCAGACAATGCAAGGATAGCAATGTTCAAAATCCTACTGAAGGTATGTTACAATGTGCAGTCCTAAAATACATGCATGGTCTTGCAGTTGCTTTGTCCCAGACGTGATTTGTTCCTGCCAGTCCATCTTCAGTTTATTCCCTCATCTCTGTCTGGGAGGATTAACATTCCAGAGGTTATCCTTTTCAGACTTTAAAGGATAATCAAAGGAAAAGAAAGACTCTAATCTTCTGCTCAGATCTCTATCTGGCACAGACTTTTATCTTGAAACGTACTTTTAGCCTGAATTTGTCAGCAAAGTTTGCATCATTTGTAGCAAAATTTTACCCTTCTCTCTCAATATTATTGCTCTGCCATTTGTTTTATTTCTCTAACCTTACTCATTCTTTTTTTTTTTTTTTCTTTTGGGCTTAATCCTTTAAATTATTCTTTCTGGAGTGTTTCTACAGCACTGAAGACCTCACCTGCAATGCCACTTTCTTCTATTCTCCATATTCTTCTTCCACATTGAAAAAATTAATCCTGACATTTTTTATGAACTGTATCAGCATTTCAGTATCTTCAGCTAGAGAATAGACACAATTATATACACAGATAAAAGGAAGTTGTTGTTTAGTACAATGTGAAGCTAAGATTCTGTTTTTAACATGTCACATTTAATAGAATAGAGCTGGGAGATCAAAATTGAGTTTCATGGTACACAATAGATAATATATAAACGCCATTCCAAGACTTCTTCTAAAACTAAGTTATATTTCAAAACAAAGATAACACTGGTTTTTTACATTGATGCTAGGGGAGAGTGAGCCAGAAAGAAATTGTTTAGTTTAAGGTCCCATGGTTCAAAATATTTGTTTTCCTCTTTGCTCTCAAATCCTGAAGTTGAAATACAGTTCTTGTGTTGTTTATTAAGAGATAAAAAGCTTCAACAGCACTCTAAAACAGTCAAAGAGGAAAAAAAAAATCTGTTTGGAAGGATTATGTGCAAGAATAGTCTTCAGAAGCAGAATATAATTATAGTCAATCCTGGTGACAGAATTTATCACACCAATGTTTGAAGATCTTTTCTTTCCTGCTGAATGACATTATTTTTATTGAACACTGTGACAGTAAGGTGTATGCTGAAACTAAAATTATCACTGTGCTGGTTTTGGCTTAAGTAGAGTTAATTTTCTTCACTGTAGCTACTAGGTTTTGGATTTTTGCTGAATGGTGTTGATAAGGTAGACATGTTTCTGTTATTGCTGAGAAGGGCTTACACATGAACAAGGACCTTCCTGCTATTCATACTGCCCTGCCACTGAGTCAGCAGGAAGTACACAAGAAGCTACGAGGAGACACAGGAAGGACAGCTGGTCTAAACTAGCCAGAGGGATATTCCTTAAGGTACCATGCTCAGTATATAAAATTGAGGAAAGAAGAAGATGGGAATGCTCAGAGCTATGGCATTTGTCTTCCCCATGAACCATGACTCATGTGTAGCCCTGCTTTCAAGGGGATGGCTGAACACCTCTTTGTCCATGGGAAGTGGTGAAAGAAATCCTGGGGTTTTTTTGCTTGTGTGTGTGCTTTTGCTTTACCTACTAAACTGCATTTATCTCAGCCCACGAGTTTTCTCACTTTTATTCTTCCCTAATTCTCTCCCATCCTACTGTGGGGGAGTGAGCAAGCAACTCATAGAGCTTAGTTTCTGGCTGTTTTTAAACCATGAAAATCACACAGCAGTGTCATTCAATAACCGTATCACTATCATAGTCACATGTTGGTTTTCACTTTAGTAATTACAGACTAATTGAGCTGATCAAATCATCTTTGCCATTAAACTTCATGGTATTTTCTCCAAGCTCCCTAACATGCTCCATTTATCTACTGGCAGTATGTGAGGACCCAGAAAAAATTGTGATGAATTGTCTGTATCTATAATTCAGCTTAAGCCAGAGAGCTTAAAGAGGAGCTGTGTGGGAGAGCTGTCATGGTGATTCTTTACCCCATGAAAAGTAGCAGACACTCATTCTTCTGTTTCAAATGACCACTTGTTATAAAAGGAATTATGAGATGAAATATTAAGGGCTAACTACATCATGAAAGAAAAAACTTACTTGCATAGAAGAAAACAAAGGCTGTTAAGAATTGTGAACCAAGAGGTAACTCAAAAGAAGCCAAGTAACAGAAGAAAATCTGAAAATTATTTGGGATGAAGAACTATCATGGCATGAAGTTGATAAATAGCATTAGCACAACAATGATAATGCGCCAGGAGAAAGGCAACATGAGTCATTTGATCGGAAAACGATGCGTGCAAGAAAGGGTGGACCAAAAAACTTAGGTTTGACTTAATATTAAAGGGCAAATGTATAATTTGACACATGTGAGCTGGGAACTTGATCTCCAAGCAAAGGGGAGTTATTACTTGAGCAAAATGACAAGCACAACATTTTAGTTCAGTCTGTATGAGTAATCTTTCCAATCTAAGCAGCATTGCATTTAAGATTTTGAAGGTGTGAGAAGTTGGCTGCTACTTCAGGCCACCCAACTGTGTGTCCTTGCTGCAATACCAAAGACTCCAAAGCCAAACTAAAACACACAAAAATATCTTCTCCATTTAGAAAAATACCTTCTCCCCTAATAGTAAATAAACCACTATTACTACGCAGTTAATATAAGACTGCTTATTGGGTGAAATTGAATTTTAGAGGCTAGGAAATGGTTATGAGAGTATAAGACACCTATCATCATGTTAAAATTGATGACAATTTATAACAGTTTGAGTGGATGCAATAAATTGATTGTTTTTCCTCGGGGATAAACTTGATTAGCATGGGTTTAGAAGCAGACAGCTTCTAATTTTCAGTGTATGAGAAAGCAGAAAAGGTAGCTGCTGCACTGGAATCTGCAAGAAACATCATGCTGCATTAAAGCACAAAATAGTGTCTTTTATCTTTAAAAATGAAAAAAGGAAGTCATTGTACTGTACTGTTGAGAATTAACCTACATTTGGGTGTTATTTCCTCCCCCCTTTGAGATGATATCCAGCATACTAGCTGACTCACGCGCAACATGATTACAGCAATGACTTCTACAGAAAGCCCAGACCAAGATGTAGTTCATGAGAGATGCACATTTGAATTTGGAATTAAGGATTTTCAGAATCAAGACCAAAAATATGAACAAAGTTCCATCTCCTAGCTTGAGTGCCTGATGACATTCTTTTGACAAAAAATTCTTTGTTCCAATGCATGCTCATAAACTGCTGTTCAGAAGCTGTTTCAAAGACTGCAAGCTGTGTAACTTGATCAAGGCTTTTCACAAACTCACTGTGTTTTAGCTCCTGTCCATTGCCATTCGATGAGCACCAAGGGGGCTGAAAGCTCTGCTACAATGTCTCATTACAGCCACTTTCAGTGGATTTTCTGTCAATGGGTATTTCTTAGCGGGAGAGGCTTGGAGAGAATATACAGACTATAGCATGACTTCTACAGTAACACATCTATGTACTAGCATAGACATAAATGACGTTATGACAGAACTCTACGTGTTTTTGCATACATATGATTTTCCCACAAAACCTGAGATCACTGCAAAAAATAGGAAGGAAGTCCTTATTTTATTCAAAGTTTACCAGCTTCACTAGTGCTAAATTAATTTCTCTCATGTTTGACCCAGAGAATATAAAGATATTTTATATCTTTATATATAATTTTGTCATCGTCATAGTTTAGCTTATAGGACTTTTCTAAGAAACTACAGAAAATCATGACTTAAGTATACATATGCTTTTAAAAAAGTACCCATCTCATGGGATTTCTGATGCTACAGCTTTTAATGTTTTCATACATACTTTGTATCAAAGTATGCATTTGAACTGCAGTCATGTCAAGGTATAATAATTGTGAGTGTATATCGAAGCACTTCTGCCACTGTTTGTATGTAAAAAGACGTCACTAATGAAATGAAAACTCAGCTAAATGAAATCTCCCCTTATGTTCTAAAGTGAAAACGGAAGTTAACTTTTTAAAACCACTAGTATACAAATTGATGAGATTCTAGATAGCTAATTATTGTCTACAGCTCTTTTGGGAAGGATATCATTTTGGGGAGTTGGATGAGTAGAAAAACATATGCTAATTATTTTCTATTTTCATTTGCATGTGGGATTTTACTGGATTCCCTAGAATAACATGTATTTTGAGGAAATGTCTCTGGTTCCGTACTCTGTAAAAACTCAAAAGAAAAGTTGCTAGTACCTATTCCTGTGAAACCTGTTTTAAACATTGACTTTATTAAATCAAATAGCGTGAGGAAATGTTGCATGAAGGCCTTGTTGCCTTTGTAAAAATCATGGCTCAGGCCTGTTACTTTGGCTAAGTAGAAAAGGACTGTGGGAAAGAGACACAGCTGAATTAAGGGTAGAAAAACATGCTGCATGACCATCGCGTGCTCACATTGTGGTATATGGTGGTTGGTTGAATAATGTTTGTTGTACTTTAAAACTATGTAAACAGATAACCAGCTAACTGTTTTAAAAAGCCGGGTTTTTGCAATAAAGGGCTCTTTGCACCTGCCTGGGGATTCTGCATTGCCCATTATTGCAACAAGGGAATAGTGTTAGATCAATATAATACTCACTTGAAAATGAGTGAGGGTCAGTGAAAGTCAGATTTCAGGAAATTAAGAATATATATTGTTTCTAGAATTAACAATTTAGGAAACATTTCTGATATCAAAATGGAAGGTCTTTTAACCTCTGTGCACACCAGGATGAGTCTGGATCTTAGTTTTCTAAATGTTCCTAAGAGCAATAAGCTCTCTCACTGGCCCTTATTCCTTCAGACTGAGGAGGGTTTCTTCACTGTCTCAGCCTTTCCTTTCCTAAAGCATGAAGCCTCCATCTGCTATTAAATAAATTTAAAATTTTGATTTGGTATCATCCAAAACTAAAAGCAAAAGTAGAACTACATGATTTTAAATGCTCCTGAGCATAACACTTATATGCTTCTGCATGGCACTGTAAATGATCTGAAAATTTCAAGAAAATACCAAACTTTTTTCAGGCTTAAGTGAATTCTCCTGATAGATGTTGTTGCTGTTTTATGAGAATCAACCTCTCCTCTGAAAACAAAGAATTTGTCAGTGTACTGTTAGTGTTTAGCATTTACATGTGAGTAATTTTTTGCATTACCTTACCCTCAGTGAGTATGATTGAAATAAACATTTCAGAGGACAATAAAGTGAAAAAAAAAAAAAATCTTTGCACTAGGCTTTTAGATTTTGATTGTTATTTATAAACTAGTGCTTCTTAAAAAGAAAAGACATTGAGACGTGAATAAGTAAGTCAGGATATGAAGTTTCATATTTGCAAGAAATAACTTCCAATCTAACTTTCCAGCATCATAGGTATATGTTCTTGGCAACACTGCAAAAAACATCAGATCTACTTTAACATAGTCTTGATAATAATATTTTGCCTGAGAAGGTTTAAAATGTGCTTATTATTCAAGGGTGGAACGATTTTTGAATAGGTCAACCTCCTATTTGACTTGAAGTATCCTAGGGGACAGTGGCCTTTCTGAAATTTCATTAGAACTAATGTATAGGAGAGTTGCTATTTCTGCTCTATGCATCTACATGCTAAGCATTTTTAAGCAAGAATAAATATAAATAAATATGGTAACATAAAATAATCTTGGACTGCAGTCAGAAGTAAAACAGCTGACTGAATTCACTGCAACATTAATCAATTGCAGCTTCTCAAGTCAAATCTACTGATTTATCTAGATTTAGAAGTTAATATTATATGGAGTTTTAAAATCTTTTGTAAATAGATGCTGTATAGATATTTATTTCCAGAGTGAAGACCAATTACAAGCAATTATAAGAAACCAAAAATATTTAGAAATAACCCAAACAACTCTTACTTTTTAGTAGGGATACTCCTACACTCCCCTACTCTACAAAACTAAAAGTGTGTAAAACTTTTTAGGAATGTGCTACAACCTTCATTTACCCATGAAAAACAATGATGGGTGCCCTGTAAGCACAGAGTTACACGCTGCGGGATTCTGCCACCTATCCTAAATTCTGGATTATCAGTTAGTACTTCAGTGCATTTCTTTTATGTCACTGGGTTGCCCAACTAAATGTTGGTGAAATAAAAGACTGCTGACTGACTGCAGATTTTTTTAATTACAAAGACTCAGACATACATATTACCTTCCTAAATTGTAAGCTTGAAGGAGAAAATAAAGTTCTGGAAGTCAGGAGACAAATGGGAAACGAGTTAAGAACTAGAGAAAATCCTATTACAGGGACAGTACAGAGAAAATAAATGAAATTTACCAGAAGTTAAAAATTAATTTTATAAATCTCATTTGGAAATAGCCACACAAGGAAAGACTTTGCACTAATTAGCATATTTTTGCATTTAATATAACATTTATTTTTATACATTTCTTTCTTCTGTGTTATCTTTAGGCATTGTACACTGATAATGATCTCAACAATCTCTTTAGAATATGTTTTCATGCTCTTGATGGCTATGTTTTGTATGAGTATATGTGGTCTTCTCAAACTTTAAAAAGAACAGTATTGCATCCATGTCCAGTTCTGGGCTCCTCAGTACAAGAGAGACAAGGAGCTCCTGGGGAGGGTCCAGTGAAGGGCCACAAAGACGATTTGGGGTCTGGAGCATCTCTTGTGAGGAGAGACTGCAGGAGCTGGGCCTGTTTAGTCTGGAGATGAGAAGACTGAGAGGCGACCTGTCAGAGACTGAAATATTGTAATTTCTGACTTAAACATTTTCTTGAAGGACTTTTAAAACTGTATT